>NW_018408787.1:898313-988020 GCF_002113885.1 Mizuhopecten yessoensis | reverse complement strand
TTTTTTTTGTTTCAAGTTTAAATCTATATTACACTAATAACAGGGAATGAATATGTAATATCGGCTAACGTGATAGAAATCCAACGCACCGAGCTTTAAGCATTGAGGGTTGGTACACCTCCTGTTTTCCGTGAAGGTTTTTTCAGGTTGGGTGGCTCGCTTAGCTCATTAGTTTTTAATACTTGACGGTCATTTGTGCGACTTAAGTGTGTTGTAAGAGAGGGCTCTTCATTATACCAAGATATTATGAATTATGTGTAACAGATCGATCTCCATGTCACTTGATATGTAATACATGTAATAAACGCCGGACGCCCTATTGTACACTCTGGCTAATTGCAGTGAATTGTTTGAGTTATTCTTGGGAGAGGAGTATATAGAGGACCTACCATAACTAACTACCATAACTAACTACCATAACTATCTTTTAAATGTATCCTTTAAATTCGTTCAGGAAATGAAAAAATGTTCTTATACATTTTTTAAATATTCTAATTCCTCAACATAGTTTTAAAATATATCCCAAACGTTTTTGGGTCATAACACATTTATTTTAAAAGATTGGTTAATGGAGAATACTAGATCAGGCTAAATTGTCGACTTCAAACTGCTATGACTTTTAACTTATACAACCAGCCGATATTTAGAACCGGTATTTTCTCGAATATGATGAGACACTCATAAGAAAAATACGTGAATTCACAATACACAACAAGAAAAGAAAAACAAATGGCAGATTGCGAAATACTTTCCCAGTTAAATCCTACGGCTTTGAATTCGATAGGTCTACATCCCTAATTTGAAATCCTTAGGTATTTCAGATATTCTCGGAAAACTACATGAAGGAATTTCTTGTTAACATTCAGTCAGTGGCTTCGAAAAAGGCTACGTCATAGGGCGTGGAGAAATTTTCAGGTTTGTTATAACAGTTTCTTAACTAAATTACTTTTGAGTTTTATAATTTAAAGAATATAGTATGACATCGCATATACATGTGACCCCCACCCGCCACCCCCCTCTTCTTCCGGTTATTTATGCGTCAGAATCAATCGTGACAATGTCATTTATCTATGTAGAATGCTATCATTCATAAAGATATTACGTAGGAAAACTGTAAAACAATGTAGCTATTTTTTCTCGTCCTAATACGCGCGTTTCTCACCGGCTTATTTTCTAAAAAAAATCCCCAGTAATATCGGCGCCCTCTCCTAAAATATATACAGAGCACGTGCACCATATTTATAACAACAGGGTATAACTATGCAGAATGTAATGACATTATTTCTTTATCGGAAAAATTACGTAAAACAGAACAATCCAAAACTATTATCATCAACGAAATTCATCGTATAAACAACCTCCTATTCTATATAGTATACATATACGTGTAATCACGTACATGTTTCTTATTGTTCAGCCAATAACAATAGTATATTCTGTTGGTTGGAATACATACAGCATACCTACAGAAGACAGACAGACGGATGGACGAACAGAGGGACACAATAATGTATTTGTTTTCTTTAACTTAACAATAATAAACACATTAATCATTGTTGTTGTAAAATGTTTCCTAAAATGCTGAAACATAAGTCACATTTGTGCATTTTAATTTCCATTTCACTAGCTAAGTCATTGGGGTATCATATTCACGGAGATAGCGTTTCTTTAATATCCAGAACCGGAAGGCAACAAAGCGAATAGACGAAATAACGCCAAAGCGCCAAAGCGAAAATACGAAAAAGCACCAAAGCTAAATAACGAAATAACGCCAAAATGAGGGAGAAAAGACGCCATTTTATCTTTTCGCTTTGGCGTTATTTTCTCTTCGGTTTGGCGTTATTTCGTTATTTCGCTTTGGCGGGTTTTCGTCATTTCGTTATTTAGCTTTGGCGCTTTGGCGCTTTGGTGTTATTTCGTCTTTTCGCTTTGGCGCTTTGGCGTTATTTCGTGATTTCGCTTGGCGTTATTTCGCGGGCGACAAAGCGAAAAGACGAAATGTCATAATTATATCAGCCACCATAGTATGCTTCGCTTTGGTATGGTGGCTGATATATGACATTTCGTCTTTTCGCTTTGTCGCCCGCGAAATAACGCCAAGCGCCAAAGCTAAATAACGAAATAACGCCAAAAGGAGAGAGAAAAGACGCCATTTTATCTCTTCGCTTTGGCGTTATTTTCACTTCGGTTTGGCGTTATTTCGTTATTTCGCTTTGGCGCTTTGGCGTTATTTCGTTATTTAGCTTTGGCGCTTTGGCGTTATTTCGTCTTTTCGCTTTGGCGCTTTGGCGTTATTTCGTTATTTCGTTATTTCGCTTGGCGTTATTTCGCGGGCGACAAAGCGAAAAGACGAAATGTCATATATCAGCCACCATACTTAAGCGTTATTTTCACTTCGCTTTGGCGTTATGTTCACTTCGGTTTGGCGTTATTTCGTTATTTAGCTTTGGCGCTTTGGCTTTATTTCGTTATTTCGTTATTTCGCTTGGCGTTATTTCGCGGGCGACAAAGCGAAAAGACGAATTGTCATATATCAGCCACCATAGTAGGTCGATAATTGACCGGGAGGTGACAATCACCTTTCTTACACAAGGGTAAAACATGAGCTTTCTTCCATTCAGTTGGAAATGAAAACTTAAACGGAAATGAACGATTAAATAAATCGATGATTTTATTGCCGTAGCTTTGAGCATACGGTGACTGATTTAATCAGGGCCGACTGCCTTACCAGTATCAAAAACTGACAAACCATAAAATACATCTTTTTCACTTCTAACGACATCAGTAAAAGGGTTCGCACATTTTTTAAGAATTCAGGTAAATTTGCATCAGAATCATCAATACCAAATATAGTAGAAACGTGGTCATTAAGTACTTCAGTTTTTTCTTGGTCATTATAAGCAACTTTTGGAATACCATACTCAACCTAATTAAGTGGGTGAAGTAATTTTTGTGGAGAAGACATAGAACTTTTAAGTATTTTCCAGAAATAGCGGGGGTTAGCTTTCCTTGATTCATCAATGTGTGACTCAAGATTACTATAAAACCGTACTTAAGCTTCTTTTTTCATATTGTTTACAGTATTTCTGTTTTTCTGATAATTTTTCTGATTTTTTTTTCGGATAAGTATTGAGATCCTTCTTTCTAAATCTTTTACAAATCTGACAATGTTTACGTAAAACTGAGTCAAACCAGAGTTTGTCAGACGGTCGGATTTTTACGTCATGGTTAGGAATACATATACGAACTAATTCTAAAAAAATGCTGGTAAAGTTGTCAGCAGCAGAGTCAATGGACGGAGCAGCTACAATAACCGATTGCCAATTAACATCATTTACAAAATTATAAAGATTTTCGAAATCTGCTCTTTTGTAATTCCAAACGTACTTTACTAACCTGTCCCTTTAAGTATACGTGTATAAGAGTAACATATATCCCTTATATGTAGGATACAAATAAGTTATCATAGCATTATATACTCTAGATATACAAAGGACCACACATTCTATTTAATGTTGAGATCTTAAACTTCAGATGAACACTGCAAGATCAAACAATGGGCCTAAATGACCTCCTGGGTTATGATGTACCAGTGTGTATTATATGTAGCTGTCATTAGTACATGTATTAACGTTGACTTCCTTTGTTTTCTTTCATCTGATATATATGTGTAGGTCCTGGATGCAGTTGCTGAGCTGTTCTGTGATACGAATATCATAAATGATATTTTATAAGATTTATTGTCTAAGCTTTTTATTTGACACAAAGCTATTTTTCAGTATTTTTTACCCTTATGTAAAGATATAAATTAAGTAGACATGTGAGATACCTGGTACATAATCACATCAATGATGGAGATGAATTTAATCTAACCCAGAATGGTAAATGTATGCTTAAAACCATGAGTAAACAGAAAAAAACCTTAATAACCAGTATTGGCAAAAATGTATTTGCTTGTTAAAACTCGGGGATAATCCTCCTTAGAGAACGTAAGTGAACATAACCCTCGAAATTCCGATGATGACCTGTACGTGATCTGCATGGTAAAATATTCATAATTTGAATATCCTTATACAGCTTTCTAAAACCAATACTGTAAAAGTATTAAAAATCTGTTAATGTGAATATCCTGACACAGCTATATATAATAAATACTGTAGCAGCATTAAATTACTGTTAATATGAATATCTTAACACAATTATCTTAAAACAAAAACTGTAACAGCATTAAAAAGTTTGTTAATATGAATATCCTTATACAGCAATCTTAAAACAAATCCTGTAACAGCATTAAAGAGTCTGTTAATATGAATATCCTTATACAGCTATATAGAATAAATACTGTAGCAGCATTAAAACTTCTGTTAATATAAATATCTTTACACAATTATCTTAAAACACTTCTGTAATGGCATTAAAAAAGTCTGTTAATATGAATATCCTTATACAGCTATCTCAAAACAAATCCTGTAACAGCATTAAAAAGTCTGTTAATATGAATATCCTTATACAGCAATCTTAAAACAAATCCTGTAACAACATTAAAAAGTCTGTTAATATGAATATCCTTATACAGCAATATATAATAAATACTGTAGCAGCATTAAAACTTCTGTTAATATAAATATCTTTACACAATTATCTTAAAACACTTCTGTAATGGCATTAAAAAAGTCTGTTAATATGAATATCCTTATAAAGCTATCTCAAAATATAAATATCCTTATACAGCTATCTCAAAACAAATCCTGTAACAATATCCTTATAAAGCTATCTCAAAACATTCCTGTAACAGCATTAAAAAGTCTGTTAATAGGAATATCCTTATACAGCAATCTTAAAACAAATACTGTAACAGCATTAAAAATTCTATTAATATTAATATCCTTATACAGCAATCTTAAAACAAATCCCGTAACAGCATTAAAAAGTCTGTTAATATGAAAATCCTTATACAGCTATCTGTTTAAATATCCTTAAACAGCTATCTCAAAACAAATCCTGCAACAGCATTAAAAAGTCTGTTAATATGAATCTCCTTATAGAGCTATCGTAAAACAAATACTGTAACAGCATTAAAAATTCTATTAATATTAATATCCTTATACAGCAATCTAAAAACATTACTGTAACAGCATTAAAAAGTCTGTTAATAGGAATATCCTTATACAGCAATCTTAAAACATATCCTGTAACAGCAATAAAAAGTCTATTAATATTAATATCCTTATACAGCAATCTAAAAACATTACTGTAACAGCATTAAAAAGTCTGTTAAACAGCTATCTCAAAACAAATACTGTAACAGCATTAAAAAGTCAGTTAATATAAATATCCTTATACAGCTATCTCAAAACAAATCCTGTAACAGCATTAAAAAGTCTGTTAATAGGAATATCCTTATACAGCAATCTTAAAACAAATCCTGCAACAGCATTAAAAAGTCTGTTAATATGAATATCATTATACAGCAATCTTAAAACAAATCCTGCAACAGCATTAAAAAGTCTGTTAATATAAATATCCTGATACAGCAATCACAAAACATTCCTGCACCAGCATTAAAAAGTCTGTTAATATGAATATCCTTATAGAGCTATCGTAAAACAAATACTGTAACAGCATTAAAAAGTCAGTTAATATAAATATCCTTATACAGCTATCTCAAAACAAATCCTGCAACAGCATTAAAAAGTCTGTTAATATGAATCTCCTTATAGAGCTATCGTAAAACAAATACTGTAACAGCATTAAAAATTCTGTTAATATTAATATCCTTATACAGCAATCTTAAAACAAATCCCGTAACAGCATTAAAAAGTCTGTTAATATGAAAATCCTTATACAGCTATCTGTTTAAATATCCTTAAACAGCTATCTCAAAACAAATCCTGCAACAGCATTAAAAAGTCTGTTAATATAAATATACTTATACAGCTATCTCAAAACAAATCCTGCAACAGCATTAAAAAGTCTGTTAATATGAATATCCTTATAGAGCTATCGTAAAACAAATACTGTAACAGCATTAAAAATTCTATTAATATTAATATCCTTATACAGCAATCTAAAAACATTACTGTAACAGCATTAAAAAGTCTGTTAATATAAATATACTTATACAGCTATCTCAAAACAAATCCTGTAACAGCATTAAAAAGACTGTTAATATAAATATCCTTATACAGCAATCTTAAAACAAATACTGTAACAGCATAAAAAAAGTCTGTTAATATAATATCCTTATACCGCAATCTTAAAACAAATCCTGTAACAGCATTAAAAAGACTGTTAATATAAATATCCTTATACAGCAATCTTAAAACATTCTTAAAACAAATCCTTTAACAGCATTAAAAAGTCTGTTAATATGAAAATCCTTATACAGCTATCTGTTTAAATATCCTTAAACAGCTATCTCAAAACAAATACTGTAACAGCATTAAAAAGTCTGCTAATATAAATATCCTTATACAGCTATCTCAAAACAAATCCTGTAACAGCATTAAAAAGTCTGTTAATATGAATATCCTTATACAGCTATCTGTTTAAATATCCTTAAACAGCTATCTCAAAACAAATACTGTAACAGCATTAAAAAGTCTGTTAATATAAATATCCTGATACAGCAATCATAAAACATTCCTGCAACAGCATTAAAAAGTCTGTTAATATGAATATCCTTATATAGCTATCTCAAAATATAAATATCCTTATACAGCTATTTCAAAACAAATCCTGTAACAGCATTAAAAAGTCTGTTATTATGAATATCCTTATACAGCAGTCTTAAAACAAATCCTGTAACAACATTAAAAAGTCTGTTAATATAAATATCCTTATACAGCTATCTCAAAACAAATCCTGCAACAGCATTAAAAAGTCTGTTAAAATGAATATCCTTATACAGCAATCTTAAAACATTCCTGTAACAGCATTAAAAAGTCTGTTAATATGAATATCCTTATACAGCTATCTTAAAACAAAAACTGTAACAGCATTAAAAAGTCTGTTATTATGAATATCCTTATACAGCAGTCTTAAAACAAATCCTGTAACAGCATTAAAAAGTCTGTTAATATGAATATCCTTATACAGCTATCTTAAAACAAAAACTGTAACAGCATTAAAAAGTCTGTTATTATGAATATCCTTATACAGCAATCTTAAAACAAATACTGTAACAGCATTAAAAAGTCGGTTAATATAAATATCCTTATACAGCTATCTCAAAACAAAAACTGTAACAGCATTAAAAAGTCTGTTAATATAAATATCCTTATACAGCTATCTCAAAACAAATCCTGTAACAGCATTAAAAAGTCTGTTAAAATGAATATCCTTATACAGCAATCTTAAAACATATCCTGTAACAGCATTAAAAAGTCTGTTAATATGAATATCCTTATACAGCAATCTTAAAACAAATACTGTAACAGCATTAAAAAGTCTGTTGATATGAATATCCTTATACAGCTATCTCAAAACAAATACTGTAACAGCATTAAAAAGTCTTTTAATATGAATATCCTTATACAGCTATCTCAAAAAACAATACTGTAATAGCATTAAAAAATCTCACTTAAAAGCTACAGCACAGATCCCGCAACATCAACTACAGACCACGACAGACCATTTTATACTTCACCTTGGTTGTTGGAGTTACGTGGGCAGGAGAAAAAACTTTCTTTTAATATTCGCTGCGTACGACGACTTCGGTGATCGAACTCCGGCCGCCTGCGTGGAAGACTGGAATGGGGTTTTTTGTTGAGAATGTTTCAAGCATTTATTGGTCCAGTCATAGGGCCCCGGAGTTTGGGACCCCGAGGTTCCTCACAATGCATATAACTGTATATTTTCAATCCATGAAAAATTATCACAGATAGTACATGCGTTTAAAATATAGATTTATCACTTGACTTAGTTGTTTTAAGATTCTGATTTTTCAACATTAACTTTTGCTCCAGACGATTATCCGTATTGTTCTAAAACAGAAAAAAATCCATTTATGCTATTCTTACTAAATAAACTCAGTGTTGTGTCATCGGCATGCTGAGGTACCTTACCCTCTGTATTTGACATAGGCACCTGAATTTCATAAAAAAAATATTAAAAAAATTTGATAGGCCAAGAGGTTCCGCTGATAAAACATACAACATCGCGGTATAGGGCATCCCTGCCTTACTGAATTTAATATAGGAAAATATCGAGTCAAAAACCCGTTACATTTAACACTGCTATAAATATCATAAAAAATAGTTTTAATCCAATTAATAAAATAATCTCCGAAACCAAACTTCTGAAGAACCTTTACCAAATAGTCATGCCTCACCCTATCAAAAGCTTTTTCTTGATCAAATTTAAGTAAATATCCTTCTAATTTATCATATTCTGCAAGATCAATGACATCACGAATACATGAAATATTATCAGCTATATCCCGCCCTATAATTCCACAACTTTGGTAAGGGGAGATAATACTGGGTAAAACATTTTTCAGTCTGTTTGACATGATCCTGGCCAAAATTTTATAATCAACATTGACGACACTTATAGGCCTCCAGTTCTTAAGTTTATTTTTGTATTTTTGTCACCTTTGTTTGTATAGACAAGACTTACGACACCAAGTTTCATCGTTTTCGACAACTCGCCGTTCGTCTCAATATCAGAAATAAGACGAAGAAAAACATCGTTCAAAACATCATAAAATGTACAGTAAAATTCCACCGTCAAACCATCTTGTCCGGGACTTTTATTATGAGCCATTCCCTTTAAAGCAGTTTGAACCTCTTCCTCTGTAATAGGTAAATCTAAAATCAGTTTGTCTTTTTGAGATAACTTTTTATCAATACATTTTAAAAAATCATCAATTTCCTCATCATTAACTTTAACGCACGAGTACAACTTTCTATAAAACATGTATATTTCATCCATCATTGAAACAGTACCACTTATTACATCCCCATTGTCATTTTGCAATTATTTGATTACTTTTAAACTTTTTCTGTGTTTTTCAAGCCTTAAAAAATGTGCAGTATTACGGTCACTCTCAATAGCCCATCTGGCTTTAGAACGCAAGACCGCACCTTTACTTTTTTCTTCCTCAAAACGTTCAAGCTCAGATTTAAGCTCTTGAAATTTCCGAGAGAGACATTTATAACTGGATCCTGCTATTAGAACAGATAAATCACGTAACTTGTTCTGAAGTTTAAAATACTGTTCGGTCTTTTCTTTTTGTCGCCTTTTCCCAAATATCTGAGATGTTTTTTTAATTTTATACCTTAAATTATCCCACCAAACAAGTGGTTCATTTATATACAATTCTTCATGTTTGGCATTTAAAAATAATATCTTTTATCTTATCAATATATTCAGTTTCATATACAAAAATGATTATTAAAAATCCATATACCCGGACCTATCTCTACCTGACTTAAATCAAGTTTCATAGTTACTTATACCATGATCACTACACGACTTATCATTGTAATAGACATTACGTACAGTAGCCGATACATGTCTCTCTATAAGAAATTAGTCAATTCTACTCTGTGACACACTTTCATTTCTAACTTGTTTTTTCTGGAAAACACAGAACAATCACGATTTCTGTTCCATTCATAATACTTTTGAGTTTCAATACACAGTTATCCTCACAATGCCCTGTTAGCCCACACCTGTCAAGTTGACTTAAGGTTGTATTTAAATCACCAGGCCCCACTTGTATAAAACATCTCAAAATTGAGGAAATTCTCAAGCAATGTATTGTCTATGGGAAATTTAGACTTGAGGAAATCTCAAGAGTTGAGATGTTTTATACAAGTGGGGCCTGCTATACTAACGTTATCATAACCTTTTTGCGACTCTTTTGCTAACGTATCAAGATATATGATTCTTTCCCGATTAGTATTCGGGGCATATATATTAAATATATTAATATTTTTCCCATCAATTTTCATTGTTACCCTTAGCAACCTACCATCTATAGTTGAATTGCTATCAACAACACAGTCTTTAATATTATTTCGTAGCAACACAGCACACCCTGCCGACCATTATCACTATTGGAAAAAAGTATCTTACCATTCCATTTACTCTTAATCTGCGCTAAAAAGTTATCAGACCAAACAGTTTCTTGTAATAATACAACATCAGCATATTTCTCTTCAAACATTGTAAAACTTTCATTCCTTTATCTACATCCTTCAGACCATTACAGTTGGATGAAAATAAACTGAACATTAGCGAAAGTAGACAAATGTACATAATACAAGCCTTCATTATTTTTTTATCTTTTTTTAAAAAAAATCCTTCCCCTTATCCCTTTTCCCTTTCTTATAAAAGCTTGGAGAAGGCGCCGATTTACATTTCCTTTTCGGTCTGGGCAGCGCATTAGCCATATTCTCCTCAGCACTCATATCCATATCACTTGGGGGAGAGGGGATATCTGTACATTGAGACCCCTCCTCTCCATTGTTACATACATCATGACTCACATTACTGTGTATTATTTCATTATCAGGGTCCTGTGTACCTTGCTCTATGGGAGAAATAACCGGAAGTGAGGTTTCCTCCCCCATGGACAAACCATCTGTTAGTGTCACCTCGTCTCCCGCCATACTGGTGCCATTCATCGGTCCACCGAGGTCAAGGTCATCACCAATATCATCTTCCTCCTCATCGTCATGAAGACCCCCGTCATCGTCATCACCATTACCATCATCACAATCAATCTCAATATCGTCATCACGCAAATAAATTGTTCACATGTGTCACAGGTGTAACACCCCCTATCTCCTTCCTCCTCACTCTCATCTGTACATGTACAGCGGGGGTTGTACTCACCACTACACCTCTCACATATGGATAGTACAGGTACCTCCTCACACCGACAGTTCGCTCGAATAGAGGAGCCCAGGGGATCAAACTTCGGCCGCCTGCGTTGAAGACGTGTTAACCACTCGACCAATCCTCCCATATCTAAAGTAGAATGTTGCTTACGGAAACCTGCTTGGTTTTCAAGTATAAGTTCGACATTGTGTGACGAAATGGGCTCTACCCAATAGTTAATTTAATTAATCAATTGTATTAATTTATGCTAGATTCATACATATCTTGGGAATGTATGCCGTGTGCTAGTTGGGGTCAGTAATGTTTCAGGTAACAGTAGTCTAAATGTAACACTAAGAGTAATTAGTCACGTTAGATACTGACAGGTATTTGATGAGAAGCTCCGTGTAAACATGTTCCAAGTGGTCATGTATGTATGTACCAAATGTTTATGATGACAGGTATAAGGACAGGTATAGGGCTGAAGGCAATGGTGTAATATGTGTACTGGACGTGTTTTTAACGTGGTACAATTTGTATTTGAGGGAGTCGGGAATTGGCCACGAGAGGGACAGGTCAGACATGGTTTTCGACCATGAGAGAGGAAGTGCCTAGCATTGAACCCGGGGAGTGTGGCCATGGTTTGGACCCCGGCCTAGTTACTTAGCTCGAAGACAGAGACACAACGTGAAGTATTACCATACGTAGATGAAATGTTGTAACCACCTGTACCGTGTACTTGTAATGAGATTGTTAATTAACGTCTATGAATAAACATTTTCATTATCAAATGTTACGTTTGTTTACGGCTGCTGTGTTACACGTCTTTTTATCATCATCATCATCATCATCATCATCATCATCCTTTTATCATCATCCTTTCATTAAGATAATTTACATCTTCATAATCTTCATCTTTATAACCATAATTATCATCATCATCATAAAAGTCATCTTTTCATCATAGTTAACAGTTAAAGTATGGATATGAGGGATATAGCAAGTTTATGATCCGTCGAGGCCAGGAATATTTCCCTCGGCTTCGCCTCGGGAAATAGTCCTGGACGATGGGGATCATAAACTTGCTATATCCCGAAATATCCATACTTCAACTGTTTTATTATACCGATACAAACACCCCCTTACAATATTCTAAATATTATTAGACAACAAATTTTCAACAGTTGGGACACTTTATTAACAAAACTAAAACTTTCTTGAGAATCAACATCAGAAAAAAACAGTATTTGCAAAAACATTGGTCAATATTCGGTCAGGCCCCGCCCACGACGTCACTCAATTTCCCGCATTTTCCGAGGGAAATAGTTTCAAAACTATCGCACCCCTCCAGACGAACTATCTCCCTGGCATGCAGTTAGAGGGGAAATAGCTTGTTTATGTGTTTACTTTTGTATAGTGTAAAATAAATAGAGGTATAATAATCATCATTATCATCATCACTATCATTTTTTGATCATGTTCATCAATCATCATCATCAACAACACCATTGTCATAATTTGCGAACAAGCAAAGAAGAAGTCTTATTATGTTTACGTGTACACACTCGCATACACACATACTATTATTACATTCAACTTGCACGCCCACACCTACAACTGTACACAAGAAGAAAGAAAGCATTGAAAAGGGCAGATTGAGAGACAAAAGAGACAGACAGACAGACAGACAGACGTATTCATTATGTATTATGTCATATATATGTCTTATACTGTTATACACACATACATTTGGGTGGGAAAACGAGAAAGAACGAGAGGCATAGAAAAAAGTCCATGAGATAATGAATTTATATTTCTGTTGGATCAATAGAATAGCTATATGATCGGCCAGCACTTTCAAGAATTACAATGCGGAACAAAGTTGTTAATAAAATTAAATATCAAGTTTGATAAGATTTTCCTATTTTCTCCATTCGTTTGTGAATTTTAGTTTAGATGTGTCATTTTTGCTGTTTAAGATATATTTTTGAACAGAATAGTGGTCCAGTATAATTTAACATGAGTGTAAATATTTAAAGAACTATGCAGAGATCTTGTTTTGTAAATGTAGTGTTTGATTATTAAAATTATTTCATTATCAACTCTGAAACTAGGGCTATTGTTATTTGTAATTCCAAACGAAAAGGATTGTTTGTTGAAGGAAAAGGTATAAACAATGCATCAGTGAGTGTCTCTAAAACCTTGTAGTAGTGTTTAGACTTCTTGGCATTCCCAAAGAATATGAGTGATTGATTCACTTTCGCAGTTACATACATTACATAATGGACTGACGACTAACTTGGCTTTAAAAAGTCTGGAGTTAGTAGTAAGAATGTGATGAGATATCCTGTACTGAAGCCACTGAAGTTTAGTATTGTTTGTGTCCTGAAATGGCATTTTATAAACTATTCCCCAGTCTCTGTCTGTTAGTTCCAACTGTTCCCCCCACTTAGCTTTACCAGTTGGTTCTCTCAAAGTGTTATTTAAAATATTATAAAAATCTTTTCATCCTTTGAATTTTTTGGAAAATCTGTATACGAAAAGGTTTAAATTGATCCCTTGGTATTTAAGAAAATTGGTTGTCACATTGTATGCATGCAGAAAATCTACAAAAGTGTAAAAAGTACCCATGGTATCATCCTTTAACAAGTCAGGTATAGTCTTTACTCCTTCTGTATATCATTCTTTATAAAAAAAAAAAACAGGTTTTCCTGATAAAGCAATATTTGTATTGAACCAGAGAGGTATTTCTAACACTGACTTTTCCTGTCTGTAAGTCATTTATTTTAAAATATGAAGATTATACCATGCTTTAAAATCGTCTTTCCTAAATGTATTATTACATACAAATTATTACAAAGTCTTCTTACCCACCTCAACTTCAATGAATTCGCAAAAGCCCTTATATAACCATTTTTAATCCACCATTTATATAATCTTGAACCACAGTATTTCTTTTAACTTTATCAACTTTACTATTCCACAAAAATTCAAATAAAATGGAATTAATTTCGTTTAAACTCTTTTCATCTGGGTTTGGCAAAGCTATGAAAAGGTTATTAAATTGTGAAATCAACAGGGATTTAATTGTATGTATTTTCCCTATTGGTGTAAAAAATGTTTTTTTCCATGTATTCACAAGACTTTCAGTTTAATTATCTTCTTGTCTTAATTAATTTTAGGTATAGCTTGTAGGTTTACATGGAATCCTACCGCTAGAAGATTGAATATTTCTCCTCCCCAGTGTAGAGGTTTTATAGAATTCATGTTAGATTGACTATATACATTTCCAGGTTTCGGTTTAATACAATATATACAAATGAAAAATACGCCACGGTAGCTATTCGGTATCACAGTGTTCACGTTTGGTTTAATGACATTGTCGCTATCAGCTGTTTCCAGGTAGTCGATGTCCAGATATAAATCGGATTACTACAGATCTATACGTTATCAACGTCTTTCAAAACGTGAGTTCAGTATCTAATCAACAATAGCATGTACAAAAGTCGATGAAGTATTTTATATTCAATACATGTGGATTTGTTAAACAAGTGTGTCATTATCCTGTGGGTTATATAGTTGTAAACATCTTTTCTGGTAAACACGTTTGTTTGTTTGGAGGTGAACGTCCTTGCAATAGCCAGGGTCACGTAAGTACGGGTGTCTAGGGAGACACAACAGCCAGGGTCATATGAGCATGGGTGTCTAGGGAGACACAACAGCCAGGGTCATGTAAGTACGGGTGTCTCGGGAGACACAACAACCAGGGTCATATGAGTAAGGGTGTCTAGGGAGACACAACAGCCAGGGTCATATGAGTACGGTGTCTAGGGAGACACAACAGCCACGATCATATGAGCATGGGTGTCTAGGGAGACACAACAGCCAGGGTCATATGAGTACGGGTGTCTAGGGAGACACAACAGGCAGGGTCATATGAGCATGGGTGTCTAGGGAGACACAACAGCCAGGGTCATGTAAGTACAGGTGTCTAGGGAGACACAACAGTCATGGTCATGTGAGTACGGGTGTCTCGGGAGACACAACAGCCAGGGTCATGTAAGTACTGGTGTCTCGGGAGACACAACAGCCAGGGTCATATGGGTGCAGATGTCTAGGGAGACATAACAGTCAGGGTCATATGAGCATGGGTGTCTAGGGAGACACAACAGTCAGGGTCATGTAAGTACGGGTGTCTAGGGAGACAAAACAGTCAGGGTCATGTAAGTACGGGTGTCTCGGGAGATACAACAGCCAGGGTCATATGAGCATGGGTGTCTAGGGAGACACATCAGCCAGGGTCATGTTAGTACGGGTGTCTCGGGAGACACAACAACCAAGGTCATGTAAGTACTGGTGTCTCGGGAGACACAACAGCCAGGGTCATGTAAGTACTGGTGTCTCGGGAGACACAACAGCCAGGGTCATGTAAATACGGGTGTCTATGGAGACACAACAGTCAGGGTCATGTAAGTACTGGTGTCTCGGGAGACACAACAGCCAGGGTCATATGGGTGCGGATGTCTAGGGAGACATAACAGTCAAGGTCATATGAGCATGGGTGTCTAGGGAGACACAACAGCCAGGGTCATATGAGCACGGGTGTCTAGGGAGACACAACAGCCAGGGTCATATGAGAATGGATGTCTAGGGAGACACAACAGCCATGGTCAGATGATTACGGGTGTCTAGGGAGACACAACAGTCAGGGTCCTATGAGCAAAGATGTCTAGGGAGATACAACAGCCAGGGTCATGTAAGTACGGGTGTCTAGGGAGACACAACAGTCATGGTCATGTGAGTACGGGTGTCTCGGGAGACACAACAGCCAGGGTCATGTAAGTACTGGTGTCTAGAGAAACACAACAGCCAGGTTCATATGAGCATGGGTGTCTAGGGAGACACAACAGCCAGGGTCATATGAGCACGGGTGTCTAGGGAGACACAACAATCAGGGTCCTATGAGCAAAGATGTCTAGGGAGATACAACAGCAACGGTCAAACGGGTGCGGATGTCTAGGGAGACACAACAGCCATGGTCATATGATTACGGTTGTCTAGGGAGACACAACAGCCAGGGTCATATGGATCCGGATGTCTAGGGAGACACAACAGCCAGGGTCATATGGGCACGGGTGTCTAGGGAGACATATTAGCCAGCGTCATATGTGCATGGGTGTCTCGGGAACCACAACAGTCAGGGTCATATGAGGACGGGTGTCTAGGGAGACACAACAGTCACGGTCATATGAGCACGGGTGTCTAAGGAGAAACAACAGTCAGGGTCATATGAGTACGGATGTCTAGGGAGACACAACAGTCAGTGTCATATGAGTAAGGGTGTCTAGGGAGACACAATAGCCAAGGTCATATGATTATGGATGTCTAGGGATACACAACAGCTAGGGTCATATTATTACGGGTGTCTAGGGAGTCACAACGGCCAGGGTCATATGAGTACAGATGTCTAAGGAGACACATCAGTCAGGGTCATATTATTACGTGTGTCGTGGGAGACACAACAACCAGGATCATATGAGCATGGGTGTCTAGGGAAACACGACAACCAGGTTCATATGAGCAAATGTGTCTAGGGAGACACAACAACTAGGGTCATATGAGCATGGGTGTCTAGGGAGACACATCAGGCAGGGTCATATGAGCATGGTTGTTTAGGAAGACACAACAGCCAGGGTCATTTGAGTACGGTTTTCTAGGGAAACACGACAACCAGGTTCATATGAGCAAGTGTGTCTAGGGAGACGCAACAACCAGGGTCATATGAGTACGGTTGTTTAGGGAGAAACCGCCGGAGAGAGAAAGAAGAAAAGAAAAGAAAGAAAGAAATCAGGAAAGACAGTAAACGAAAAATAAAGTACAAGTGCTGCAATAGGGGAAGCAGTTTAATTTTGTCTTTGACTATAAACATATTTTATTAACCAAAATTGGAAAATAGGATTTGGCACAAGTCATTACAGTTTTGATCTCGTTCACGTCCCCTTCGTAGAAGACACAAAAGGAAATCCCCGATTCTGCAAGATTATCATTTTGTAATATCGAGTTATTATCTTGACATTTCGAGTTAGTTAGTCGAATTTTCGAGTTATCAACACGAAAACTAAAATATACATGGACCTTATGTTCTTCTGTACAATGTAGACATAAATCGATGAAACCGTACGTAGATAGAATTCGAAAAATATCAAAACATGATTGTATACCTGAAAACTGTCTTGATGGGAAACAATAGCCAGACCAATAAACAGTTATACCATGACAATTTTAGCTATTACGACCATATAACGTAATAAAGTGTTGTGAATGTGAGAACGGATATAAAAGCACACGTCATTAAATTAACTTAGCTGTTGATAGGACGTTAAACCATGAACAACCAACTGTTAGAACATTTATATATTGTTCGGAATAAGATCCATCAGTTTGGTATGAATAATAAAGCCTTAGTTTGTTTTGAACACAAACAGGAATTGAAAACTTATTTTGCGAACTTTCAAAAACGTCTGTTTCCTTTATCAAGCAAAGAATTCAGGAAAATAAGGAAAATCAAAGAATCCATATGGGTAGGAGAGAAGATGATTCGATGAACAGAGATAATGGGGCTGCCAGCTGAGACATCTTTATGACCTTATTTTAACATCCACTAAGGGGCGGAATGGGTAAATATGTTATTCGTTCCCCTGACTACCTGCAATGTTGACAACTGACTTTACTCGATTCGCCCGCTGATGCTTAGTGAGTTGTTTTCAGCGGTTTAGAGTCGAGGCACCGGTCATTTACACTCTTTGATTGACAAAGATGGTATACGGTTTCGAGAGCTCGCAAAATAGGATTTCAGTTCATGTTTGTGTTGGAAACAAACTTGGCCTTTATGCTTATATTAGAGGTGTCGTGTGTAGCACGGACATTTTATATACATACTCGATACTCTAGGGGCTACCGTGAGTGCGCGTAATCACTAGACATATAACCTGAGACTATACTGTAGTGCCGCAGTTAATTATTTTCTGTGAAAGGTTCTTCTGTTGACAACCGTATTGTATTGCTTCTTGGATTTCAGCCTTGCGGCTATTATGTTATCATTAGCGATTACAGATTACTAACGGTATAAGGCTACAGTGTTCTGTACGAGACAATGTTCTGATACCCTGTTCCTGTCCACATTCAGGTATAAGACTACAGTGTTCTGTGCGAGACAATGTTCTGATACCCTGTTCCTGTACAAATTGCGGTATAAGACTACAGTGTTCTGTGCGAGACAATGTTCTGATACCCTGTTCCTATACAAATTACGGTATAAGACTACGGTGTTCTGTACGAGACAATGTTCTGAAACCCTGTTCCTGTACAAATTACGTTATAAGACTTCAGTGTTCTTTACGAGACAATGTTCTGATACCCTGTTCCTATACAAATTACGGTATAAGACTACAGTCTTCTGTACGAGACAATGTTCTGATCCCCTGTTCCTGTACAAATTACGGTATAAGCCTACAGTGTTCTGTACGAGACAATGTGCTGATACCCTGTTCCTGTACAAATTGCGGTATAAGACTACAGTGTTCTGTGCGAGACAATGTTCTGATACCCTGTTCCTGTACAAATTACGGTATAAGACTACAGCGTTCTGTACGAGACAATGTTCTGCTACCCTGTTCCTGTACAAATTACGTTATAAGACTTCAGTGTTCTTTACGAGACAATGTTCTGATACCCTGTTCCTACACAAATTACGGTATAAGACTACAGCGTTCTGTACGAGACAATGTTCTGATACCCTGTTCCTGTACAAATTCAAAAAGACGGAGTACGACAGGGACCCTTGTAATTTTTATGAAACATGACTCAGAATTAAATACACAGCCGGCATGTCTGTTACAATGATATCATGTAAATCCATCAAACTTCAAAGAAGTGTATGAATGGGTTTAATGTGCATGCAACAGCTTATTTGCTTACATGGCAGCTACGTTTCTGAATTCATAATTGGACTATTTTTTCGAATTATTTTTACGGGTTGGTAAATATAATATATTATTTTCTCTCATTTCCCTGTGTGTAAGATTGATAAAATCTATTGCCTGTAACTGAGCGAGATCGGGTTATCTCAATCGAGGGTAAAGATTCTGTAACAAAATCCTAACCGAGGCGTGAGCCGAGGTTAGGAGGTAACGTTATCTTAGCCCGATACTGAGATAACCCAATCGTGCTCTATTACATGTAATTGATTTTATTTCCCGCACCTTTTAGTTTGAAAAAAAAACACTTTTAAATTTTGTTGAAAACTACAATTATCCCGCCTTGGGCCTCAAATGGCAATGACCTCTTCGCTACTTAAGCTACATTTCAATGCTTCCGGTTAAAAATGTAGTCTCTTCTTACATAGATTATAATGTATTTCACAGTGTAGATTATATATTATCTACAACATCAAATATCTAACAACATCAAAACTATATATATAACGACAAAACAGAACATATATAATGCAAATTGTTAATTTCAAGCAGTTAACGTGCGGATGAATACATCGCAGTATAAAAATTCCGCGAAATGTCATGTAAAGGTAAAAGAGACAGATAGGACGAGATAGAAAAATCTAGCATGGGATATGAGGTGAGATATCTCTGTCTGAGGTTCGAGAAAGATCTGTCCAATGTAAGAAAGGAGTGTAGAAAATTTCTATCTTACACGTCTTGACGTCACAATGGCTCAACAATGACGTGACGAATCAACAATCCTACCAGGATTTGGGTGTCAATCCACCCTGTCGCTGCCATACTGATAGAACTATCCAAGGCTGTTGACTGTCTTACTCATAACTTGTTGGTCGGGAAGCTGGAGGCCTATGGCCTGAGTAGAGCCTCAGTTAACCTGGTGTCCAGCTACCTGAGCAGCAGGAAGCAGCAGGTAAAAATTGGCTCCGAATGCGGTGACTGGCCGGAAGTGCTGAAGGGGGTACCCCAGGGTTCTATTTTAGGACCCTTGCTTTTTAATGTATTTGTAAATGATATGTTTGTATATGTGACATCCTGTAACTTATATAATTATGCAGACGACAACACTGTCAGTGAATCAAATAAAGACCCTGATGCTTTAAAACATAATATTGAAATTGACTGTCAAAATTGAATAGACTGGTTTAAATTAAACCAGATGAAAGCAAACCCTGATAAATTCCAGGCCATTTGTATGTGGAAACGTTCGGTAGATGCTATACAGTCTTTTAGTGTTGGCGAAATAGATATTGTTCCTGACAGTTAGTGTTGTCAAACTTTTAGGTGTGATCTTTGATTCATTTTTAAACTTTGAAGCTCATTTCTCTGAAATTTGTAGGAAAGCCTCAAGGCAGTTGTCCATTTTAAAGCGAATTGGGAGTTTTTTTTACCAAACAAGGTAGACTTATAATTTATAATGCTTTTATTGTTTTAGTGATACTTCATACTGTGCCCTGGTTACCTCTGCTACCTGACATTTTGGATTGTGTGATACTTTTTTTGTCTTATCTCATTTCTTATATGTTTTAATTCTATTCTATATTTTTGCTGCATCTTATTTGTATTTTAATTCCATATATTCTAAAAAAAATTTTTTTTTACAAAACTTGATAACTTTTGTTAATTGATATTCTTGTGTGATACAATTCATCACATTATAGTGTATATTTTGCCAATTCTTATTCTTTGCTATATAACATTATATGTATATTCCACTTCATAGTGTTTTAATCCTAAGTCCTAAGTAATTCTTGTGTGATACACAAGTATTCATTTACTAATAACTATGTCTTTTATTTACCTATTCTGAATACTACTTATCTGTGATCACATTTAATGCTTTTCATATATTAACACCATTTTTTATATATATATCCCGGGTGCCTTTGTAGGTAGAGGACTCCCAATCACATAGAAACCTGGGATATGTATGCTTTCTTTTTTCGGTGATGATTATTACTGTTTTATTATTAATAAATGTGATTATCTCCCTTTACTTGTAATGTAATATGTTATTGTTATTTTTACATATGTTTGTCGCAATAATAGCTCTCAAGAGCTAATGTTCCTTGTTTACCTGTATGCGACGTTAAATAAAGTTTCTTGTATCTTGTAACTTGTACGTCACGAATTTGGAACTCTCCGATGACGCAATGCGGAAAAGGCGACGTGATGAAATTAAAACATTTTATATTTACCGTACACGTTAGAAAGATGTGAATATTTTTTCTGCGCAAACATTGTTTGCAAATATGGATATGATTGATTCGTTTTCGTCTAAAAAGCTCAGGGGGGAAATAATATTTTCCAAATTATGGCCAGTCCAAACGCATTTTCATGGTTTCTGGGCTTATTCTGGTGGTTGGAATGTGAGAAAAATACTCTTTCATGCGATAGGGTGTAGGAAAGGGACATTCTACCCTCGGGATTTTCAAAATTGGCAAAACCCGCGGGAAACCAGGTCCAATGTAGAAAAGGCCAGCACGGAAATGGGAAGAAAGGGCATCGCGCGAAGAGGAAATATAAAGTAGGTGCATTAAGGGCCATTTTTGGCCCCACCCCAGATTTTCTCAATTTTTATACCATGCATACATGGACAAATGAGATTTATAAAACATGCAGTTTTAAAGAATTCCGACATTGCGTTGCCTAGCAACAGACCTGGAAACCCACATAGTATATACAGTCTAATTGCACATTTGAGTGATATTTAATTATGTATTATAACATTTTATAAAAGTTGTTTGTTTGAAATACTTTATACAATTTTGCATGAATATTGTTAGGTTTTTAAGAATCTTTGAGAGTATTTCAATGTGCCCGAACATGTTTTTGATTCTTCCTAGCAACGTAATCACAACCAAAGTTTCTCCATAGCAACAGTACATTATTTCTATCATAATGGACACAGAAAGTGTTTGATATTACAAGATTAAATTATAAAACTACAGTAAATATGAAGGAAGCAGAAACAATATATAGTTGATGTTCCACAGCAACCATGTCTTGTCTTAGCAACCAAATGTTTTCCATAGCAACGGTACATGAAATGTTTTACAATGGCGACACTGGTGCTGGATATTACAAATTATAAACTCGTATGTTAATATGGTAAAAAAATGAAAGAAAATAGCGAGTTTTTTTTAATATAGTTTGTGCTTTAATATTGTATTGGTATTTTATTTGTCGTTTTACTAAGAGGATAAAGAACAATTCAGATTCACTTTCAATTTAACAATTTAATCAATATTCCCGTAATCAATCTTCTTACGATCCAGGTAAATCGTAAAGGATTTAAACAAATAATGACATGTTCAAACGATAATAAAAAATTATACTTAATAAACAACATTTAACAACAAGAGACCTTGTCACCCGAGATAAGTGTTAATGGATCTTTGACCAGAATTTTGGAGACAGTCATAATTCGAAAATACAATTTACATCTGTGCAGCTGTGTTTTTCCTATTCTTCTTCACTCTTCGGTGTTCCCCTCATCATCACTCTCATCAACACTGAGAGGCTCTGGTGTATGACTGGCATCTTGCAGATATTGTGTCCAGTCCTTGCTAAAGTCAAAGATTTTGTCCAAATGACGTGCAAATCCAATATACCATACCACGGAAGCAACATGGGAGCAAGTCCCAACTAATCTCGCTCCAGCTCGGCATTTACAGTACCACCCTTGCACAGTGCACTCATCGAAAAATACCCACAGTTGGTATGCTTTTGAGCTGATGTGTCTGCTCTGAATCTTGACACTGATGAGGTTAGCATCTACTTTACAGACAGATACTTCATATCCCCCCGATTCACTCATATGCTCCTGTGTGTAGGCCCTTGTTAATTTTAGTTGATAAACACCAAGTGTCAAATTCCTCAGGTCTTCTTCTGTCATTACAGGAAAGTCAATTTCACTGCTGGTGTCCATCCTTTGCCACTTGCTTGGTCTATTGGCAAGGCCATCTCGGTCGATTCTTTCCTGAAGAGTGTTCTGTTTTTTCGACAGATACAACATCTTTGAACCAATTACTTGATCTTTTTCTGCATCTCCCGTGCTTATTTATTGGTGTACTGAACTTGATGCAGATTGCACACACAATTCCTACAATATCTCCAACGTATGGAATCTGGTAGTTTGGGAGCACACGGTCCAGATATTTCCAAGTTTTTAAACGCCCATACACAGCCTCTACGACCCACCTGAAAGATAGTAAATAGATACATTTTGAATCTGACAAACACATAAAGTGTAACAATGCATTTAACCCTTTCACCACTGTTGACCGTAATAGACTCATCCAGATCAATGAATAGTCGAGTTAACTAAAGTTGCATAAGGATGAAAGGGTTAACATAAGCTATATCAAAGGAAGTTTGATTTGAACGTTGTCCACTTCTTCTACATAGATAAGTTCATGTACATCAATTTCTAAAACTGTACTCGGGTATCTGTATTCTCAGTGGGAGTGTCCTTTTACCATTTTAGTGATATATTTATGCATACCTAGTATAATTTATCATACATTTATAAGTTATATACGTTTAATTAGTGGAGCTAGTAAAGTATCAATCATAATAAGAAAATCTTACCTTATTTTTGTAACAAGTCGAGAAGCATTGCTTTCTCCAACTGTGTGTTGTTGTTGTTTTTTCGAAAAAGAAGGTATCTCTGTCTGTATTCCTAGTTGTTTCAGGAGGTCCAGAGAATCCCTAAAACGTCTGTCAACCACAAACACATCATTTTCCTGAATCCACTCCTTGATCTCTTCAATGTTGGAATTCAAAATCTGATTCAGGATGCTGGCGTCATTGATTTTCGAATCTGCAAAGTAAGGTCCTAATACGTTTACTATGTAACCTGTTGTTGTGACGAACATCATAGGTTTCACCAATGGACGGTGCTTATGCATGCTGTAGCTCCTCCTTTGGAACATAAACTGGCCACTCTTTTGAATGTAAATATAGGTGCCGTCAATCACGAGAATGGCTGGTTCCATTAGCCCTCCAAACAATGTTTGGGCTAGTGGTCTTGTGTGTTTTGAGATGACATCCTGTCGACTTACATGTTAAAAGCCTAGATTTGATGGAACAAAGTCTTTCATAAGTGCAATCCTAGCCAATGATATTGCACGTCGAATGTAATCTTTACCAATATTGAACACTGTTGATAGGATCTTGTTTGACATGCCACTCTTAAGTTTAGTAAGAAAGATGCCGACACAAGATTTAATACTCCTATTTTTTGAAGATCGTACGGAACCAGCGAAGTGAATACACAAATTGTTAAAATGTTGAACACTGAGTCCAGTTGGGGTAATTAAATCTTCATCCGAAAAAGCATGTGGTGAGTCGAAATCAATACGTTTGCTTTGTTGAGCATTTGTTCAATCTCTGATGTTAGAAATTAAAGACAGTAAGTCTAAGATTTAGCGAGGATAAGTCACTTTTTATTGCAATGTTTTCACATGCCTCATTTCGCAACAAACCTTCCTCAATATGATGACCACAACATCCAAATGGTACCCGAATACCTTTTCTCAGGAAGAGGTTGTATTTTGCGTCACGAGAGATTACCATCAGTTTCTTTGGGTAGGTATTGCGAACGAAACATTTGTTGTGGCTGCTTCCTGAGGATGGTATCGGAAGTGTTATATTCCGTGGTGACAAAAGGGTTTTGTTTGCAAATTTATCACAATGGGCTTCGACTGAAGAGTATGTTGACCGGTGTTTGTACGACGCTGTAGTGATGAGCGATGACATGACATGCGACACTTTCCACAAATAACGTCTTCATGTTTTGTTTGTATCATAAACGTTTTTAACAAATACCTCCTCAGTGTAGTGTTTTCCTTGCCTTTAATGAAGCGCCTGTCCCCAGGCTTTGTTCTTTTAGAACAAACAACACACCGAAATTCTCCTTTTCCAGGCATCCTAAACAAAAGATAGCAATCATATATTAAGATACGTCCTGAAAACCAGTTATAAAGGACGTCTGGGCATGCATTTATTCTAGATTGAACAAGCATTCTGTGGGTACTGATGAATCAAAACATGTCCCCTACCGGCCAACATAGTTAATTCGAAAATAAAAAAGGGCGATCAAGTGAAATTGAGTTGTAAAAGACGTCAGTTTCGACGAGGATGGCAGCAGAAAAAGACGGAAGAAACATGTGTAGTGTCTCACAGATATTATCGAGGAGACATTCCCGTGTATAAAGTTGAAGATTTCGATGGCGAGCAGATACAGGGATCGTTTCACGAAAACGAACTGCAGAGAGTACACCGTGACAGAGACACCAAATGGAAAATCGAACAGATATTGAAAAAGAAGAAGGTAAAAGGTCAAACGCAAGTCCTCGTGAGATTGTTGGGATGGCAAAAGTCTCTGTGGAAACACATGGCGAGAAAACACTGAGAAATACCTCAGTTGTTTGGTACGACGATAATCTACCGTACAAACTGACGTCTACGCCACTACATTTCTTCCCGCCCGCATGCGAGGCTCATTTCCTTCCCGGGAAAAATCCGTTCACGTGCATCATCGCGGGACCTATCGGAAGTGGAAAAACAGAGTTCGTGAAACGCTTCCTGGCAAAGTTCGATCGCATGGTGACTCCTAAACCGGACAACGTCGGCTGGTGTTACGGAGATTACCAGACGTCGTACGTGTTCGTAGACGACGTTAAGTTCGAACAAGTTCTATCGGACTTGAAGAGTTTCGATCAAACTCTCAAACTCTAGTTATCATAGACGATCTGATGATGGAAGCCGACGATTCCATAACTTCGCTGTTTACCAAGAAAAGTCATCACGGTAACATAAGCATCCTGTACATAGTACAGAATTATTTCACCAGACGAAGTATCACAGAAACATCAATCTCAACGCCCATTACATCGTGCTGATGAAAAATCCCAGAGATTCGCCGCAGATAAGACGTTTGTCTCAGCAGATCTTAAGAAAAAAACTAGCTATAAGTAAAAAGAAGAAAATCATTCAAAAGGGTGGATTTATCACGGCTCTTTTAGCCCCGTTGGTGGCTACAGTCTTACCGGGACTCATTTCTAAGGTGACTTCGATATTTCAATGAGAATCCGTCACGTGGTCATGTCTGGACGCGACGTGCACTCTAGACCCAAACCGCCCGTCTCGACGTTCGTGATGTAGCTGAACGCTCTGAACGGAGAAATGTATAGGACGTTAGATAGGCTGGACATGGCCGACAGCCATAAAGTGACGTTATCCGATCAGCAACTTAGGAAATACGTCGATCGCTATAGAGAATTCTTAGGTAAAGGCAGTACTACGAAGGCACTGACGCCTTACGCGGCCACCGAGCCTCAGGTAGAATCCTCAAACGAAGTCGACCCCATAGAAAATGTCATTTTAGAAAGCGTTCCGCGTGGAGCTCATTCTTAAATTAAAAATTTGTTGGGAAGATTAAAAGACGTCATTCAATGGAACGATTGTGACGAATTCGGATACAAAGGAAGCTCCGTGATTCCAGGTTCGAATCTGGTGGATTTAGTAGGCAATGCCGCACGCCCAACTGCACTCAAGCACGTGGCTCCTAAGGGTATCGACGAATTCCTGGGTGCACTCAAACGCCCGAATGCATCCCAAAGTTGGATAAGTAATAAGACGTACACCTCAAGAATGCAAAGACTGTCGCCCGCCACGCCGACTAGGAGAACCGCTCAAACTCCCGAGCGCAGGTCCGAGTTACGTAACATACCCGAAACGTGGAGCGAAGACGACGACAACAGCGGTTTTCTCTCCTCGTTCCACACTCCGTCTACAGTGCGAAAACAACAAAGGTAGTCGCCTTATAAGTTAAGCGAGTCACCAAAGCTACTTACAAGAAATGTCGGAAACATACAGCGATGCTAGGTGGCCCGTGTTTGACGAAAGAATACCAAAAGGAGAAATATTGTTTTTCGTTCAAGTCGTCGTAATGTACACGGTAGTCGTAGGTTGTATAATCAACTTATCGTTTTCAAACGGACACACGGAGTTGTGGATCACTCTCCTGAGGAAGAGTCTAGGTTACGTACTTCCAAATCCGTCCGTCAAACGTAGACATAAAGATGTTTTATCTGACGTTACCAAGTAACAGTAGCATGGATTACTACCCGGAAAACACTTTAACCTCTTTTACGACGCGGTTGTCACAACCCTTAGATCTGAAAGGAAATCTGGAGGTGGGATTAGCCGAGGTACGCTATTCACATCTGAGGTATAACGACAAACGCGGCGAAGGTCGGCTGAAGTTATCACTGGGAGAGGGTAACGCGGCAAGTCCCGGATTGGCGATAGACATACTGGAAGGATATTATTCCTCGATGAAAAGAGTGCTGAAGTACATGGAAATGCTAAAAGAATGATGTCTCACGGCGATCGGTTTAGCTTTTACGTTCACGAACACGATCACAAAGTCAGGGTTAACGTGTACGTATACCTCACTCGGGCTTTAAGCGAAATGCTCAGATTTAGAAGACAAGAATTCGTGGGCAGAATTCACACGGCGGAATTCAAAGGCGACGTTTGAAGAGGATTGTATTCTCTGCACGCTTACTGTCCTCTCGTAGAAGCGAGAATGGTCGGAGATACGGGAGCTCCGCTTTTACGCATCGTTCCGATAGAAGGCAAACCTGACGACACGGTGTGTAAAGTATTTGATCCCGTACACTACGTACCTTTACAACAACGTCAATTTCAAGAAGTGGAACACACGCTGAGAGACGACACGGGTGCACCCGTACCGTTCGAGACTGGCAAAGTAGTGATGACGCTACATTTCAAAAGAAGACCCTTAGACTTTCCCTAAAAATGTTATATATACGCGTCCAAACGACAGTAAGCAACAGAAATCTGCAGTGATCCACGAAGATCTACGATAATATTTCAAAGAGTTCAAGATGAGACATCCTCCACACAGAAGCGATCCTTATGGGTTCGATCGGTATTATCTCGATCAAGCAGGTAGCGGAAACAACGTTTTCGCCGGAAGTCGAATGCAGAGAGGTCGCGGTCTGGGTTCGATATTCAGCGGTTTATTTAAGGCTGCAGCCCCGTTGTTAAAAAGAGGTGTTAAGGCATTAGGAACACAAGCTTTGATATCCAAGGGAGTTTGAAAAGGGGAACATTGAATGACTCAGAGGTCAAAACTGGTGTGAGATATGTGCAATTACTAAATGCAAAAATAGTGATTCCAAATGAAACTAAATTTGGTAGCTATTCTGTAAAATTGTATGCAGACAACAACAGAACTGAGTGTCGATTTTGTTATAGGACAGATCACCCCTTCTTCGGTGACCCATGAAACCTACAGTGCAAAGACAGTATCACAGGTGTAAGAGTACAGCTCACCTAGTGAGAGACTGCCCAGAGCCAGATCTGAAAAGAAAGTGCAACCAGCATCTGGTCACAGTGTACTGAGTGAGGACAATAGAGCACAGGTAAATCACCTGAATACCTGCAGTTCTAGCCAGGGTAAATGCGATAGTGACCTTGACCCAGGTCATGGACATTCTACTCAACAAGACCAGAGGGTATCTGCACCACGTGCACTTCCACCCAAGAGCGCACCTGTACCCAAACCAGGGATTACATCAGTTATACTTGGTGCTTCTAACTGCAACAGGGTTGAGATACCGGACCCATTTATGAAAATTGTGTCCAAATGAGGACAACAGTAGGCAAGGTGGAGGAACTTCTGCAGATGTGTGACCAAAACCCAGCAATAGATTGTGAGGCGGTTGATGATGTGGTGGTACATCTAGGTGCAAATAATGTTAACAAAAACACAAGCACCAACATTGACAACATCACCATCAACTTCACAACAGTCGAAAAAGTCAGATTTCATTTTACAAGGTCACTGTGTAGTATCCTACCCAAGTGAGGGAAAAGTGTACAGAGTGAAACAATTAACAATGCCATTGCCAGTTTGAACAATTTTGAGAAAACTGTGTGTAAAAACAAATCGTCATTATATGGAGCTAGAAAAGGGTTTCATCAGTAAAGGACTTCCCATCAAGTTATGTTATGATCAAAATGATGCCACTGGCATTCACATCAGCCCACATGGAGCCAAGATGTTTCAGGTCCATATACTGGCCATTAAAGGATCGAAAAAGAGGACTATTAGTGTTGCCTCTTCGAGTCATTTAGAAGGAATCTCCAAATAGGGTAGGGTAAAGGACGATGAACAATCAGAAACATGAACTTACGAACTGCGAGTACAGTATATTTTTCTGATCACAGATGAACATTACTTTTTATAGAAGAAAAAAAGAAAAAAAATAGTGAATTTTATTTCTAATACTAATGCAATTTGCTCATGCTTCTTAAACTTACATCTATCAATGTCAATGGTTTGAATGAATATGTGAAAAGAAGAAATATTTTTCACTGGTTAAAGGGACATCACGTGAAGAGCCGTATTTTTTTTAATGAATGTATGTATTGTATGCACTTCCACTTATGTTACCTCGCTATCCCCATATTCATAGTCCGTTCCAAATGTCCAGTTTGACCACTTGAATTGTTCGGGAAAGCCCTGCTAAAAATAGCGCCGATAACGTCACCTGACTAGGTGCTAAAACTGCTGAAAAAGTATCGATAAGTAGTGCAGAAGCATCTTCGCTATCCAAGTGTTCGCTTCGTTTACACTCCCCTTAATTACCCTTGGCGGATATAGCCGTGTTTACCGAGCCTTCAAATTTTCGTGCGCTGCCAATCGCTCGTATCCAATGAAATCGCGTCTTACATATAGCTCTGTTGACGAAGGAAAACAGTAATGGCGATGCCCTTTACGGAAGCACGTTTTCGTTTATGTCAGAGTGTTTAGCCCCCCAAAAATAGGCGCACGATCTTTGGGGAAGCTTCTGGAGTTTTAAATCAGTTGGTGGAAATCCTTGACTACGTGCCACATGTAAATGATGACCTGGGAAAATATGTGTGCTGCCTTTGGATTGTTTACATATTGCTCTGTCATTTATACTCCGCCTCGACATACACGTGCTATTGTCAACACGCCGATGGAGTTGTATGTAACGGTCATTATGATTGGTTAAAAAAAAAATGGGAGAAGAGCGATAACTCGGTATATATCCGCTAGGTGGCAGTGGAGGGAATTATGAAAACACGGCTATATCCGCCTAGGGTAAGTGGAGTGTATACGAAGCGAACACTTGGCTAGCGAAGATGGTGCAGAAGATGTCCTTAACCAGAATGTATTTGGGAGTCATGATTTATTATTAAAAATAGTCCACTTTTTTCAGAAAATTGGGCAAGGAGTGGAATAACAAAGATAAAACACATCTTGAATGTTGAACAAAATAACTTTATTTCATCAGAACAATTAATGAAAAAGTTAAAAAGTAAACATAACTGGATATCGGAATTCCAAAAATCAGAGGGGCCTTTCCGTCAGGGTGGGAAAACATGCTACAAAATAATAATGAAAACAATAAGAGTGCTTTTAAATTTCATATTACTTAGTTTTCACTTATTTCAACAGTATTTAAGCCATGTTTTAACAAAATGATTAAATATATATTATATCAAAATATTAAAGAGAGAAAATCCCTTCAGAAATGGAATGATCTTTTTGCATTAGACTGGAATGCCATCCGACTCTCTATAAATAACACTATAATTGACAGGAAAATCAAAGATTTTCAGTCGAGAAGACTACACAGAATTTTAACCATTGAATATAAACTTAAACAAGTGCAGAAATCAAATGGCCTATGTAACTTTTGTAAAGAAGTACATGAAACCCAACAACATCCTTTTAGTGGGTGCATGTTTAGTGAAACAATTTGGTCATTGAACAACTAGTCATTGAAACGTCACATAGAAAATTGTATTGGTTGTGTAAAAAGAACTTTTCATAATCAGCATGTGAATAATCAACTATATCCTTAACCATGACATGTTAATATCCCTATATAATAACTGGTAAACGCTTTGATTTATTTATAGCGTATAGTTTTGTTGCAATTATTTTATGATTGACTTCAGGTTTTAATTTCGTATTCTGCTCGTGTACTGTGAATCATTTAGATTAAGCGAGCACTTGTCTATTTTCACGAGGATTATGATTCACTAAGAGTACAGCGACCGCTACATGTTTTGAATACGTGGTCGTGCGATATTAGGGTTCAAGATAGTATCTTCTAGAAGTTGAGATGAGGAAAGATGTCTCGATAAAATATATGTTTCGTGAGTTGGGATGAGGATAAATGTCTCGTGAAAATAAGACTCATGAGTTTGGTGAAAATAGATGTCTCGTGAAAATAAATATCTCGTGAGTTGGGTTGAGGATAGATGTCTCGTAAGAAGGGGTTAGGACAGACGTCTCGCCAGACATGAGAGATTTACAATATATTATCTGTGAGCTTCTCACCTTTATACATTGCTAATAAGCTTTGAAGCCAGATCATTGGTATATTTGTGACATTTTTGAGCTCAAATTCCATTTAACAAAGCAAATCTTAAAAAATAAACACGAGGTTATAAAATGTTCAACATTCTTTAGATACAACTATTACAAAGTTTAAATACCAGTTTTGTTCGGTAGGAACAGAGCAACAAGATAGGCACCACCTCCCAGCTATCCCAGTAGACGGTATAACAGTATCTGAAAGTGTTACCTACATTGTATTATTCATTATTTTCACTGTTGTCTTTTAATATCTGAAGAGGCATGTGGTATTTGGTAACAAGTAAAACAATCAATTCAAGTAGTGTGTTACAATCTAATTAAAATTATATCTTCACATCGCTCCCGTTTACTGATATGTCTCGTGGAAGATCTAACAACATCCCGTAGAGGGTCACGTCAGAGGTCAACATGAATGCATTATCGTATTTATAACAAGCCAATCAAAACGCGACATAACTCTTTCTTTAAACCAATCAGAAAGCAGGACCTGTAGCATTTAATGCAGACACCTCGTAGCCCAAAATCCACTTTTTCGTCTGGTCCAGTGATTGTTTGAATATTGCGAGGCCTGTCATTGGTTAATTTTAGTTTCAGGTTGTTACACTTTTAAACGACAACATCACCAGAAGAGGAAGTCAGCAAAATCCACAAATTGTACAAACGTTGTCTTGTAGATAGACACGGCGTGGTGTCATGGGCGCCTCCATTTTCGATGCTCGTTTGACACCTCTCGGTCTTTTATCATAGCAAGAGTGTTCCGAAATCATTACATAATCACTTACAGAAATGCGTAAGCTCTCATCTGATTGTTTAATGCAAAGGTCGCCTGAACATGATCCTCTACGGGATGTTGTTAGATCTTCAACGCGACATATCAGTAAACGGGAGCGATGTGAAGATATAATTTTAATTATATTGAGTGTGTTACAACCACGGCGCGAGAAAATAATATTAAAAACATCAGGTGGTACAAAGGGAGAGAACTCCAAACGCCTAAGTAGTCTAATGTGAGCAAGAGTTATGTCCCGTACTCCCTTCGCTAATGTCTATTTTCCAATTCAATTGTTGTACAAAACAGCTCTAACCGTGGTTTAAATTTTATGTTGACATGTTTCACCATTGTTATTTTCTAACTGTTAATTAATGAATTAACCAACTGCAACAAGTTTTTTTTATTATCTATATTTACTTTTAAAATGAGGTCAATCTTCGAGCAACGCAATTTCAACAAGTGGTTAGTGAATTCAAAAACTGGTGGAGATTTAGCCACCTTTTGACAAACCGGGCGAGATGACTTTAAAATTATCAAATCAGTCTTTTCTGTACGTCGCTTATGTTACGGAGAAAATGACAGACGGACAGGTGGATGCATTGACGGGACGGTTGGACCGATAAATTTATCAGAATACCATTAGATGTCGATCACGTAAAACAAAAAAGGTGACCAGATGATCTATTTTCAACAAACAGCTAATCTCACACTGATCCCGGTACCCTTACATAAATACGTATGTAAAGGTACGGAATCTGCCGAGTTGTGACGACTGCTTTTATCAACAGAGGACAATATCGGGACACCATGTTAAGGTTTCATTAAATTTTGACATTTTTCTACAGATTCGTACGTAAATATTGAAAAGACTCTAGTACCAAGCACAGGGACCTGAATTTCTTACAGCTACATTTGGACCTAAACTTAGGTGTTAAGCGTAATTTTACATGTTTTAGGGGTTTAGATCGACTTTCGGTAAAAAAAAATCATCCCAATGATCATATATACGAGTACAAATTCAAATCGCCTAATACATACTAAACTATACATGTCTGACTCAGACAAGTTCAAATCGCCTAATTCTTACAAAGCTATACATTGTCTGACTCAGACAAGTTCAAATCGCCTAACACATACAAAACTATACATTCATATATCTAATATAGAAAAACAAAATGCGGATTTATTTCTACCGTTTAGGAAATAACTCAAAGCAAATACTGGAAGGAAAATAATCAATTAGAAATTACACGATACGTCTGTTTCTAAGTTATCTGCATTAGAGCGCTGGAGAACGTAGAGATGATGTTTGCTGATCAAATGGCAAATTTAGTAAATGATAAAAGTATAAACAAGTCCTTCCTCAAGGTTTGATTACAAATCTTAATAAAAAAAATAATATAAAAATCACTTGGCCATTGCGGCATGTTAGGAAGTTATAACTCGATATCATCCATACGACAGGATTGGCGAAAACGAATGCAGAGATTGCAGCTCAGGGAAGTTTAACTCGACAAGCTATACAACTGTATTATTTCTGTCTTCAGACTCAGAAACCGGAATGTGTCCATCGACATTGCAGGTATTACCCCGGATGTTTAAGAACACGTTTAATTGTATAATTACTCCGGCTAAGTAAACTACAGACTAGGAGTGTGTGAAATTAACACCAGTAGATGCGTAAATAGTAGTCGTAGACTAAAGATATGATGTCGACCACGGTGAGTTAACGGCAAGTACCTCAGATTCGCAAGTAAGAAACGTTATTTACACTGTCCAGGCCTACAGCAGATTATTCTTTAAAATAGTATACAACATCTACATGTATATATGCTTATGAAACTCTACACATTATCTTTCACAATGTCCAATGTATACTAATGAGAGACAAACTTTAATAAATGAGATTTTTTAAGTGTGTCCGGTTAATCTTGATACTAAAACACTTCTTAATGGAAGCACTGTGTTATACAATACTGAAAATAAATCTATACTTGATAGTGTTCTAAAATATATATACAACACAAGAAGACTTGTTTAACTAATTAAAACAATCTATAAATTTTGTTATATATAGTCATAAATGATAAAATACTGTCCTTAAACCATTATGTGATTCTACTGCTTGTTATATATACATTGATGTTTTAATATTATACACCTAACGGATTAAGCTTTGTGTGCTGTTTTTACTGATGGGTGCAATAAAGTAAAACATAAATGTGCTAAGTTTGAATGCTTAGTGTTCTGTGGTTTAATCTGGATTCCTCTCGATTGGATGATATGTGAACAGTAGAGGCCGTTAGAGACTTTTAGTCTGAAACTCGATGGGATGAAAGTTTTACACATAGAACACTGGCAATACATCTTACACAGATACTACATTATCAAAATCTTCTAGCTGATTTGCCTCATTTTATTTTTTCATATTTTGATGTTGTTGTATCCCTTACTTTTTATCACTCCTACCAATGATATATATATTGATACTAAATGGTTCTATACTTCTAACTACTTCATGCAACAGCAGCAGGGTATGAACAGGGGGCACTAATGACTTGCAAAAAAAAAAAAAAAAATTGTAGCAATTTCCCTGTTTAATATGTCATTAGGGCATTGCTTTCCTATTACTAATTAATTATGATTGACTTTTTAATATGAGCCTTATATCGCTAAAAATCTCAATTAAATATGTATATGTAATTGAAACATACATGGAATTATCTCCCCTATACCATCTGCTATTTATATATATATATGTCTATGCTACCTATTATATATGATTTGCATCAATATTTTCTTACAAACCATTTCATTCATCTTTGTCTTTGTCATGTCAACCTAAGGAGAGAACTTATATAGGCCTAGCCTGCTGTTCAATCCTATTGTTTACTCAATAAAATATGATGAAATAAAAAAGAAATAAATACATGTATATAGCGCCCTATATAACTTGTGAAATTACTCTTAGGCGCATTTCAACACATAAATAATATTTTTTGGCAGTGACAGTTTTAGAAATAATGGATATAAAGGGCATACAAAACAGTACTATACATTAAGTAACCAGACAATTATCTCAATTTGCCTATAAATGAATATATAAGGGGTGGTGTGTACATGACGTATGTGCAAAGAGCCTAATATGCTGAGACGTGAAGATATGGATCTTAATATCATTTTTGAATTTGGCCAGGGTATTTGACATCTTGATAGCAATTGGTACATGTAAGCTACTTCACAACGTGGCCGAAACCATCGCACAACACCGGTTTCCATAGGTCACAGGACGTGATTTTGGGAGACACAACAATGATTCTGTCCCGACCGCAGTGACGGCTGAACTGGGGAGCTGTCCAATTCTTTGCCTTGCATGTCATTGTGTACACATTTTTGTTTTTACTGCGACCTGTATCGCACAAGTAACCAGTGCAATAAATAGAGCACAGGTGTGATATGCTTTCTCTTTGGGAGGAGTTACCAAACATGCTACAATGTGGACCCCCTGCAGACGACCCTTTGGTAACTATGACGCATTGTTTATTGTGACGTCATAGAAATTGTTATGTCAAAGGGAATGTTAATTGCTGGGTGCCTAGCAATCAAAACTGACGCTGAATCCATAGATCTCTATATTTCATCTCTTTTATCTAATGTAAAGTCCATTATGGGTCTAAAATCGTATATCATCTATGTCATCTTCCTTTTCATCTTCAAGCTCGCACTTGGATTTTTCAATTATACGGCCTGGTAAGTAACGACAAAGAGCCGTGATATAACATGTTTTAGATGCAAGAAAGGTAATTTCTCTGTTGGTATCAATTTTAAGTTCCGTTCACTGTTTATTTCCCTTTTTTCTGCTTAATAATATGGCTGTCACATAACTGAAATATGCTATATAAAGCCTATGTGTTTGGATGACCGAACGCTTTCATTAACGATGTATTAAGCCTATTTAGTATGAAGTGAATGTCACAGAACGTGTCGGAATCAGTTCCGTCAATATTCAATAATTCAGGCTCGAAATGGATATTCAGATAATTGAAAGAAGAGTGGATTACAGGTTTCACGCAATCTACATAATTGAGTTAAAGAATGAAATGAAATTCACTGAAAGATGTGGCCCTCCTCTAGACAACAATGAAGAGATCTTCCCTGCAGAGTTAGCGCCCCTTTGCTGATATATGTAGGTTAATATAGCTCTGCACGTGATTGCCTTATATGGCAAGCTAACTTACTTTTTATACCTGAAGAGATGTCTCTAATACGTTTTGATATATCTTATGAAATAATGGAGATATCTCTGTTTTTCTAAGAAGCTATCTGATAGATAATAATGATATCTCATTTAATCCTTATTACTAGTATATGAGGTGTATCTGATACATTTAAAGATATTTATAATTATTTTAATTTTCTATATAGTTATCTTACTTGGTTTAGAGATGTATATATTACATGTAAAGCTATATCTATTGAATTTGGTGTGATAATCTTTTGATTCAATGCATGCATCCAATTTATAAAAGTAAGATCTTGCGATCTTGATATTTCCAAATAATAACTGTTCCCTCTACAAATTGGTTTAAATTTATTTTAAGTTTAGTTTAAGTTTTTACCTTAATGCCCTTCCTATCTGGGACTATTTTTGTCGGGTTTCCTCTTGTACTATTTCTGACTGATTCCTCACTCGACAGCTTATCAAAAGTACATGCCTATCTATCGTAAATTCTGTTTACAATCTTGTACATTTCAATCATGTCCCCTCGAAGTCTCATATATGCTTATGTTGGTAGATTGTATTTCCTTAATCTTTCAGGATATTTTAAGTCGTTCATCCCCGGTAGATATTTCGTAGCGTGACGTTGTACGCTTGCCAGTTTGTCTACGTATTTGAATTTGTACGGTGACCATACTGTTCCTGCGTATTCCAACTGTGTCCTTACAAGACATTTGACGAGTAGCACGGATGCTGCGTAGTCTAAAACTTGGGATTAATAATGGCAAGCATCGAGTTTGTTCTTTAACCCTTTCGCTTATGTGGTCTTCAACGTGTAGTGATTTATAAATGACAAATCCAATGATCTTTTCCTTGACCGATGTTTCCAGGAGTTTCCATTGTAGGTTGTATGATTTTGACCTTACATTCTTTGGCTCCCTCAATCGTCCAATATACATATATTTACATTTTCCTGGATGCATTTTAATTAGCCATTCCGAGCCTATTTTCTGCAGTGTGTCTTTGTTTACCGGGAAGTGGTGCTAACTGTTTTATTGTAATCCAGACGGCTTTTGTTGTTACATGTATTTCTTCAATGTCATTCAAACATTTTTTAAACTATAACCAAATGTCCATCTTAACTTCTAGAATTTGGCTAAAGTTCATTCCAAACTAGTTCTTGAATGTTCCTGTTTATGACATCAAAGTTCGCTTTTTTTGTATCATTTTCTTTTGTCAGGTGCTGCTTTCTATCTTAAATAGAAGCACGCTGTGATCACTGTTTCCTAAAGGACTTTGGTATTCAATATTTGATTTGGTTGCATTAATAAGTATTTAATTTTCATTCTATAATTTTCTTAATCTACTCTTTTGTACATGTATACGTTGTTGAACTATCCTCAGCTTCTAACACTACACCACCTCAACTTCTCAAACCAGGTTTCGATGTTGCAGTAGTCAAAAGGCCGGTACTCCAATCAATCGTCTATTGATGATATGTGATCGATAGAATGTATACATTGCGATCCATGTACATACCATCAATAGACGGTGTGTCTCTACGACCAGACACACATCATCAACCCATCCCATCACCTCACCCAATCCCAATCCCAATCCCAAACCCATAACCCAATCCCGATCCCAAACCCATAACCCAATCCTCATCCAAACCCCTAACCCAATCCCCATCCAAACCCCTATAACCCAATCCCCATCCAAACCCCTTACCCAATCCTCATCCAAACCTCTAACCTAATCCAAATCCCAAACCCCTAACCCAATCCAAATCCCAAAGACCTAACCCAATATCATCCAAACCCCTAACCCAATCCTCATCCAAACCCCTAACCCAATCCAAATCCCAAACCCCTAACCAAATCCAAATCCCAAAGACCTAACCCAATCTCATCCAAACCCCTAACACAATCCTCATCCAAACCCCTTACCCGAACCTCATCCAAACCCCTAACCAAATCCAAATCCCAAACCCATTACCCAATCCAAATCACAACCCCTTACCCTATTCCCATCCCATCATCTAACCAAATCCTCATCCCAACCCCGAAAACCCGATTACCGTACCAACCCCTAACCAAATCCCCGTCCAAACCTCTAATCCAATCCAAATCCCATCCCCTAACCAAATCCCCACAACAACCCCTAATCTATCCCCATCGCAATCCTTAACCCAATCCCCATCTCATCCCCTAACCTAATCCGCCTTCCATTCTCTTACCCAATCACAATCCCAAGGCTTACTTCTTAACTCATCCTCATCCCAACTTCTTATCGAATCCCCGTCCCAACCCTTTACCCAGTCCTCATCCCAACTCCAAAACCCGATCAACGTACCAACCCCTAACCAAATCATATCCCAACACTTGACCCAATCCCCATCCAAACCCTCATATACAATTCCATGCCTAACCCCTAACCTCATCCCAATCCCAACCCCTAACCAAATCCCCGTCCCAACCCCTAACCAAATCCCCGACCAAACCTCTAACTCAATCCAAATCCCAGCCCCTAACCAAATCCCCACAACAATACCTAATCTATCCCCGTCCCAACCCTTTACCCAATGAGCATCCCAACCCCTAACCTCATTCCAACCTGACCCATTACCCATCCAAACACCTAACAAAATCCTCGTCCCAGCCCCTAACCCAATCCCTATCCAAACCCATTACCTCATCCTAATCCCAACCCCTTACCAAATCCCCGTCCCAACCCCTAACCGAACCCCCAATCCATTCCATAACCCAACCCCTTATCAATTCCAAACCCCTTACCCAAACCCTAACCCAATTCCAACCTCTTATCCAATCCCCAACCCATCTCAACCACTAATCAAATCCCAAGCTCATCCTGTCCCGTAAACCGATCCCTACCCGATCCCAATCCCACAAATGTATTATGATCCAAGTTTTCTTCCAAATCATTGCATCATTAATGCTGAAGATAATGTCATTATCCGATGTTTTCCTTCCAAACAATAGAAACAGTTAACCATTTTTCGTGTTTGGTACCGAAAAGTATAGCATTTAATCAAACCATTTTTACACAATTGTCGTCAATCAAGTAAGTATATGGAGTTTCCTGATCGTCTGTGACCGTATCTCATCGGCTGTCACAGTCCTGGCTCCCAGGGTCAGCACGGACGGTTCTTAAAGGGCACTTGCGGTACTCGGGTTCCTTGCGAGTTATTCACTGACAGCCTAGCTTACCGGCTCACCACACTCCTCCCCCGTTTACTAGAATTTCTATACGGTCTCCAGGTTTGACAGTTTGTCAGTTTGACAGTTTGTGATAGCATTGTCTACCGTTTACCTTTATAAGTACATTTGCACGATGTTACATCTTCGAATATTAAGCTATGAATCTACTCGTCGTCGGCTAACGAGTGTAGGCCTGTCGGTAAATATGACGCATTGTATATTGTGACGTCATACGGTTGGTTAATTGCTTGCTGCCTAACAATCCAAGATGATACTGGCCCCAATGCTTCCTATATTTCCTCCCTTTTAATTATGATGTAACGATAAGTATGGATTCGATGTATGTCATCTGTTTTACCGTCATTAAGATAGCAGTTTGTTTTCGCGAATACATATCCTGGTAAGTTATAGCAATGACCCGTGACGGTTCGTTTTTAAGATGCTAGAAATAGAATTTGTATTTTTGTTTCCGTTTGCTCTGTATTATGTCTGGATAGTGAATATCTTGTCACATGAACGTCACGTGGTATAGCTGTATACATGTAACTGGAGCTGAAAAATGCATGGGCAAACCGGGATTGGGATCCGCGATCCTCCGAATTCTAGACGGACGTTCCGCCAATTGAGCTACCTGATCGCCGACGATCGAGCCAGTGTAAGTATTTGCCCCAGAACACCACTATTTACCGTCCAGGTTCGGGTATCTCATTGCCATGCGTTCACTCATTGCCATGCGTTCACTCATTGCTTCAAACAAGGATTGACAAGTTCGACAGTTTTGTAACAGGAGTGGCAAAATGCAGAGTTTGAACCCGGGACCCTCCGAACCGAGAAGGACGCTCTATCCAAACGTGTCAACCTTTTTTTTGCAATATATTTCCGACAGCAATAGTACCTTCATACTTGGGTTTTGGATTTGAGATGAAATTTAATGAATTATCACATCTATAAAGATAATGAAGTAAAAAAAAAGTGTACACTTCACTAGGTTTAAAACAATTGTGATGTCTATTTCCAGTGTGGAGCCTGACCCGAGTTATCTACAGACAACGGTAGCTTACCTGTCATCGATTGATTTTCCATCCGTGTGTCCTGTCCCCAATGCTACTGTGTCGGTATGTTATTAATATTATGATGTACTTTAATTTATTATTTACTAATTAATTGTGACAAATAGCGTCTTCTAATTATATTTGGACTGGGTATTTGAATTATTTTTTGCATAAAATTTATAATACATATCGATACAGATTTTATAAAGCAAAATATAATGTTGAACGGCAATCGCTGTATAGAATGAAATTATGGATGCAAAATATATTTTTGCTGTTCCATTTTATTTGCATCTACCATTGTCGGCGCTTTGTGTTGCAGAGATCTTTTTTCTGTATGATCAACTTGTCAATTCTAAGAGCAACACTCTTTTTGATAATTTAATTGTAAGAATATTTTTTAATATATGGCGCTAAAGATTATGCTATTATCTTCCCAACTGTTTAGATGTAGGAATATGTCCGTCGTTGTAAGTAGTTTTAAAATGTAATAGATAGATAATTCAATGGGTTTCCCGTGGAGTACCATGCATATCACTCGCACGGTAGAATATACCGATAGTTGCACTCGTTCTTCGCATTCGTAAAATATATCTGCATTTCAGGTCCATATAACAGTATAGGGAGAACTATGTTATGAAACAATTAAAGCTGGGGATAAATTGGAATCTGAGAGTTAATTGGAATCTGAGAGTTAATTGGAAGCTGAGAGTTAATTGGAAACTGAGAGTTAATTGGAAGCTGGGAATTAATTGGAAGCTGAGAGTTAATTGGAAGCTGAGAGTTAATTGGGAGCTGGGGATTAATTGGAAGCTGAGAGTTAATTGGAAGCTGGGAATTAATTGGAAGCTGACAGTTAATTGGAAGCTGTGAATTAATTGTATTTGTTTAACATTACAGTACTCCACACTGACTATACGTTTTTTATACCTTTCTCACAAAACTTTCAGTATACATTTCAAAAAACTACCGTTGTACATGTAATCAAATGCCACATCCAGTCTCAGATAGTTTAAATTATCAACTCCTTCTATAACTTGACCTTAAATTAATTCTAAATATTTTTTTCGCTTGATACTGGCATCTTTTTTTCTTCAAATAAACTGCTAGATTCAAAAAAGCACAGTTGGTATATATAGTTCCACAACAATGTTCAAGACTCTGAAAATACCTTTCTTCCTTTTTTCTGATATGCAGGTCCTATTATTTTAGAGTTAGGGTTTATTTCATTTTTTTCCACTGATCGCCACATTCATTTCCATATATCAACTGTTAAAAACAGGTTGACGTTTTTTCATTACTGTTTATTTTTAATACATAACATGTATACATGTACCTTAAAAGAATCTTCCATATCGTTAAGGTAAATGGAAAATAAAAACGGGGAAAGATGTTCGCCCTGTCTTACATGGAGACAATCCAGATTTAGTGTTTCATTGATCTGATAGATTGAACATTAACTCCCAATATCAAAAGCATTTAACAGCAATTTTTGGAGATACAACCAGTTTCCTTGGTCTGTTTTAGCGCGCAGTAAATGATATCCTGGTCGGCGTTCTCGCCAAGGCCTCCTACACGGCTCTATTTCATTACTTACGTCCTACCTATTCCATCGATTTTTAATCCAACACTTCCGGTAAGTACCTTACATTAAATGTACGTATGACGGGTTGGTGTGAGATCATCAGGAATTTTGTAGAAAGCTGTAAGTTTCTCACGGATTTTTCATTGATAATAAAAGTGTAGTTTTCCACAATAAGAAAATGATATAGATCTCCAAGCTTACAAAGGTGTCCGCACTAAGACATTTGAAGAGGGATAGGAATGTTTCGCGATCCAAAACTTGTAATGTTCTTCTGATAATGACTAATATTGAGTCTGCTTAAGTGATTTATCGTGCAATGACAAATTCGAAGTCTTTTCCTCAATAGATGTTTCCAGTGTGATCCTTGTTATGCTTTTGTGTGACAGGATTGACCTATTACTTCTCATGTTATCGGATGGAATTATTACTTCTATTAATCGTATACCATATTGTTTCTTCCTTCCTTTTTGATATGCTGCTTACGTATCCTAATCATTTGTCCAGTGTGTGTATGTCTTTTTATCCACAGATCCTCAATTTTCCTCCTACCAAAGAGTGATGTTCTTTTGTTGTAACGACTGAATCTGTTACAATCAAAGATCAACCTTAATTCACCACGAAACACGAGGTGGACTTAAACACCGAGACCAATGCTCATTTAGCCACGATCTATGTGTCAATACGTACAGAATATCTGTAGGACGTGATGCCGCGGAACAGTTAAAACATTAACTGAAAAAACAAACAAACGATGTATTGATACTTTTGAAAACAAACTCTTTCCTGTGTGCATGGAGCATGTGGTGACGCGAAACATGACAAGGATAACCTTTAACCCGTAAAAGGCAAGAATGCATCGAGGTAATTGGACTGCTTGACATCGCCTACTGTCGTGCTTGTGTACTGAACGGAAATGACTGTAATCCCAAAAAGGATCATGAGTAAACCTAACTTATAACTTCAAAATTATACCATGTGTATGGGTGTCGAATGTTATTTGAATATAATCTGTTTCGGTATATCTTTGCAAATTTACATGCGTACAATTAATACGAAATAGTAGTAGAAAATGTTAGCCTCGAAGTCATTCAAAATAGCGAAATACTAACCTGGTATCAACGCAAATCGGTTACATACATATTCCGTGACGCCCGCGAGGGCTTTTAGCGGACTTCGTGGTAAATATGTATGAAATCGATTTGTGTTCATTCATACCAGCATAAAATTTGAAAATATTGCCGTCCAATCCTTTTATTTACATTTTAATTGTTTAATTATTTCTGACCTAAACAAAGATGTTTCCTTATATTTTCGATATTTAAGTGTCTGTGTCGTCAGTGGAAACGCAATTCCTGGAGCAGTAATGTTTGCTTTTAACGGTTCTCAGGTCAATCGAGACAGGAGGGGAAACTTCAACATGACGCCCTCGACGACTGGGGACTCCACCTCACACTCGTCCAGCCTATCTGATTACGATATCCAGAGAATAGCATCGGCTGTTTTCGACATGACACAGAACAGACTCGATATGCTTATAAGAGCCCAGCTCTCCCCCATCCACAACGACATGTCACAATTGAGGAACGAAAACCGACAACTCAAACTTGCCATTGATGATGTTAAGCAATACGGTCGCCGACCACTAGTCCGTTTCTCTGGCTTCACCGAACCGACTACCTATTGCTCATACTGAGTATTGTATTGGCTGGGCTTACATTGGTCCTACTCTTGTGATGATGATGTTCCCATTTGATATCACCTAAATATATATAAATGCTAATAAGTCATAACATTTTTTCTGTAAGAGTAGGACTGTTTTATGACATTGCACGCTCTGTTCAAACTCGATCTGTAAGTATAATGAATGATGTTTTTGAAGTCTTCTTTTTTATTGTGCTTTTTTGGAACCATCATGCATTTTTGCCCATTGCCATATTATTTTTCCTTGCTCAACAGTTAGGCGTATGTAAAACTTGCAACCAACACACAATTTCATGTCGAAATCAAACGTTATTACTTAAAGCGTATTTCACGGCGATCATCGCTCAATTTATACTGTATATTTCCATACTCATCGTCTTGTCACTATTATGCTGTGGCGATATAGAAACTAACCCGGCCCCTTTCATCCTTCTGCTAACTCCTCGTCAATCTCCTCTGACGAACCTGTATCTTTTACACATAATAATAATTGTTTATCATTCGTCCACCTGAACGTACAAAGCTTGCGTCCAAAACTAGATGTTCTGTACACCGAACTTTATGAGCATAGTATTTTAGCATTTACCGAAACTTGGCTTTCTGACTCTGATATTGATTCGTCCTTGGATATTTCTGGTTTTCACAGTCCTTTTTGTTACTGTCGTAATGACGCCGTTGGAGGGGGTGTTGCTGTTTATGTAGCAGCCAATCTTTTTGTCAAAAGAAGGTCCGATATTGAAGTTGACGATGTCGAATGTGTTTGGGTTGAAATAGCATCCAAAGGTCAAACATTTCTATTTGGTACTTTCTATAGACCCCCAAATTCTAACATAACTGTATGGACCAAATTTGAAGGAATCCATTGGTAGGGCAATTAACTCTAGTATTGGAAATGTTATTATAACTGGTGATTTTAACGTAAATTTATTGCAACGCAGTCATAATTTTAACTATTTTGATAACATAGTGTACAATTACGGACTTACGCAGTTAATTACTGAATGTACACATTATACTGAACATTCGACATCCTTAATAGACGTTATATTGGTAAATAACGATTTTATAATAGATCGGTCTTATGTAGGGGAATCGTTCCTTGACCAACCAGTAAGATACCATTGTCCCATCTATACAACTCTTAATATTGCTATACATTCAACCGACTCGTACCGAAGGAAAATTTGGCTTTATAAGCATGGAAATTTTGACAAACTAAGTGAACTATTAGAAATGTCGGATTGGCCTCAAGTATATGATGCTAATATCGACCTAGCATGCAAGCGTCTAACTGACTTCATCGATTCCACTTTTTCTTCGGCTATCCCTAACAAAACGGTCAATATGAGAAAACGTGATCATCCATGGATGAACACAAAAAATCAGAAAATTAATATCAAAACGTAAAAAAAATCACAATAAGGCTAAACTTACTGATAGCCAATCTGACTGGTTTATTTTCAGACAAACCCGTAACAAGTGTGTAAATGCCATTAGACAATCTAAAGAATCTTATTTTAACGGTTTTCATCAAAATTATCTGATTTAAGACAATGTAACAAGTCATGGTGGTTAACTGTAAAACTCTTCATGAACAATATTGGTAAATGTGGAGAAATACCAACGATTTTTCATGATAATGTCTATTACGAAGCTGATGTTGATAAAGCTAATGTTTTTAATTTGTGTTTTTCAAGTCAATCCGTTGTGGATGATTCAATGGTTATGCTTCCCCCACTAATAGAATTCCCTAATCGTATTTGTCTGAGTAATATAAATATATCATTTACTGGTGTTAAGGATGCCTTACTCAATTTGAAAACTAGTAAAGCTGTAGGACCAGATCTTATTAGTCCCAAAGTGCTCAAGGAAGCTGCAACATCACTTGCTGAGCCTCTATCTATATTTTTTAATAAATCCTTATCACAAGGAATATATCCATCATCGTGGAAAGAAGCAAATGTTTTACCTATATATAAAAAAGATAGCCGTAATGATGTTAAAAACTATCGACCAATTTCACTTTTAAATATAATTGGTAAAGTGTTCGAGAGGTGCGTTTATAAACATGTTCATAATTTTCTTCTTGATTTGAAAGTAATAACAAAATATCAATCAGGTTTTACAACAGGCGATTTCTCTATTAACCAATTATTAAGTATTTCCAACGATTTTATTAAGGCATTAGATTCAGGTAAAGAAATAAGAGTAGTATTTTGTGATATCAGCAAAGCATTTGATAGGGTTTGGCACAAAGGGCTGTTGTATAAATTATCAAAAATTGGAATAACTGGATCGCTGTTAAAATGTTTCGAAAGCTTCTTAACGAATAGAAAACAAAGACTTATGATCAATAATATTCACTCTGATTGGGCAGGAGTTAAGGCTGGAGTTCCACAGGGTTCAATACTTGGACCTTTGTTGTTATTAATCCAATTAATGACATAGTCAGCGATATCAAATCTTCTATCAAATTATTTGCTGATGATACTACTCTGTACATGATAGTTGAAAACCCCTTAGAAACAAACAACATTATGGAGTCAGATCTACAAAAAAATACTGAATGGTCCAAATCTTGGTTAGTTGATTTCAATCCTAAAAAACCGGAAAGCATGACTATTAGTAGAAAGAGAAACAGTCAACCACATCCAATCTTACATATGTGCAATGAAGAAATATCAGAAGTACTGTTGCATAAACATCTTGGAGTTCTTTTTTCGAAAAATTGCAGTTGGGTTGAACATGTTAAACAAATAATTCAGAAAGCAACGTCTAGATTAAATATTATACGATCTCTAAAATTTAAACTCGACAGGCAAACATTACAAAATATAAATTTTTCGTTTATTAGACCACTTGTAGAATATGCTGATACTATCTGGGATAGCATTCCCAAAGAATATATTTCTAAACTAGAGAAAGTTAACTTGGAAGCTGCCAGGATTGTTTCAGGTGCTACTAAACTTGTAAGCTTAGACAAACTATATGTAGAAGTTGGATGGAATAAATTAATAGACCGTAGACTTAATCATAAATTGTTACAATTCCCAAAAATGTTTTATCAAAATACTCCAGAGTATCTGTTAAATTTCTTACCTAATTCAATTAGTGATGTTCATAGTTATAATACCAGACTTTCTGACCCATCATGTCTGTCACCTATTCTTTGTAAAACAAATATTTATCTAAATGCATTTCTTCCTTCTGCTGAAAACAATTGGAATTCTCTTCCATTACATATAAGAAATAACCCTTCCATTTCCCATTTGAAAGCCTTTCTGAAACCTAATAATAAACCATGTCCACCTTCATACTACTTTCAGGGTTCACGTCTGGGTCAAATCTACCACGCAAGACTGCGTTTGTCATGTAGCTCCCTAAAAGAACTCTTGTTTACGAAAATCATCATACCATCCCCGAATTGTTCCTGCGGTGCCATTGAGAACTGAACACATTATTTGCTAAAATGTAATAAATATACAGCACTTTGCTTTGGTGATGACTCTTACCCATCAAGAAAACACTACGATTTTTCTAGCCGTCCAAAATTATATACTCAAAACCAAAAGATTTCAAATAAACGAATAGTCCTTAACAATTTCTTTTTTTCATATATATATATATATACATATATATATATATATATGTATGTATGGTGTGTTGCATTCGTTTTACTACTATGTTTTAAAATGTATTTGGATTTATATGCTTATTCAGAGATTTTGCCATTGCATTTCTTTATACCATATTATGTCACTAACCCGCCATGATTATGATTGTTTGATAAAGTGATGTGTTACCTTGAAAGAGCAGGACGTACCAGGGATGAGTCGGGAAAGTGTTGTATGGACTTATATTTGATAAGTGTGATGGCTAGAATATGAACTGAAACGTTTTTAATAATCATGGCGGTGTTTTGTGACATACTAACCTTTTTCGAGTGTCCATTTACAGGACTGCTGACATTTTCATCTACTATTCCATAGTAATATTTTACAGAATCGTGTTCTACATACTCATTGCAATAGAGCAATATGATATTACCATCTGATGATCATATGTATATTGATATGTTATTCATTCCTGGTTTCCACTGCATACCAATCCATTACCCCCTCCCCTATTCCCGTAATTATTCTATTGTACATATTACTTCATTCTTGTAGCTAGTGTTGAAAAGCTGATTACTAAGCAGGTTACAAATTTACATAAGTGTCACAACACTTGTTTTCGTTTCCTTTTCTGTTTTATAAAACATGTATTTCGATGTATTGTCTAACAAAATTTGAATAAAACAAAGTTTAAACCAACATGACGCTGATCCTTTTGCATTCATAGACATATGAACGCATTTTCTTATTGTACATATATTGCTATTGAGCATACTTAATGAATTATTTTATCTTTAGATCACAACAAACTCAGTATATTCAACGGAAAATGCATCTTAGTCGTCATATCGATGCTTCCATATAATTCATTGCGAAAAGTGCGATGCAGCTTAGCTTGTTTGACATTGCTATATTGTACTTAGTTTGCATAAGTTAATATTCCTAAACTGTCAGATATTACTTTTCAGTCAGTCAGCTATATAAAAATATCGTTTTCCCATATGTATTTTTCTGATACAATATGTATGCATATAATTCTGAAAACCAGAAGACAACCGTTAATGAAATAAGTTTAAATTTTAACGTAAATCTTGACAGGATATATTTAAAATACTATCTGAACAGTTTACTCAAATAGTGCAAACAACACAAGGTGTTAAATAAGAAAGATTATTTTTAAGATTGAAAAAAACAACAACAAAAAACAACAATATAAACACGAAAGTTTTAAATACATTGGAAAACTACTATAGCTTACCTGTGTTTCTCTATTAAGACACTAATCTTACGTTACTACCTGTATACATCTGTCTGAAATTTCAAAAAGCTTTATTTTTTGTAAAATGGCTTTCTCTAATTGATCTTAATCCTTATCACTGATATCAGATATCTAATGTGATTATTTGAAACGTTCATGTCTAAAGTTCCATTTTATTATCATTATCATTCATTTTACATTTTATATGTCATTATATTTAATTTTACATTTTGTACATTATTATCTGTAATTTAACATTTTGTATATCATAATCTCTTATGTAGCACTTTGTATATTAATATAGATAATGTTGACAATATGATGTTGCCAAATTCTAAGTGATTCGTATCCTACAAACCTACGTTTTCAATGATCCAGTGTTATTTGTGAACCTACCGTTAATATTACTGCCTTTACCCATATAGATAATGTTGTATATACATATAGCAAACAATGCATTGTTATATGATTATATATATTATTATAATGGAGGTTGGATATCGTAATCAAACAGCACAAAGTCTTTAAAGTACATGTCCTGTATCCCTCGAATAGTGTGAGAGGAGACCCCGGCGTAGGCCGTCACCAGCGCGTGCCGCCTCTGTTTATTTCTGTCCTCAATGGTCAGAGGGTGGAAGGCAATCGCCTGTTTAACAACTGACGTAACGACACTCACGTCTACAGTGGGAAGCTGCTCCAGATACTCCCGAGGAAACACAATGTCATAACGTATGATTCCCTGGATTTTAAACACTGTCCAGAGGGATGAGATGTAGTCCAGTATGTTACTGCATGTGTCTAAGGCTCTTTGCACCAAAGTGTCGATCACACCAATCAGAGTTCTCGCGTTCACCTCTCCATGTAACACACGTAAAATTAATTCCCTTGTGCGTTTTGGTACGACGGTTACATTCTCTAGAAGAAAAGTGATATCTTCCGTCAACGTTTCTTGTTTGGCGACAAATTCATATCTCGTGTCACATGGTTCACACAACAAAGCTATCGGAGCAACATGGCGATCTAGATACCCTCCCCGGAATCCTTTAGACAAGATGTGACTGAGGAAACGATCGAAGGTCACATAGTTGCCACATATCAACTTGCTCGAGTTAACATCATGTGTTGGTAGCCTTAGCATTTGTTTGTCAACATAAGCGGAAAACAATCTTCGATAGGGATCTCTGGTAACTAGGACGTTTCTAGCTGGCACACTTTGCCTGTATGCTTTCCGTAAGTAACGGCCAGATTGAGCATGCACCAAACTCCGTTTCATCTGGAATATAGTTTCTATGTCTGTCCCCTCCGGGACCTCCAGGGCGAGGAGAACCAGTGTAAATAGTGTACTCCCGGCCTTTGGAACACTACATACAGAGATATTGGCCTTCCTGGAATAATCATACCTTGATTTGGTTTGGTTGTACCGTAGTCTGTAGCCTTTGACGCATTCGGATTGACAACCATAATACAATCTATCGAGACGCGTCAGAGCTTGACGAGAGGGTCGGTAAAAGTTCTCCGGGACGTCTGATACAGACTTCGCCACTATACCACGTATACTTGTCTCTAAGGGAAATATAATGATATGGATTGTAATTGCTATATCACGAACGAAGACCTATTCCGTCTTTGCGTATTGCAGAGTTATCATCTCTTGAGAGCAGGCATTGATTGTTACGTCATTTGTTTGTGAGAGTAACGTCATCAATTTTTGAGAAAACGACGAAATTTTCTCACACAAACCAATGACGTAACAATCAATAACTGCTCTCAAGAGAATATAACTCTGCAATACGCAAAGACGGAATAACTGTAAGAGAATCCATGGTCAAATGATAGCATGTCCCTCATGTAAACAATGACTGAATGGATTGTCTGCTACTACATGCTCATACACTACTAGATTAAGGAAGAAAATTAAATTATGTGAACAAGTTACATTTACCTCGCAAAATTTATAGATATCTTTAATCTAATGAAAACTTCTACAGAAACAAATATCATCATATCAGGTACTGCCAAACTAACTTAATACATTGTACATATAACTGAATGGTAAATATAACACGAAATATCTACTCCATAAAATGTATACTCAAAACAGAACATGAAATCACAAATGTTGCATCTACTTAACGCAAACATAATGTTTCTACTTTAAGTGTACCTACCACATGAACGATACCTCTGTACGAAATAAGATATTCCGGACAAGGACAATACTAGAGCCCAGACGATAACCGTAACCACAGACGTGTGCAGCGTCCTTCTCATTCTTATCGCGGCCTCGAAACTTATAGAAATGCTCATCAAGTATGAACGTTAATATCCATTCGTGTCACTGAAGTGACACGAATGCAAAGATTCAAAATCTTTTTGTCTGGTTTATGTATGTTTGTATCGGACAAATAATGACAGATGTGTCAGTGAATATTTGTATCAGATGTTTCCTTGATTGTGCTGAAACGTGTACATTATATCGTATGAAAAGAAGGTGACGTTTCTAATCAATAAGATTATCGATAATACTGTCCATCGCTCCATTGTTTTACTTGGGAATAATAACATCAATATCAAATACTTTCTAACACTTAGAGATATTTTATCTTATTATTCAAAAGCCTAAATACTCTAAGAATTTACAAAGCGCACGAACATAAGATTTCGTTATCATATTAACCAGATGTGAAAAGAAGAAAAAGAACAAATAGTGGAACTATTCCAGTAAATGTAACAGCCTGCAGGCGATATACAAGACATGTTGCTGTAGTACACTGAGACATTAACCATATCAATGTGATGTACAAGACATGTAACTGTAGTACGCTCAGACATATAACCATATCATTGTGATATACAAGACATATTACTGGGGTACGCTGAGACATTAACCATATTAATGTGATGTACAAGACATGTTATATTGTACTGTAGTACACCGAGACATATAACCATATCAATGTTATGTACAAGACATGTTACTGTAGTACAGTGAGACCTATAACCATATGAATGTGATGTACAAGTCATGTTACTGTAGTACGCTGAGACATATAACCATATCAATCTGATGTACAAGACATGTTACTGTAGTATACTGAGACCTATAACCATATGAATGTGATGCACAAGACATGTTACTGTAGTACAGTGAGACCTATAACCATATGAATGTGATGCACAAGACATGTTACTGTAGTACACTGAGACATAGAACCATATCAATGTGATGTACAAGACGTGTTACTGTAGTACACTGAGACATTAACCATATCAATGTGATGTACATGTTACTGTAGTACACTGAGACGTATAACCATATGAATGTGATGTACAAGTCATGTTACTGTAGTACGCTGAGACCTATAACCATATCAATGTGTTGTACAAGACATGTTACTGTAGTATACTGAGACCTATAACCATATGAATGTGATGCACAAGACATGTTACTGTAGTACACCGAGACATTAACCATATCAATGTGATGTACATGTTACTGTAGTACACTGAGACCTATAACCATATGAATGTGATGCACAAGACATGTTACTGTAGTACAGTGAGACCTATAACCATATGAATGTGATGTACAAGTCATGTTACTGTAGTACGCTGAGACATATAACCATATCAATGGGATATACAAGACATGTTACTGTAGTTTACCGAGACATATAACCATATCAATGTGGTGTACAAGACATGTTACTGTAGTACACCGAGACATGAACCATATCAATGTGATGTACAAGGCATGTTACTGTAGTACACCGAGACATGAACCATATCAATGTGATGTACAAGACGTGTTACTGTAGTACACTGAGACATTAACCATATCAATGTGATGAACAAGACATGTAACTGTAGTACGCTCAGACATATAACCATATCATTGTGATATACAAGACATATTACTGTGGTACGCTGAGACATTAACCATATCAATGTGATGTACAAGACGTGTTACTGTAGTACACTGAGACATTAACCATATCAATGTGATGTACAAGACATGTTACTGTAGTACACCGAGACATTAACCATATCAATGTGATGTACAAGACATGTTACTGTAGTACACTAAGACCTATAACCATATGAATGTGATGTACAAGACATGTTACTGTAGTACACTAAGACCTATAACCATATGAATGTGATGTACAAGACATGTTACTGTAGTACACTAAGACCTATAACCATATGAATGTGATGTACAAGACATGTTACTGTAGTACACCGAGACCTATAACCATATCAATGTGATGTACAAGACATGTTACTGTAGTACACTGAGACATATAACCATATCAATGTGATATACAAGACATGTTACTGTAGTACGCTAAGACATATAACCATATCAATGTGATGTACAAGACATGTTACCGTAGTATACTGAGACATATAACCATATCAATGTGATATACAAGACATGTTACTCTAGTACGCTGAGACATTAACCATATCAATGTGATGTTTAGTATCAATGTTTCACGGATTCATGTACCGACCTCCTCTTCTGTCTTCTTTAGAGTACAAGAGCTCCATCAATATCCTGATGAGTATGCCCCTGGGAACCTTTGCACAGAGGCGTGAAAAGGGGGGTTATTTACAGAGATTAGATAAGGTTTTTTGAGCAGGGTATAAGATAAAAGCTGGCGTATGCTCTAGCGTGTGATGAGGGATTCAATGGCTGCATAGGGTATTATGTGTGCCTTGAAGTCGTCGAATGTTGTGGATTGTACTGCTGCCATGGGATGGAGATTCCATTGTGTGATTGTGTGTGGGAAGAATGAATATTTGTAGGTGTCCTTTGGAGCAGATATGTGTTTGTATGCGTAAGGGTGTGCAGGTCTGGTTCGAGGGTATACAGATGTGAGTATAGATGTTGGCTATATTACTACAATTTGGTGACATTTTTATGTAAAAAAGGATAATTCTTGTGTGAAGACGTCGTGTTTGTAGTGTTGGCCATTGTAGTTTGTAGATCATGTCTGACACTGAGCTGGTGTGGTGATGTCTGTCTGTGATGATCTTCGTTTTGTTGTTTTCTATTTGTTGAATTTGGTTTTGTGCTGTATGGGTCCCAAATGGAAGAGCAGTATGCAAGTTTTGGTTTGACTAGTGCTTTGCATGCGTGTTCATTTATATGTGGTGAGTTTATTTTGAAGTTGCGCTTCAGAAAACCTAGTGAACTATTGGCCTTGGCTGTAATGTTGTTTATATGTTTGTCCCATCGTTAGTTATTTTGTAATGTTAAGCCTAAGTATTTGCTAGATTCGACTTGGGGTCATGTTATTTTGTTGCGTATCGGTGTAATGTTGAGTATGTTGTATTTGTCAGGGTGAGATTTTACAAGCCAGTCTGTCTCCCATTGTCCTGCTGCGTCGAGGTCATGATGTAGTTTTGGTGTGTCTTCTTTGTTGTTTATCGTCTTGTTTATGATGATGTCGTCTGCAACGAGCCTCGGTGTACTGTATTGCATGTATTCGTGGAAGTCATTGATGCAGATGAGGAAGAGGATGGGGCCCAAACAGGATCCTTGAGGGATCCCAGGGGTCACATGTATTTTATCTTATTGCTTGCCCTCAAGTTCTGCTATTTCGGTGCGGAATGAGAGAAAGACTGTAATTCATGCGTGTGTGTTCCCTGTTATCCCGTAATATTTGAGTTTGTACTGTAATCGTTTATGTGGGACTTTGTCTAAAGCTTTGGCAAAGTCCATTATGATGATGTTTGTTGATGTTGCTGTTTGATGCGAGGTCGTGTATGAATGTGGTATGCTGTGTTTCGCAGGATCTGGAGGATCTAAAGCCGTGTTATATGTCATATAATATGTTGTTGTTCTCCAGATGTTGTTCACTGAAGCACTATAATTGTATATGGTCCAGTTTATCCAAGATCATCGGTAAACTCTAATGTATATAGTGGTCTTGTATTTCGTACGAGACACCAAGACGGATGCCATGCGTGGTGCGGGACACGTTTGTTCAGCTGGAGTACATCGATTCGCCTCCATTGGGTGTATGGGTTCTTCAGGTTAGTAAGTATAAATTGTAGGAAGGCTGTGTATGTATCGCAACAAGTAAGAGTTTATGAGTGAAGTTTCGATGACTTGTACGATACGTTCCCTGTAACCTTCATCAGACAAAAGACCAGTGAAGCGTAGGTACGTGTAAAATATGTACAATTTGGTAGTAAAAAATCAAATCTCGATTCAGATACGCTGTTGTCATCTGGATAACCGAACCACTCGGTAGTGAAGCGGTCGTAAACCACTGAAACAGACAAACGGATACGTTATTGTAAAACCGATTCATTGGTCATTTGTCTGATGTACTAGTATTTGTCTGAGTCACTGAAAAGGCACACATAAACACGTACTGGTTGTCATACTTAGCCTTTCTAAATGTCATTCCTTCTCCTTTTGAAGCTTCAGAGGTTATGTTGATTGTTGCTATGTAACGACTTTGAGGTCAATTTCCAACCTTGTGTATTAAAGATATATTACGTTTTTAAGACTTATTCGATTTTATTTACTGAGCGAGACTGATACCATATGGTGATAGTGAATGTTTTATTTAAAATGAATTTCGTTGTCAATATGATCCTAACGTCATAGTGACAGCGACCTAGATAGCACTGACCCCTCATTTGAGATTGCTATTTTGATTAGAGACTATACATAGTCAAGAAATAGGACAAGTGGAAAATATCATTGCCAGTCAAATTTGAGCTCTGGTTTACAATTGTCAATCATGTTTGAAATGCAGTTGTCAAGTGTTTCCGTATGTCCGCCTATAGGAACTGAAATGTGGTTATATAAAGAAATCGATGTTAAGCAATCTAGGAAAATCCGTTTAGTTGGACTTTGAAAACAAAAGCGTCTACATTTAACAAGAAAATAAACCGTCTATACCTCCGCTACAAAAGGAACATTTCTCAATTTGGTTGTTTTCTGAATCGAACTAACCATGTAATCAAGCATCATAAAATGTGAAGTTTTACAGCTGGTGTGTCTGTATTAGGTACACGTAGCGCCATGGAATGAGAAACAGAAAACATAGAACAGGAACAGCATATAGGGGTGTGTATAGACATAGGTTTTTATTAACGAGCAATATATCATCGAACTATCAGGGACAGGCGGATTCATAATTCACATGTTCTCTAAATAGAAACATCTGGACATTTCAAGATAAGTTCTTGAAAATAGATAACGGCACAAAACACTGATCAAATATCTGCACTTTTATAAAATTGCATATTATGAAAAAATAAAAGTTTCGAGATTGGAGTTGCGAGAGTACGCATGTCTATTTGCACACGACGCAGTCTCCGTCCAGGTTGATGCCTATAATGAATTTCTGGTCGGTGTCGAGTTTGAGATCGCATTGGCCAATGTTTTTGAGTGGGTCTTTGTTGGGCCTCGTTCCTGCCAGGGTCACGTTTCTTCCTTCTCCGTCCTCCTCGGCTATCAGGACGACAATACTTTTGTCGTCAGCGCGTCTGTGGTTCCTATTCAAATGATACGTCACATAACCTACAAGTACACAAAAACAGATGATGTCATCAGAAACTGAGCGCAATGGACACAGATTCTGATCATTCCAATACCAACACATTAAGTATTGCAGCACATTTATTATGATAAGCAACCTTGTATGATAATATAACCATACCACATTCAGATGACCTTCATAGCAGGTACGAATGAATAAAGCCTTGTCCTGTTACGTTTGATGCTGTTGTTGCTTTTTTGTTAGTGCATACACTTATTTGAACAAAACGCTAAATGTTGATATAAATATATTTTACTAATGAGATTAAAAAACTTTAGTTATGGCAAATACATGCATACCCAATATAAATACCAACTAGAATTGATTAACTATAACACATTACACAAGGGAGATTCGTGGAATTTTGATTTACATTCATAATGACTATAAATGCCAACTCAACAGTTTAACGCTTAAGTAAGACAGATCTGACCACATATATTTTAATAACCACATGGGTACTCTATACACATTTATGTGTTGATCGTACAAACTGATCCGTCAACCTAGACGCGCGCGTGCTTCATGGTCGCTACGTCGGTATAAATATCATTTGAGTGTTCTTTGATCCTCTGACTATGCTGATAATGATTCCGAATTTTTACCTCGACAGGTAAGAAATCTTTGGAACTCCGAGTCGCTCTCTGACGTCTGTCATAGGTACAGAAAACAGCATAAACCGTACATTCAGTAATTCATTATAATCACCGAGCGTGGAATCTCTCGGCATTTTATAAATCGTCGGGTAGCTTTCAGAGAGAAAGATATAGCGTATTTATAGATATCGGAAACGGGCCCATTTATCAGCAGTTTCGTCAGCTTAAGATATCAATAATGCAAATAATTATTTCTTAAATAAAATATTGACACGTCGTTTGATTTCTAAAAGAAACTGTATTTGTTTTATAACACAGAACATAAGATGATTAACACGTACGGATAATGAAGTACGTGATAAGTTACTAACTTTGAGTTAAATTTACAAAACTTCATCTGAAATAAAGGTGCTTATCGCATCAACGTAAATTTTGATTTTTTGTATAAATCAGAAGCATGTGATGAATGGGTAACACGGATCGGGAGTACATTTATAATGATGAATTACATAATAAATAGATGTATTCTTGTATGGCTGCTAGTTATAAAACTCACATAAACCTAAAACCACAATTGTCTCCCCTTATGATAGTATGGTAGTCATAAATACAAGTGGATAACTTATTGCCGGGTTTATTCTTGGTGTGATCAGTACATTTAAATAACAATGTGTTTCAGTCATATTCACTGATCATCATGTCTTGATGACAACATCCAGTGCTCTATATAAGGGAGGGAAACTCAGCCCTTTGCTATCAATAAGTTGCTAGAGAGCAATTGCGCGTTGATATACCATTGGAATGTAAGTACAACTTGGTAATTTTCAGTGCCTGTATCCAAATAACCGTTCTGATGCTGAAAGACATACTGTGTGCCTATAAGTCCGATTCTTTTTTCTGCTCATCAAAGTTCATTTTCGTCATGATTTCGAGGTACTAATTTAACGTGAAGCCGAATACATTTTTCAGTGTCTAGACTTTACTTTCTGATTTTGCAGTATGAAATAAGCGCGTTAAAACATGGCTGGTCTGAACAAAGCATTCAATCTTAAACAAGAAAATTAGTTCTTGAATAGCTAAGTTGTTAACCAGTGCAATCAAAGTCTAGTGATGTCACGTGACTTAGTACAAGTAAATTAAATCGTGTTTGCCTAATGATGTTATTGAATACAGGTTAATCAAATGAATTTTGTTTGGTGATGAAAGCACAGGTAAATCAAACTTGTCTAACAAATTTAACGTATGGCAATATCCAATCTTATTGCATATGAGATTCGTCAATAACATGTTATTCTGGTAAGTTAAATACACGAAACAAGGGAACGCGTCACATGAAAGTTATCAATTTGTATCACGTGACAGTAATACAATTCTCGTGTTACGGACGACGGTGCTGTGACGATACATACCACATCACACATGGCATCAGGCCACACGACACACAGACAATTTATCTCAGTAAGGTTGGCAACAAGACGTAACAAAATACATTATTTATCGAAACCAAACGTCAATTACTTGTGGAGATGCGTAAGGCGTGCAATATTTACCATTGCGTTCCCTATCTTTGAACTAAATTTGCGGTAAAATCGTATCTCACACTGTGCTAGGGCCAATAATCGAACAATCCGTCGGCTATCGGTACAACAAAATCTTACTTCGCTATTGTGAATTGTACACTTTCGTTTGTGTGAAATATCAGGCGCAATCAAGGGTTTTCTGAAGGGTAGAGAGTGGGGGCGAAGCTATTGAGCAAGTTGTGGGAACTCAGCCTCCTGAAGCTGTGGAAATACAATTTTGTTTGCATAAACCACATTCAAAGAGAACATAAGGTTCAACTTAACAACTGGTTTTCCTTCCCGGAGGCCGAAACGCCCCTTAATGCTTCAGTCACATTTGCGCCGATTTCCGAAAAGGCGCCGGGGCGATGAGGTTTTTTGGCAAAACTCGGCCGGCAAGCAGGGCAACCGTAAGGAAGCATAACAGTTGCTGGTGGGCTTCCCTATATACACGCCATATAAAAAGCGAAAGCTCGTACGGACTCCGTACGTATCCCGCCCGTCACGCGAACATCTTCCGGCTACCGTTCGCAACGACCGGCCATCGTAAGATAGCCTTGCGGTATCATTTCGATAGTCTTACGGGCTCCCTATACGGTATCCTTCAGATGTCCGTTCGATTTAATCCGGCAAATGTGACCATACACACGGCAAATCCCAGACATTGAAAAAAAAAGTTCCCGGCGGCCGGTTCCTTCTTCCCGGCCGGCGACCGTCGAAAAAGTGACTGAACCATTACCCGGATACAAAGCTGACGATTACATTGCTCGTTAGTCGTTATAACAACGTATACATGTACCTCGATTGCCCGTCAAAATTATCTACTAATTAGGTAAGCAAATAAGTACACTCTGAACTAATCAGGTCATCACTTAATAACACTCTGAATCAGTTGTATAGAGAGTATTATCATATGGTTAACTTAAAAGTAACAATTAAAAGACATGGTTTGAGAAACGAGTCTTCTTCAATACCTCCTAATGCAACCGGAAGTGAAGTGGACAGAATTAAGAAGCACCTCAAGAAGCGACTGACGCTTACAACGGTGTCACAATCAATGAACCAATGGTTGCCAACGTTAGGTATACACAACCACAACAAAAATGTCCTACTTTCATTTTCTCCCGCTCTCTCCTTGTCCTGGCATGCTAAGAAATTGCTATGCTTTGATAATGACATTTCACTGTTGTTACTAGGTATAAAATACTACTTTATTCATAATTCCCCAAACAAAAGCCGGAATCGCTGTCATACTCCTGCACTGTAAACAGGGTTTTTAATGAACATATTCATACCATGCGGCCTAAACGTTCACTTAGCATTGTCGTTGATACGCCTCTAGTCACAGAACAGAAACTGAGCTCCCAACAGTGACGTTTGAACTTTTCTTATAAAAGATTAATGTTCTATATGCTAGGCTGATGAGTGGTGTCCTTTAAACAAATCATCGTGATCTGATAGACAGGAAGAATGCTAGCGTATGCATGCATGTACAAATTTTGTATATGAACTCGTACCTCGCTTTTGATATCCATAGTACTGGTTATTTTTGTGTTTTCCCCCGAATTCTTAATTGTTATGGAGAATAAACATTGAGTTTTGATTGGGACCACAGATAAACCATGGTGCAGGTATTCTACCCCTGTGAACAATGAGCGAGGATGTCTCGTACCTTCTCCTAGACTCGACTCCTCAGTCTCCTGCCACTTCTCAGTATCAAGTCCGTCAATTAAGGTGTCCATGTTGGATATCTGAAAACAATAACGGAAAGATATCTTTGAAAAACCTACATCATCGAATGCAGACTATTTAAGGACATCAAATTAAAGTAAAAGACAAAAATTGTAAGAAAAATCGTTTGATGTAATTTAAAAAAGGAAGCAAAATATCGTCATTAAGATTTGTCATTAGCCGTTTACAAACTGTATCTTAGTAAAACAATAATGGTCTTTCGAGTGACGAAATGTATGTCACAAGTTTTCTCTCCGTGCTGAAAGAGGAAATAGCCGTCCTCGGCTATGGGCAACTACTATTTGACAATATTTGCCTCTGTCTGAATTGCTCTTAGTACTGTAACACATGTAGCGAAAGTATCGTAACACCGTATACCGTAACACGAGCGGTTAATATAGTTGTGTGCGGTAATTCACTTGTCATGTGTAGTGTACCGTTTTACACGTGTCTAGTGTAACGTACGTTTTACACTTGTCGAGTATACTGTTTTACACGTGTCGAGTGTACCGTTTTACACGTGTCGAGTGTAACGTACGTCGAGTGTACCGTTTTACACGTGTCGAATGTACCGTTTTACACGTGTCGAGTGTACCGTTTTACACGTGTCGAGTGTACTTTTACACGTATCGAGTGTACTTTTACACGTATCGAGTTTACTTTTACACGCGTGTCAAGTAAACTGATATGCACGGATCAAGAGTTTTTCGGCCAAAATCACTTAAATCATGTGTGTATGGGATTGGAGAGTGAACAAAAATACTGCAAAGTTGTTCGATAGACTGGCATTGTCCTCAGTCCGATTGTCTCCCTTATCTACGAATCACCACTAGTCCAGACTAGTTGTAACCGTGAGAGTAGGCGTGAAGGTTTAAAACATCTGTGGTATACGTGCCAGAACCGTCACTCAGCGTACGTACCGTTAAACGTCTGAAATATGTAGAATATATTTTAAATGATTAGAGGACTGCTGTCATCGGAGCTTTGTTGATGAGTTATTTTGGATATTTACATTGAAAATAACTCCCACGCCATATTCTCCAGAACATTGAACCATTTGAGAGATCAAACCTGTATTAAGTGGGATTAGGATAGACGAAACACAGCAAGAAATCAACAACTTATTTGTTATTAGATATTCTACCGTGTTTGAGTTGTAACGACGAGTACTTCCGTCAACTGTTACAGTAACTGGGAACCAATTATATGGCCTGACGTCAAATTACAAAATATAAACCGAAAGTTTCAGACTAATACCCGATTAGTGATAGTAGCTGGACAGAAGTGGTAAACTAAACAATGGTTGTTCCACCATTTGGTGAAAACAGGTTGTTTAAAATACATGATGAATTGAAAGAAACCACCTTCAAAGATGGCTTGTAGCTGTGAACATGATATAAGGAATTGAATTCAATATCAAAAAGTTAAAAAGATGAATTTCTATTCATAGATAATAAAACCAAAAATGCAACCTCGTCTGCCAAATGTCAGATCAACCTTTGCTTTCCAGATGGTTGATGTCGATGTTCAAGCTTGAAGCATACAGGTGATGGCACCTGTAACATAGCAGTAGGTACAACATGCCAAAAATGTATTATACTGCATCATACACCTGAATCGTTGAAACCGGTACTGTTTTAGAAAGAAAAATATCTCTTTCTTTAAACATCTATACATGAATAGCCCGTTTTTACATTTTTATCTTTTCAAAGATAGAAGTTTTGTTGTCTAAAATATGTTTTATATATTGGTTTCAAACATCCAAATTAAAATTACCTTATGGCCCTGTTGTATGTATTTGTTTTAAACTTTCAAATTTCCTTACAGTCATTACCTTATTAATGAAAAGTCACATTGACTGAGTTAGAACGAAACAAACAAAGATCCGCGAAAGGCAATATAAAATTGTTAACTATAATATTAAGAGAATCGTTCATTTCTTTAATAACCTTCCAATATGCACCATTGCTAGCTTTCTATCGTGTCAGTTAAATTTCTCACACACAGAGTTTTAGGTTGTGATCACGGTGTTATGCTGTTGATGCCATTGTATTGTGTAAATGTACCGTCAAACTGACCATACTTTGAACAGTCGGCCCTGGTCCTATAGGAGTAACGCGGACGGACTGAAACATGGGAGGAAGGGGAAATAGCAGCGGATCGATTCTGTCTGTTTTGATAACTTGATTCCACGCAACAGCTGCTCTCAAAGAAGGAGAGGGAAAAAACTTATATTTAAGCTTTTCTGGCATACTGGTTCAGATTAAAAACGCTGATCAACGTACGTACCGAGTAGAAACACAGAAACTGTCTTCTTACAGAAAAAAAATTAAACTCGGGTAAAAATAAACAAACTTTTTCTGGTATTTTATCTACGGAGATTAATTTCTGACTGTCAGGTAACTCCATAGCGTTGAGGAGTTGGTATAAATATATAAAAAAATATTACGATAAAATAAAAACACCTGACCTGACAAATCAAAATAAAGTCATAGTGCACGTGTTGGATGTATTTATTGTCCAGGACGTATCCAGGATTTGCTATTGAAAAGGTCAGACAAAGCTCACCGATCCGATGAAAATACTTAAATGTAAACATTGCGTTAGTTTTGCTATTGACATTCAAACCTATATCGCTATTAAGATTCTAACTTATCATCATAAAAACAACAACTGTAATTGATACCTTCTATAAAACTTTACTTTACTCCACGTGGCTTATAATTCTTTACCCGACCAGATCCCTACCATTAATTAGTGTGCAAACTAACTGTGGGACGCCATCTGTGTTGTCTTATAGGAATCAAATAAAGGTAGAAAATAAAGACGGATGATGATGATGAGGGTGTTGAAATGATCTATTTCCTATCAACTCCCCATGAATAATTACAGAGAATGTAAGTCGTGCATTCTTATAATGATAGGATTATAATTAGGTATGCACCTGTAAGTCTATTCCCGGTGTCAAAATATGATTATAGTTAGGTAAATTGTAATATGATTTTAATTGTATGTTTGTAATTTGTCAGAAATGTTATGTTCTGTGTACACATTAGCAGCAGATGATTACAAACCCACGTGTAAACGAAGGAGTATAGTTGCCCGATTCCGTTGGCATGGTAAATATGTCCACGTGAGCTGATTTAATCTCTAAAGTCGTTCAAATAATGTCTTAACAGTGACCTACTCTGATTCTATCATCGTATATCATTCACAGTAAATATAAAGATATATAATATCTCCCACGCTAAATTGAAGGATCTGTGTTCACTTCATTACATTGTCCAAAGTAAAATATAAGAATACGTACTATATCTTTTACACAGTGAATATAAGGTTATGTGCCATTTACTTAACACGGTAAATATAAGGCTATGTGTCATTTATCTTACACAGTAAATATCAGATTACGTGCTTCAGATTTATATATCTTACATACTAAACATAAGGTTATGGATGTGGGTTATCTATCTCAAACAGTTGCTGTACTTGTATAGGATCGATCACAATGCGCACTGCTTCATTTTACAAAACAGAACTACAACAAATATCTATGATGCCATGTGTACGCCTTACCCCACTTGTCTAAACAACAAGGCCACAGCGACATACGCGTGTTTTTAAAACTCCGTACAATAACGTTAACGTGAGCAGTCTCACTTTGACGCTCCGTATATACAATATCGTGAGCAGTCTCACTTTGACGTTGAGTTATCGTATCAATCTAATAGTGTTTTTACACACAGAAGCAGCACCAAACTGCTGTTGTGTTATACATGTATAGCTGACATTCCATTGTGTTGTGGAACGATAACCCCCTACACGATCCAGACATTGATTGTCGACATATTATAGTAGAGCGTGACATATCGCACATTGTTTACGTCGGCTCATCATCTTCTCTGTTCTTTATTTTTTCTGCATATGTTGTCCTCTGAACTCGTTACGCGATTCAAATGTACAGTTAAGCGTTGAACTGTTCTCAGTTGGCATTCATAGTCAATATGAAGTGCATATTTACTTTTTGGTCACTTTATTGTTACTTCTTATCTTCGGTTCATAATTGTATGTCCTCTGAAATTCTTTTTTTTTTTGTTTTTTGTTTGTTTAAATAGCAGCGTCGCAGCGCAAATGTAGATATAGATAATACCATAATATTCAACGGATGGTAATTCAAGGTTACAATTATAACGTCATAATAATGATGGCGTCAACACGTGGGCTCTGGCAGTCATGTCTGATATGAAAGCCATCTGATTTTGGTAAGGCGATATAATGGCAGTGGCATTTGTTGGTAAATATAAGTAGTTTAAGAGATTAAGAGGAGTCTGTCCTGACCAAGACCTACCGCGTACCTCTATGTATCTGTGAGGCCCTGTTTGACCTTATGTTGATTTATCAAATCAGATCAGATTAACGTGTATGACGGACTAGTAACAAACTTCTTGTCTGTCAATGTCATCGTAAGGTCGACCTTGACCTCCTGGTTACAAGGAGTGTGTTTTATACTTTGGCTGGATAAAACAAACACGGGCGTAACGCATACATGTAGCAAACAAATAGTGAGTAAATATTAATGTTTTAGTAAACAATAGAAACACAGCCGGACCGCCACGACTGTGTATACTTACTGTAGCAGTGTAGTCATTGATTAAATAAAACTGAAATCTGTTCTTGTTGGTTTAATTAAACTTAACTGATTTCACTACAATGAAACATTTGTATGCTCGGATGACAGCGTGCAGGAAGTCTAGTGTGGGAGGAAAACGGAATACGCGGAGAAAGCCCGCATTGTTGAACAGATAACTCAGTGTTTTTCACGTCAAATCGGGGAATCCCCCCGGTCTTCTTGGTTAGAGACGATTGTGCTATATCAAATATATATACGCCTTCCGACCACCAACGTTCGTGTAATCGGGAACTTATCACGTTGAAATCCAAATTTTGACGGAAGTTCCCAAATGTTTTCCGATTTAGACTGTCAATTGACGGTGATGATTAATTGTAAAAGCAGCTACCGGATATTTATATATTGTATTATTGTATCCTAATAATACTTTAAGTTGGAAGATTTATTTAAAATAAGTGAAATGGAAATGTAAGTATAATAGGAACAATCCACTACCGTTGCTAGGAACAATTAACTGCCGTTGCTAGGAACAATCCACTATCGTTGCTAGGAACAATCCACTCCCGTTGCTAGGAACAATCCACTACCGTTGCTAGGAACAATCCACTACCGTTGCTAGGAAAAATCCACTACCGTTGCTAGGAACAATCCACTACCGTTGCTATTCCTGAATTGGTTTATTGAATATTCTTATAAGTTTGTAATATCCAGCAATTAGAATTTATCAAAGTATGGCTTCTCATGGACACGATGTACCACAGATATGTATTGTTCAATTAAGAGGCACTCCGAATAGCTACCGATACTGTATCTAAGGTGACAAACACAGGCCACGTTTTACAACCGGTGTCAATAGTTTCGGCAGGCTGGGAAAAGTATACTTCCAGTTAAGAAGAGTAAATGTGGAGGGTATTTCAGAGCTGTTTTGGTATTTTCTAAGGGAGCAACATAAAATAACCAAAAGTGATCTTCTCCTACTCCAGTGAAACACTTGAGAACTCTATCTGTTCTTCCTCTCGGACCTATAGTTTATTGGTGGTGTCTCCCTAGACATCTGTCTTCGAATGATTTTAGATGCTGTGGCATCTGACGGCAGTTTTGTAGCGTCCATGACAAAACACACTGACATATTACATCCCTGGTTTCTATCATCGAGCTTTTAACACTGAGCGCTAAAGAGAGATCTGGTTAAATTCCAACCGAATTCTAAAACAAATTTTGATCATCATCTGTTATACTGAACGTCCTGAAACCCGTGAATCCTCGATTTACTTTTAATTAATTAATCAATTCATGGTATCTACTTTTTATCACCTTTTTACTCTGCTCAATAAGACAATATGAGCGATTCAAGTCTTACGAAGATAATGACAAAAGAAGCAGGTAAGTACTGATAGCTAGGACGTGACAGGACTAATTACAGGGACCTGCTCGTTATTTATTACAACCATACTGTCGGCGGATTTTTAACGGTGTTGGGCGTTTTGTCGGCCTTTATTGTTACTAATTGCTACAGGCTGACTTAGCGTTACTTTACCTCTCGACACTTAATTACACAAATACACAACATACCCACGGCGCCCCCTCCCTCTCCTAGACGGACAGATAGACACGTGAACACGACGGAGAAGAGATTCTCGGCATAATTCCCCAAAACACTTAGTAAAATGCATCCAGGTCGTTTAGTTTAAACACATTTTATTGCTTTTTATTTTTACAGCAAAAAGGATCGGGCACAAGTTTTTACAACATTATTAAAGCCCTCTCCTCAACAGTTATTACACAAAACATTTTAAAAGCGACAATACATCAATATATATATATATGTGTGTGTATAATTTAAACTAGGAATGGGTGAAAAGGTTTGCAAAAACCAAATACATTTTTCTCAGTAATATAATTTAAAAAGAGAGACACGCACACAGACGCATAGAGAAGTGGGAAGGGTGAAGAGAGGAGGTCCTATTCAATGAATTCAATCGTGTATGATTTAATTCATTGTTTAAAACGTTTACTGGTATGTATATATGTTTGCACTATATCAAAAATTGCAGTAATTTTTTGTACGATATCAATAAAACCATTAAAAATCCATGAAAGTTGAGACTTCCTCTAATAAAGACGTCATCAGCGATACCCTAATGAGACGACACTGAAGTGAAAAACTGATTCTGCAAAACCTTACACATTTGTCTACTCTTCCGAACCTGTAGTGGAATGCAACAAGCTGAGTATGATACCTCCAATTTACATTTACATACGGGATAAACAATATGGAGCGTACTTACCATGTGTACATTTCAGACACTGACCACGTAGTTTACATGTTGTTCATTTATGTTTAAATGTAGTTCATTATGTTCAAAAGTAGTTCATTATGTTTCAATGTAGTTCATTATGTTTCAGTTTTTCTACAACGCTATGTAAATACATTGAAGTCACCAATGCGCATGCGTTAATAACACAGACGGATATTTGGGTTATCCTACCATCTGAAATCAAACGAGGGTAATAAACACGTTTTTAGATTATAGGTTCCGTAGTTCTATTCTGAGAGGTTTCTATCTAAACATACTGTTCAATACCACACCTACATTGCTTGGTGTCAATGCTTTAACGATATAAATATAATACACGAGTAGTATTGTAAACGACATTTTCTCATTGACGTCATCGCGTATCTCCAGCATTAAAAACGAAACATGGACACAGTGTAATGCTTGAACAATGAACGTCATAATCTCGTTTGCCATCTCAAAACTCGCCGAATCACGTGTATGCTTCCATTGTATGATCAACGTAAATAGACTGTACTATGAGGGAGTTTTAGGGCTAGACTTGTACAGGGCGTCTAGATAGCAATGACTGTCGTCTCTCTATCCATCAGATAGCAGATCCACCTATTACATGAGATTGTAAATGTTGCTCTTCTGATGTCCGTTTGATGACGAGTTAACGCGAGATTTGACGTGAATACGTGTAGGGTTTCCATGTAGGTCTCACGATCTAACCAGAAAGCACGTTGTTTGGCATGTAGTAGATGTCGAGGTAATGTATTCAAATGTCAAGGTTAAAAGGAAACGCACCTTCAGCAGTTGCCGAAATACTCTTAATTAGATAGTCAGTACGTATACTGGACCAAAAACAATCATCCAATACATCATTGTGATGTGGTTATTAAAGAAACTTAAATAAGTTTACTGTGCCAACTGAAATAGGTTGGATCGTTTCCGTTTCTATTCTTTATTTACAAAACTCCCCATGTCTCTCTCGGCACGTCTACCATTTTCATGCGTCCATGTATCTAGATCTCGCGGCACGCCTTTACTCATTTTACTTATATGACTGTATGCATTTATTGTGTTATAGAGCCTTTGAGTCTACAGCGTGGCCATGTCAACTTAAATATGTTGATGGGCTGTTAAGACCACCGTATGACCTTATTGTGTTGACGGGCGGTTAAGACCACCGTGTGGCCATATATGACCTTATTGTGTTGACAGGACATTAAGACTACTGTGTGGCCCTGTATGATCTTATCGTGTTGATGGGCCATTAAAACTACCGTATGACGATATAGTGTTGACGGGTTGCTAAGACTACTGTGTGGCCATGTGCAGTCTTATTGTGTTGACGGGCCGTTAACTCTACCCTGTGGCATTGTATGACGATATTGTGTTGACAGGTCACTTAGACTGCTGTGTGGCCCTGTGTAACCGCAATGTGTTGATGGACCAATAAGACTACCGTGTGGCCCTGTGTATCCTTATTGTGGTGACGGGCCGTTAACTCTACCGTGTGGTCCTGTATCAACTTATTGTGTTAACGGGTCACTTAGACTACTGTGTGGCCCTGTGTAACCGCAATGTGTCGATGGACCAATAAGACTACTGTGTGGCCCTGTGTAACCGCAGTGTGTTGATAGACCAATAAGACTACTGTGTGGCCCTGTGTAACCGCATTGTGTTGATGGACCAATAAGACTACTGTGTGGCCCTGTGTAACCGCATTGTGTTGATGGACCAATAAGACTACTGTGTGGCCCTGTGTCACCGCATTGTGGTGACGGGCCGTTGAATGTTTTCGTATCTTTATACATGGTACCACGCTGGCAGGGTTTAACGTAATTATCATCACACCGATGCTTCTTTAGTATTCCTGTGACAAGAAACATGGGAAGTAACCACGTACAGTGCAGACAAAGTTCGGTGTAGCTTTACAACCAAGAGCTGTGAAATGCTGAAAAGTTCTATAAACGCTTTGAAAAACACATCTACGTCAAACATCCAAAGGAAAAGGAAGTTTTATTTTGTGTGAGACGAAAGTTCTCTTGCAAAAATCGCATTTATCATTTTTATCAATACCGAAATCTACATATCTTGCACATTCTACCTGTCCTATAACTCTAACTGACTCGATACAGACATGTGTGCTATCTATAGTTTGGCACTTGGCGGACCTCGCGTAGCATATTTTCTCGGGATTTTTGTTAACATGACATCATTATAAAAGATTTACGCTTGAATGGTCAAATAGTCAGACATGTTTTACTGAATTATATAAGATAATCTGAAGATAGTTCGTATCAACATATTTTGATACATGTTTGTATGGAGGTTTTTGAATTCATTTCTGATAAACTCTTCATCCCGAAACGTCAAAGCAGAATATTATACAAAAATGACAAGTTGAACAAAACATATTTCTGTAATTTATTTTACCGTTTGCTCTCATTGACATAGATAATTAAACCGGAGAAATGAAGGCACCTTAAGTGCTCATTCCATGCATTTTTCAACGTGATGTACAAGCTTAAGTACGTCTGTATAACAAGCTCGAACGGAGGCTAAATATTTGTTAGACACACACAAACAGGGGAGTGAGTTTCTGTGTTAATCTTCATGATACGTTAGTGCTCGCTATACATCAAAATTGCTACTATGTACGGCACGTGATCCTCGGCACTTCTCGGCACGTGATCCTCGGCACTCCTCGGCACGTGATCCTCGGGACGTGATCCTCGGCACGTAGTGCGGTTGTAAAGTGTTATTAGCTAGAATTAATGATAATCATTCATAAATAAATACAAAATATACACCATCCGAAAAAAATGGTACCTTCTAATCGACCCTTCTCTTGGCGGTATTACCCAGATGACCAGGGAACTATCTTCTTTACTATATGTCTAGTAAAGAATTATATACAACTAAGTACTTAACAAGTCTATAGGTTAACGGGAGCTATTAACATTGAACATATAACTAATACTATAACTTAACATAAAACAAATATCAAATATTTTTCGCTGTCACATTTTGATAATTGTTGTAAAGTAACAGCTGGTTATAAGGAAAACCTTTCACCTGTAGCCTATAGGACATTAATTTTTATAGTCAGTAGTTATTATTAAATATTGATCTTCCCGATACAATTTCTAAGTAGGGGACAAACTATATATGAGTTTATATCTAGCTTTTATGCCATACACGAATTACAAAATAAGAATTGGAGTTGTAATTTGAGCGAGACTGTGGCGAACTTAAATGAAAATGTCCGGAAAAGTTTCATGACGTCATATTAATTCATACTAACGTCGGCATCGGAACACTCCTTCCTAGCTCAGCTAATGGGTTAGTTCGAATTATTCTGACGTTTTAACGACTTTTTTCATATCGGTCTGTCGTCGATTAACGTCAGAACTCCGGCCCTCTATAATATGCGGGAAATATGCGACCCGCGCCCGGAGCGCACTTCAAACTGATATTTTAGAAACAAATCGTCACTTTCACACACATGTCGCACATGGATCGAAAGATCTATTCTTTATGCACTAGGTGGTATCAATAACATCTTTCAAAGATCATTACGAAAAGCATTTTCCAACGTTTTCTATACCAACCCATGCTTTTTTTATGTAAATTAGGCCATGAGAAATGTCACATGACTTGACGAGATCACGCGTTACCGAAGGAATTTCCCAACGTTATGACGTAGGCCGGCGAGATTTTAGTCACGTGGCTTTGGAAGGCGGGGCTATCAAAAACCTAGAGTAAAACAGAGTAAGTTTGAAAAAATATGTTTTTAGTGATTGTACTAGTTGTTTGGGGCATGTTATGTATGTGTATCTTGTGCATAAAGAATAGATCTTTCGATCCATGTGCGACATGTTTGTGAAAGTGACGATTTGTTTCTAAAATATCAGTTTGAAGTGCGCTCCGGGCGCGGGTCGCATATTTCCCGCATATTATAGAGGGCCGGAGTTCTGACGTTAATCGACGACAGACCGATATAAAAAAGTCGATAAAACGTCAGAATAATTCGGACTACTAATGGGTATATGGGTTTTCCCCTAAAAATTCCGCGTCATGCATTTTCGATCAAAATTCTCGAACTATCTGATTGTTCCAAATTTGATGCATACAAATGTAGGATTGTATACGGACGTCTGACGCTGTACATGTATACGTTACTTATAGCCAGTGGGAGGAAGTTCAACAATCTCTCAGAAATGTAACCACAGTAAACATTGATTTGACGTGGACGTTATACACGAACTGATCAAGCCAAACAAACTAATATCTTATGATACGGTAAAACACAAACACCGTACTTAAGGTTAGAAATCTTACAAATACTGTCGTTTAAGTTATATATTCATGTCTGATACCAACAGGAAACAGTACACATCCCAGGCAATCTTTAATGCTACATTATTCGTATAAAACTCACTACTTGGCACATTTTAATCCTGGTATGAATAACTCCGTCCAAAGACCCTGAACATTAACTGTGTGTACCTCCAATGGTTCTCCTCAAACACACATTAATTTCCCAAAATAAATCTCATCAACATGCTCTCCTTTTCCTGTGACGTAAGCATAAGACATTATCACGTCAATCCTATCTTCAATCACAAACCCGTCATTCATACAGCTTGTAGACTACACAGTGGGACTCATTATTGAGAACACTAGGGATTACAACTTCATGTTTCCCTAAGTATGTAGTTTTCTATCTGTATCTGTTCACAAGTACATCCTCATCATTCAAACTCTATAATTGCATGACTTCCAATCCTCACCAAAAGGCAATCATAGAAGATGACGTTATTATGTTAATGAAAGTGTATACACGGGCTACCAAAGATTAAAGTAAACATCTTAATTGGATAAAGAGAAAACTTACTACGAGACACTGATATGATATGAATGCAATTGGTTAGAGAGTAAAAGGAATGAAGAGGCCGAAACTAACTTAAACAAAAGGAGACAAGTCTAGTTCTTTATTTCCTTATGGCATTACACTTTTCTAATATAATGCATTTATACCGTGCAAAATAAAAGTAGACAGAGAAATAAAGTAGTGTATGAGAAAACGTAAACGGGATTAGTCTGTGAAAAGTACCAAGTTAACGAGCCCTAGGTAACAGGTTTTTGATAATCGCACCCGAGGGGTCAGGCGAAGTATTTGATCCCCCGCGCGGTACCGTAGTAACAACAAAACGACTGACGCATTTAAACTCGTGTTGATCAATATGTTAAGAAATTATATCTTCTAAGTAGTACTCAGGATTTAGTATCTTTCTCTCCATACCTTTCATTCAGTAGATAACCAGGTACCGGTATTTATTTATAGGTCTTTATGTTTACATATATATCATTCTCGTATCGGGGTATCATAAATGAGCTAATTGATCTGTCAACTACATCTTGATACAGATTGATAGGAACACATTTCTTTTAGCATTATAAGATAGAGTATACCTATCTGAAATAATATTTGGGGTTATAGATAAAAATATTTATCTATTTTCACACCAAACATGTTCCACTTGATTGCAAAAATCTGGAATTTCAATTAACCGAGTTATGCCTCGCTCTCATGTTAATGGAGTGAACCAAACGGGTTTCGTTTCATAGGGGGCGCTACCTCTAACAACCCGCGCCGATTACCAAAGATTAAAATGACTTATCGGGTCATAAGGAACCAGTAACCCACACACACTCGATATGTTCATGAATTTAACAAATGATGTGGATAGAATTACAGCAACTGGCAAGTCGCTTTCAACACTCCTCCATATACGTGCCTAAGTCAGGGAAATCTGTTTACTGACGTATATATAGAGATTCTATATATAAATATCATCAGAATAGGAAAGAATTTTGGAAAGGTCTTCATATCTTGCATGTTGTTTTTCTCATAGTTTTTGGATTTTGAATCTGTGTTTGTTCGGTCCCTAAATCGGAGAAGTATTTTTTTACTGAATGATAAACATTTGGAAATGCACTTTTTATCATTTTAATTCCTGGCTGAAAATAGTACTACTTTGCATTTCATTAAAAACCCATGTATTCCGTTAAAAAGAATGTTGTCGTTTGTTGTCTGGATAGTTTAAGCCGTTGAAATGCAAATGTCTTTACAATGAAGTATTGAACCTACAGTATGCTATATATACTTATGTGACGTCCTCGTGCTGGCCAGTATGTGACGTCCTCGTGCTGGCCAGTATGTGACGTCCTCGTGCTGGCCAGTATGTGACGTCCTAGTGCTGGCCATACCCTATAACCAAGGATACACATCTGCGTCTCGTTATGTAACGTAGACCGAGCGTGAAATTACACACAGTGAGGTCGAACGTCTTACATGCTATATCAATTCGCTTCTGACAATATAGTCCACTTCCATACTAAATATACCATAACTAAGCAGACCCGGTGGACTTACATGATTACAGCGCCCTCTGTAGGGGGTAGCGGTTCTTAATATCACATATGTATCATATTTGCATGACCCATGTGAAGTTCAGTGTAGTCTTTATATAGAATAGTGAAAAGAGGGGGGCGGGGGGCATTTGATATTACTGAATTTTAATACCGAGCATGCAGTATGACGATATCGGTATTCACCAAGGTTTCATTGTGAAATCGCATGTGTGTATTACGATCCGTCATCAAAGTTCATGTGCAAACCTAAACAGTGTTCTTGGTTTCGGCCGTCACTTCAAGTCGATACATATATAAACTGTATTAAACAAAAGATATTGAAATCTCGTTAGTTCAATGAATCAATCACTATCAAGATTGCAAACAAATATCAGTCAAAAATGACACATTAGCTTAGTCCGAGATTTAGAAAAAACATGATATATAAATACCGGCCTGGGATGTCTCCTTGGTGTAGCACTGATTTATAGTGAAACGTATAACATGAGCAGAGGGATACTACTACGACATAAGGAATACAATTACCACGGGAAGATACTGCCTCGTCACACGAATCACACAGTGTTCGTAAAACAATTCATTTTACACAAGGGTGATTGTTTCTCTAAACTATCGACGCCAGGGCCATTGCATGTTAGTTAGCTTGTACTTAAAACTAAATTGTCTGGGTATATAACAAAATTGTATACTGACAAGGAGGGAAGAGTACATAGGATAACTTTATTTTTGTAAGAAATGTTGTTTTTTCGAAAATATGTTTGCAGTTACGTCATATCTACCAGAGAATGGAATAGCATTGATGTTGGTACGCAAACAAAAATAAGTAAACAAACAAAAGGAAATATAGTAAAAATAAAATGAATGAATATGAATGAATGAATAATAAATAAACAAATAGATAAACAAAAGGAACACACAATAAACAAAACCAGATATATTTCTTTAAACTGACAATAATTGTGTGGTCTGCCCTCCACTGTATGACAAAATATAACAAACTAGCTATTTAAGAGAATTATACGTGTTTTAGTCCCACGTGAATGTAGAAGTAACTTAGTGTAATCTACACACTTCACACGACAGTTATATAGGTAACGCATCAAATGAGTATTAGGAAATGTTCCCAGATACAGGGAGTGATCATATGGTCCCGGACACAGGAGAGTGATCCTATGGTCCCGGACACAGGAGAGTGATCATATGGCCCCGGACACAGGGAGTGATCATATGGTCCCAGATACAGGAAGTGATCATATGGTCCCGGACACAAGAGAGTGATCATATGGTCCCGGACACAGGAGAGTGATCATATGGTCCCGGACACAGGGAGTGATCTATGGTCCCGGATACAGTGAGTGATCATATGGTTCCGGATACAGTGAGTGATCATATGGTTCCGGACACAGCATAGTGGTCATATGGTCCCGGACACAGGGAGTGGTCATATGGTCCTGGACACATGAGAGTGGTCATATGGTCCTGGACACAGAGAGGGGTCATATGGTCCTGGACACAGGGGAGTGGTCATATGGTCCTGGACACAGAGAGTGATCATATGGTTCCGGACACAGGAGAGTGGTCATATGGTCCCGGACACAGGGAGTGATCATATGGTCCTGGACACAGGGAGTGATCATATGGTCCTGAACACAGGAGAGTGATCATATGGTCCTGGACACAGGGGAGTGATCATATGGTCCCGGACACAGGGAGTGAGCATACGGCCCCGGATACAGGGAGTGATCATATGGTCCCGGACACAGGGAGTGAGCATACGGTCCCGGATACAGGGAGTGATCATATGGTCCTGGACACAGGGAGTGGTAATATGGTCCCAGACACAGGATAGTGGTCATATGGTCCCGGACACAGGGAGTGATCTATGGTCCCGGACACAGGGAGTGATCATATGGTTCCGGACACAGGAGAGTGGTCATATGGTCATGGACACAGGGAGTGATCATATTGTCCCGGACACAGGGAGTGATCATATGGTCCCGGACACAGGGAGTGATCTATGGTCCCGGATACAATGAGTGATCATATGGTTCCGGACACATAAGAGTGGTCACATGACCCTGGACACAGTGTGTGATTATATGGTCCTGGACATCGGATAGTGGTCATATGGTCCTGGACACAGGGGAGTGGTCATATGGTCCTGGACACAGAGAGTGGTCATATGGTCCTGGACACAGAGAGTTGTCATATGGTCCTGGACACAGGGAGTGTGGTCATATGGACATGGACACAGGGAGTGATTATAGGGTCCTGTACACAGAGAGTGGTCATATGGTCCTGGACACCGAATAGTGGTCATATGGGCCTGGACACAGAGAGTGGTCATATGGTACCGCACACAGGGGAGTGGTCATATGTTCCTAGACACAGGAGAGAGGTCATATGGTCCTGGACACAGATAGTGGTTATATGGTCCTGGACACAGGGAGTGATCCTATGGTCCTCGACACAGGGAGTGATCATATGGTCCCGGACACAGGGAATGACCATATGGTCCTGGACACAGGATAGTGATCATATGGTCATGGACACAGAGAGTGGTCATATGGTACCGCACACAGGGGAGTGGTCATATGGTCCTGGACGCGGAGAGTGGTCATATGGTCCTGGACTCAGAGAGTGGTCATATGGTCTTGGACACAGGGGAGTGACCATATGGTCCTGGACACAGGGGGTTGTCATCTGGTCCTGGACACAGGGAGTGATCATCTGGTCCCGGACACAGGGAATGACCATATGGTCCTGGACACAGGATAGTGGTCATATGGACATGGACACAGGGAGTGATTATAGGGTCCTGGACACAGAGAGGGGTCATATGGTCCTGGACACAGAGACTGGTCATATGGTACCGCACACAGGGGAGTGGTCATATGTTCCTGGACACAGGATAGAGGTCATATGGTCCTGGACACAGGAATGATCATATGGTACCGGAAACAGGGAGTGGTCATATGGTCCTTGACACAGAGAGTGGTCATATGGTCCAGGACACAGCCTGGACACAGGGAGTGATCATATGGCCCTCGACACAGGGAGTGATCATATGGTCCCGGACACAGGGAGTGATCATATGGTCCTGGACACAGAGAGTGGTCATATGGAACCGCACACAGGGGAGTGGTCATATGTTCCTGGACACAGGAGAGAGGTCATATGGTCCTGGACACAGAGAGTGGTTATATGGTCCTGGACACAGGGAGTGATCATATGGTCCTCGACACAGGGAGTGATCATATGGTCCTGGACACAGGAGAGTGGTAATATGGTCCTGGACACAAAGAGTGGTCATATGGTCCTGGACACAGGGGGTTGTCATATGGTCCTGGAAACAGGGAGTGATCATATGGTCCCGGACACAGGGAGTGACCATATGGTCCTGGACACAGGATAGTGATCATATGGTCATGGACACAGAGAGTGGTCATATGGTCCTGGACACAGAGAGTGGTCATAGGTCCTGGACACAGGGGAGTGGTCATATGGTCCTGGACACAGGAGAGAGGTCATATGGTCCTGGACACAGAGAGTGGTTATATGGTCTTGGACACAGGAGAGTGATCATATGGTCCTGGACACATAGAGTGGTCATATGGTCCTGGACACAGGAATGATCATATGGTACCGTGGAGTGATCATATGGTCCTGGACACAGGGAGTGATCATATGGGCCTGGACACAGGAGAGTGGTAATATGGTCCTGGACACAGAGAGTGGTCATATGGATTATAGGGTCCTGGACACAGAGAGTGGTCATATGGTCCTGGCCACAGGAATGATCATATGGTACCGGACACAGGGAGTGGTCATATGGTCCTTGACACAGAGAGTGGTCATTTGGTCCTGGACACAGGAGAGGGGTCATATGGTCCTGGACACAGAGAGTGGTCATAGGTCCTGGACACAGGGGAGTGGTCATATGGTCCTGGACACAGAGAGTGGTTATATGGTCTTGGACACAGGAGAGTGATCATATGGTCCTGGACACATAGAGTGGTCATATGGTCCTGGACACAGGAATGATCATATGGTACCGGACACAGGGAGTGGTCATATGGTCCTTGACACAGAGAGTGGTCATTTGGTCCTGGACACAGGAGAGGGGTCATATGGTCCTGGACACAGAGAGTGGTCATAGGTCCTGGACACAGGGGAGTGGTCATATGGTCCTGGACACAGGAGAGAGGTCATATGGTCCTGGACACAGAGAGTGGTCATAGGTCCTGGACACAGGGGAGTGGTCATATGGTCCTGGACACAGGAGAGAGGTCATATGGTCCTGGACACAGAGAGTGGTTATATGGTCCTGGACACAGGGAGTGATCATATGGGCCTGGACACAGGAGAGTGGTAATATGGTCCTGGACACAAAGAGTGGTCATATGGTCCTGGACACAGGGGGTTGTCTTATGGTCCTGGAAACAGGGAGTGATCATATGGTCCCGGACACAGGGAGTGACCATATGGTCCTGGACACAGGATAGTGATCATATGGTCATGGACACAGAGAGTGGTCATATGGTCCTGGACACATGGAGTGATCATATGGTCCTGGACACAGTGAGTGATCATATGGTCCTGAACACAGGAGAGGGATCATATGGTCCTGGACACAGAGAGTGGTCATATGGTCCTGGACACAGAGAGTGGTCATATGGAACCGCACACAGGAGAGTGGTAATATGGTCCTGGACACAGGAGAGTGGTCATATGGTCCTGGACACAGGGAGTGATCATATGGTCCTGGACACAGGAGAGTGGTAATATGGTCCTGGACACAGGAGAGTGGTCATATGGTCCTGGACACAGGGAGTGATCATATGGTCCCGGACACAGGGAATGACCATATGGTCCTGGACACAGGATAGTGATCATATGGTCATGGACACAGGAGAGTGATCATATGGTACTGGAGACAGGGAATGATCTATGGTCCTGGACACAGAGAGTGGTCATATGGTCCTGGACACAGGGAGTGATCTATGGTCCTGGACACAGGGAGTGATTATATGGTCCTGGACACAGAGAGTTGTCATATGGTCCTGGACACAGAGAGTTGTCATATGGTCCTGGACACAGGGAGTAGTCATATGGTCCTGGACACAGGGAGTGATCATATGGTCCTGGACACAGGGAGTGATCATATGGTCCTGGACACAGGAGAGTGGTAATATGGTCCTGGACACAGAGAGTGGTCATATGGTCCTGGACACAGGGAGTGATCATATGGTCCTGGACACAGGGAGTGATCATATGGTCCTGGACACAGGAGAGTGGTAATATGGTCCTGGACACAGAGAGTGGTCATATGGTCCTGGACACAAGGAGTGATCATATGGTCCTGGACACAGGGGGTTGTCATATGGTCCTGGACACAGGGAGTGATCATATGGTCCCGGACACAGGGAATGACCATATGGTCCTGGACACAGGATAGTGGTCATATGGACATGGACACAGGGAGTGATTATATGGTCCTGGACACAGAGAGTGGTCATATGGTCCTGGACACAGGAGAGTGATCATATGGTCCTGGACACAGGGAGTGATCATATGGTCCTGGACACAGGGAGTGATATATGGTCCTGGACACAGAGAGTGGTCATATGGTCCAGGACACAGAGAGTTGTCATATGGTCCTGGACACAGGGAGTGGTCATATGGTCCTGGACACAGGGAGTGATCATATGGTCCCGGACACAGGGAGTGGCCATATGGTCCTGGACACATGATAGTGAGCATATGGTCCTGGACACAGGGAGTGAGCATAATCATGGTCCTGGACACAGGGAATGATCTATGGTCCTGGACACAGAGAGTGGTCATATGGTCCTGGACACATAGAGTGGTCATATGGTCCTGGACACAGGGAGTGATCGGAGTGATCATATGGTCCTGGACATTATATGGTCCTCGACACAGGGAGTGATTATATGGTCCTGGACACAGGGAGTGATCATATGGTCCTGGACACAGGGAGTGATCATATGGTCCTGGACACAGGGAGTGATCTATGGTCCTGGACACAGAGAGTGGTCATATGGTCCTGGACACATAGAGTGGTCATATGGTCCTGGACACAGGGAGTGATCATATGGTTCTTGACACAGAGAGTGGTCATATGGTCCTGGACACAGGAGAGTGGTAATATGGTCCTGGACACAGGGGAGTGGTCAGTTTCACTGTTTACACTAGAAATCAATCGCACTATTGACTAATTATATACTTTCTTTGTATCAGATACGGTGAGGTAGGGATCAGATTTATCATCAATGGGATTTGTGTAATTTTATGTAAGTTTGATCAATGAACAGCATGATGTTCGAGAACTATATAACCCCACATTTCATATGTTAGTGAGGGTGGAGGGAGTGGCGGGTTTCGGCACCCCTTACTCACCCAATCTCCTCTCCCAAAGGATTATAATAACAATACAATGAACTATATACGGCATGTTTCGTCGCTTCCATTAAATAATGTCATCTTTTTCAAAATCAATTCAATCTATTTATTTTGTGATATATATATATATTTATTATACCTTCTGTTAAAATCTCGTAATCTGATTGGTTGAGAAAGATGTGAACATTTTCAATCTCACATGCGCCAAACGACAACTGTTGAGATGAAGTCTTGGTTTAGGTCAAATCAACACAAGGACCTTAAAAAATGGTGAGGTGGTGAAACACCTAAACATGACACTCGGTATAATTAAATAAATATCACATTCATGAGAGGGCGATATTGCATATTTTCACCCCTCGGAAAGCATTGTTGACCTCGACTTCGCCTCGGTCAACAATGCTTCCTTGGGGTGAAAATATGCAATATCGCCCTCTCATGAATGTGATATTTATATAATGTTTGTTCTTGATTTGGTATGTAGTTGGAGGAAAATATATTTCAAATTATTTAAAACATAAAATAGTCCTTGAGAAAGGACAAAAATATGTATGAGCCTATGGCAAGCCCAGTTGTCATTTATTCATGGAGCAATGTTGTTCAAATTATATAAGATATCTTATATATTATATAAAATATCTTTTAAATTATATAAGACAATTTATAAACATATAAGATATCTTATAAACATAAAAATTATCTTATAAAAATATAAGATATCTTATTTAAAGTTAATGAGATATCTTATATCTTTTATAATTTTCTTTATAAGATATATTATATATTATATAAGATATCTCATGAAAGATATAAGATATCTTATACAATATAAAAGATATCTTACAAAATATATGAGATATCTTATAAAGAAAATTTGAACGAGACTCTCGAGACACGGACAAAGAAGAAATGTTTGAAAATGACTGCTCCCGTTGAAAGGTCACATCCGTTTTCGTTGGCGATAATTTAGTTAAGTACTGGATCAACATCGCTCCATGAATAAATGACAACTTGGCTTGCCATAATTATATGTAGTTTCAATTTGATAACTGGCCCCATTGACATCGGCTGCCAGTATCGATCAAATCCTCTCGGACACCCTCGGTTATCGATAGGCTCCGAGCGCTGTTGGGGAGGGTTTATTATCTCAAATTCAAATGTCGTTCTTTATAAGATATCTTATAACCGAATTATATAAGATATCTCATTTAATTTTGTTTATAAGATATCTTATACATTATGTAAGATATCTTATAAAAGATATAAGATATTTTATATAATAGATTAGATATCTCTTTTTTTATAATATATCTTATATCTTTTATGACATATCTTATATCTTTTATGAGATATCTTATATATCTTTTATGATATATCTTATATAATATATAAGATATCTTATATCTTTTATGAAATATCTTTGAGATATCTTATATAATATATAAGATATCCTATAAAGAAAAGTATGTAAGATATCTTATTAAGTATATTAGATATATAAGATATCTTATATAATTATAAGGGCCAAGTACCAGTTTGACTGATCCGAGTCCTGGAAGATAAGGATCTACCCGACTCTACCGAATTCTAGATGATACACCTGTGGGCTTAACTTTGTATGAAACCGACCAGACAAAGTTCCCCCCACTAACCATTTCCCCGTGTTTGGTATTTGATTTTCTGGACAAAAATAATGATACTAGAAGATTTAGAGACAGAGGAAACTAAAGCTGCTCTATCCGGTCCTACCCAGTAAATCCGTTCCTCCACTTTACATATCGCCCTCTCCTATCTCCGACCCGTCTCTCACCAACCTTTCCCAGGTCGTGGTAGACCTGCCAACATTGCTCTGTGGTTAAGCGCTTATACCGTAGTTAGTGATGATGAGCAAAGTAGTACCGCATTTTATTGACAATACGGTCATTGACTCTCCTTATCGTCGATTTCATCACTGACCACCTGCCTAGAACACGAGGTACACTGACATCTCATCACGTCACTAAAACGGAAAACGCATTCACGAACAGACAGCTGAATTCGCGTTTTTTTATCTCCCTGCAATACTTTGCGTTTTTCGCACTGTCATCGCGTGCATCACCGGTTGTTTCAATCGGTCAATGCATAAATCAAACTAGCTTTTGTCTGTTATACCCAGTGTAACAGCTGAGTGGCAGACAAGGCCATGCAGACAAGTTTGTCAGGGAATGTTCAAATTTTCTCTTTTGTTCATCTGTATTTACAATCATCACGAGGAAGATATGCAGGAGAGTTACTTAAACGAGCCGAAACCTTTGGTTTTTTAACTCAAAAAATCGTTATTTCAAATGATTTTCAGCTTCAAGACCGAGGCGTGTCCCATATTGCTCTTGTTCCTCTTGTGAAGATAAAAAAACTCGGAAATTGCCTCTAGTTCCGGCAACGTTAGCGTATGCTTACAGCTGAAACTTTGATGTTTGTTCAAAACAAAAGTTAATACGCGTGTCAGGGGAAAAAGTGATGGTTTTTTTTTGTTTTGTCATAATTGCGGAGTAGCTCAGGTGATTTGAGAAGGCAGTGTCTTTGAACGTGTAGTGTCTGAACATACTAAACTTTTTAATTATCATTAGATTATTGTATCTGTTGGAAACATTCATATTTAATCCCTAGATTCAAATCGCGCTTATTAATAAACTTCATAATTCGAACTTGGCCATTTTCATCATAATTCAGTCAGGTGTAAGAGGTTAGTGTTTCTGCGCACGTAGTCCGGACAGTGACGTTCAATTACCGTTTAGTGTCGTATTGTGGCACTTCTTATTTCAAGAGTATTTTTCTTGGCTCAAAAGCTCTCTGCTCTATTTCTTTCTACAAAGTGCTCTGTGAATTGGACAGGTTTTCTAGACCGGTAAAACGAATTAGTGAACATGGAGTATATTTTCTGTTGCGCAATAAATATTTCAATGCCACTTCCTTAAGGACTCTTCAAACAAACGGATTTTATCTGGGAATGGTGCCTGGACTTCATTTCTTTCTCAATTCAATTATCTGTTTATATTTTTCGAACGAATCTAAAATGTGGTTTCAATTATATTTGTTCAACAACTCAGTTTTGACATTCACATGGAAAAAAAATATCATTAAATATCACTACAGCACTTGTACTTCCATTTCACAAAACAAAACTTATCCCATATGTCACTTTTACAGACAAATCACATTTCTTTTCCTTTCAGCAAAGATTGCCGCAGACTCTTCACGTTAGGTTTCTTGCGATCAATCTGAAAGGTCGGGATTTTTTTCCCAGAAAATCCAACTAATTTTAGAACCTAGATGTACAATACTACACGAAGACGCTATTCTAGACGTGATATAGCGTGTATGTCAATGAATAACCTTTATATATAGAAATGCGCTTAGAGGGGAAAAAACGTAAAATCTTGAGAGATTGGACTGATGCTGTAGTCTGTTCTGAGGCGTATCTGAACTCCTCCCGCCAAACCTCACTGCTCAACCAATATACCCTGTAGGTCTGTAAACTTACAATCAATCTCCCGACAAAATGATATATTCTCCTACAGGCTTCCCAGGACCTGACCGAGAGAGGTTTTGTAAACGAGGTTGTTGTGAACATTATAACGGCTTATGCTTTAAATTTAAGCATGTTTTATTGTAAAAATATGTAAAAAAAAAAAAAAAAAAAAAAAATCTATAATCTAATCCATTATATTCTGGTGTTAATGGTATTTCTTCTATTATCGTTTAACTTGACATTTAAGTTCCAATTTAATGATATTAGCAATATTTACTATTTAAAACTATTTTAATGCAATAGTCAGTCCCATCTAAGATAAATCTTAATAGATTTCAATATTTAAGAAAAAACAGTTTCTACTTTCAATAGCGAGTAAATTATTAGCTACATGATATATATCAATGAAGTTACCGTCAAGCACGACACAATGTTTGATTTACACCAAATGCAAGCATCACAAAGATAATTTATAAATCTGTGTTTTAAGACATCTAAATAGTAGTGACGTGGTTTTCATTTGATGGACTACACAGTACATATGCAAGGCAGTGTTAGAGAGTGAAAGTAGCAAGAGAAACTAATAAGCATGTAATGACTTATGATGAAACAAGCTTGCTTTACTGCAAATACCAACTCTAATTTAGTTGGCTTGGATTGTACACGTATCAAATGACCTGCAAAAACGAAGACAATTAACGATTTCTTAAATATAAACTAAGATTATTCAAATATTGAAAAAGAAATAAAACACTTACCTACACTACTGGTACGTTACACGCGGCCGTGTGGCGAACTGTCCAGGTAACGCTGAAATGGGAGGTGTGTCGCTGGGGGAGTAAGTAATATACCGACTAGGAAACGGGGTCCAGATCCGGCTAGAAATCGAAGCCGCTCACAGCAGGGCAGTACTTATCTAGTTAAACGTGTATCACCGGGAGGGATGGAACTGTGCAGTAATAAATTCGCGCCATTATGTAAGCACAGCATAAACGGAAGGCGAGGGAGGGTCTGGGTGGGGGGTCACAGGGGGAGGTTAGTTTGATTCATATAACACAGTTCTCCGGAGATTCTAAGATAGCTCTCATCGGCTCATTAGTACCTCTTCTGTCCTGTAACATTGAACGCTGTTAGATAATGCAAACTTATAAAGGAACGAGGAGAGGGATCGGGTAGCGCAAGTCGCAAGCAATGCATATAGTGTTTTTTCATATCTAAATATATTTTTTATTCTGGTTTGTTTAAGAGTTTTAGATTTATTTCTTATAAGCTAGCCAGTCTGGGTGTATTGGTAGACAAACACTGTACTGGTTTATGTTAGTGTAACTGTTTATGAATTATTTTTTGGTCGGAAGGAAGCAATCAGTATATAATAATTGCAAGTCAGTCTCGCGAGAATCTCGTTTTTGATTATCAGTCTACATGAGTTTTTCAGGACTGGTCACTTGTAAAGGATCCGGCCAATGTGATTGCGAGAAATTTCAAACATAGAATAAAACAATATCTTACTTATAACATGTCGAATAAGTATACAGTAGGACCTATCTCATTGGTTAAAGAAGCTATCTTTTATAATCTTATGGCGTACAAAATTGGCACTACTCCTTGAAAAAATGCTGGCATGTCATAGTTGGGGGTAAACGCGAATATCGTCATGATAGGTGGCGTGTAGGGTATTGGGGAAAAAAGGGCAGGGGTATTCAATGATTATTTCTTTAATTTGTCAGTAAAAGCTCCACGGATGAAAACACATAGCATCGACTTAAACAACACAATATACACGCAAGCTCTGTAGAAAGAGGTGTGAGCTAATACATTTTAATTTACGTATTTGATTAAAACAGAGCTGTATCTATTTTGAAATATCAAAAGGATTTGTACAACATTTGCTATATTTAACTTCTGCTGCTATATAATGCATCGTGACGTAATTTTGAAATACTTTCTGTAGTATGTAGAGTAATAAAGTAGCTAGTTAGTGCTGTGCTGTTGTTGATAACGAGAATTATCCACGTTTGTGTGGGGGTCGGGATGTTTAAATAGCAATTAGGAATGTCTATACAATATCACTATACACCGCGGCTAGGTAAATAGTCTGTCAGATCAACGCCGCATCTGTCTGGTGATATATGATTTAATACACGGACGAGAGAGCTTCCTCACACAGGGTCATGTTACCCGTATATATACATCTATATATACATCTATATACCCCGACTGTAGTGTTTAGGACTCGATTATACTACCCGGCGTGCGTCATTCTTTTACACGTTAAATGTCTCTCAATGTAACTTTGACCAAATTTAGTGACGAAAGTTCTCCATTCTCTCATTTTAAATCCTTCTATGAATGAAACATAGCAAAATATCCCGAAACTGTTCAAAATACACTAGAAATATTTCCACACAAGATAAGATATACAACACAGATAATAAATGTTATATACAATAAGATAAACAACACAGATATTAAATGTTTTATGCAATCAGATAAACAACACAGACAATAAATGTTTTATACAATAAGATAAACAACACCGATATTAAATGTTTTATACAATAAGATAAACAACACAGATATTAATTGTTTTATTAATTGTTTGATACAATAAGATAAACAACACAGATATTAATTGTTTTATACAATAAGATAAACAACACAGATATTAATTGTTTGATACAATAAAATAAACAACACTGATATTAAATGTTGTATACTATAAGGCAAACAACACAAATAATACATGTTATATACAATAAGATAAACAACACAGATATTAAATGTTTTATACAATCAGATAAACAACACAGACATTTAATGTTTTATACAATCAGATAAACAACACAGATATTAAATGTTTTATACAATCAGATAAACAACACAGACAATAAATGTTTTATACAATAAGATAAACAACACAGATATCAAATGTTTTATACAATAAGATAAACAACACAGATATTAATTGTTGTATACAATAAGATAAACAACACAGATATTAAATGTTATATACCATAAGATAAACAACACAGATATTAATTGTTTGATACAATAAGATAAACAACACAGATATTAATTGTTTTATACAATAAGATAAACAACACAGATTATATATATTTTATACAATAAGATAAATAACACAGATAATAAATGTTTTATACAATAAGATAAATAACACCGACAATAAATGTTTGATACAATAAGACAAACAACACAGACAATAAATGTTTTATACAATAAGACAAACAACACAGATATTAAATGTTTTATACAATAAGATAAATAACACAGATAATAAATGTTTTATACAATAAGATAAATAACACAGATAATAAATGTGTTATACAATAAGATAAATAACACAGATAATAATTGTGTTATACAATAAGACAAACAACACAGACAATAAATGTTTTATACAATAAGATAAACAACACAGACAATAAATGTTATATACAATAAGATAAACAACACAGATATTAAATGTTTTATACAATAAAACAAACAACACAGATATTAAATGTTTTATACAATAAGATAAATAACACAGATATTAATTGTTTTATACAATAAGATAAACAACACAGATTATAAATATTTTATATAATAAGATAAATAAAACAGATAATAAATGTTTTATGCAATAAGATAAATAACACCGACAATAAATATTTTATACAATAAGACAAACAACACAGACAATAAATGTTTTATACAATAAGATAAACAACACAGACAATAAATGTTTTATACAATAAGATAAATAACACAGATACTAAATGTTTTATACAATAAGATAAATAACAGAGACAATAAATATTGTATACAATAAGATAAATAACACAGATAATATTTTTTTATACAATAAGATAAATAACACAGATAATAAATGTGTTATACAATAAGATAAATAACACAGATAAGAAATGTTTTATACAATAAGACAAACAACACAGACAATAAATGTTTTATACAATAAGATAAACAACACAGACAATAAATGTTATATACAATCAGATAAACAACACAGACAACGTCAATAATTTTAGGACGTATGCTTGCTTGTTGTCAAAGGTCTACTGGGACGATAGAACTCTCGATCATGTAATGTTCGTAATTCAGTCTGGTTGGAACATGGCGGACTCCCGCTGGTTTATCTAGATTTTCCATCTGGACTTCAAACGTAACATTGTATTCCGTTGGACTGTTGCTATGTCAGTGACCATAACAACGCTTACGTGTCATTGGAGGGGCGTATCCTGGTCTACACAATATTCCCTTAGAATCAGCACAGACAGTATATCCATATGGTGGAGCAGTGCCAAGAAATCTTACGTAATGTTCCTCTTGTTGGGTACGGTACGGAATTGTCAGTGTAGGATTATTGACTGGATTGATTAAGTAAATTATCGAATAAGTGATAAAAAACACAGATACATAAATTAAACGGCAATGATAGATAGACGATGCTTTATACATAAATTAAACGGCAATGATAGATAGATGATGCGGTATATTTAATCATATAAACAACACAGACACATAAATTAAACGGCAATAATAGATAGACGATGCTTTAAACATAAATTAAACGGCAATGATAGATAGACGATGATGTATATTTAATCCTATAAACAACACAGATACATAAATTTAACGGCAATGATAGATAGACGATGCGGTATATTTAATCCTATAAACAACACAATTACATAAATTAAACGGCAATGATAGATATACGTTGCGGTATATTTAATCATATAAACAACACAGATACATGAATTAAACGGCAATTATAGATATACGATGCGGTACATTTAATCATATAAACAACACAGATACATGAATTAAACGGCAATTATAGGTATACGATGCGGTACATTTAATCATATAAACAACACAGATACATGAATTAATCGGTAATTATAGATAGACGATGCGGTATATTTAATCCTATAAACAACACAGATACATAAATTAAACGGCAATGATAGATAGACGATGCGGTATATTTAATCATATAAACAACACAGATACATAAATTTACTTTACAGCGACACTTACTAGTTTATCAAAGATGTACGTAACACACACACACAGGTGAAGGCAAGAAGTCGATCTTGATAATGCAAAATGTACATAAAGCATGAACGCAATATAAGTTTCCATTACTATTCAAATGATTAATTTTTAATCTACTTACACGTTTCTTCACCCTTAGCTGAATTTCAGTAACTATAAAAAATAACGTTTTTCCCCCGTCACCTGCAACACCTGATTAACACAAGGTAACTCCAGGCAGCAATATGTGCGTGTCAATCTGCTAACTATCATGTCACCAATTGACTTTTACATAACATAGAGAAACTAAATACATCCGAAATACTTAAGTCTGAAAATATTTTTGATAAGAGGACTGTCTTTTTCAAACGCATAATTCGATAAGATCTCAATTACTTGAACTTTCTTTTCCCGCCAATGCGCTCTTTATTGTACAAACTCCAAAACAACATATTTTGCAATTATTTACATATCTTCTGACATTGTGATATTTTCTTGCATACCATATTGATATTCCAGACTAAAATATCCAGAACGTGCCCGCTGATCCCCGTGGTATGTCTGTGGTGTTTTTTTGAATACATGCTACAGTATAACATTGTTGATCCCCGTGGTAAGTCTGTGGTGTTTTTTGAATACATGCTACAGTATAACATTGTTGATCATCGTGGTAGGTCTGTGGTGTTTATTGAATACATGCTACAGTATAACATTGTTGATCCCCGTGGTATATCTGTGGTGTTTACTGTATACGTACTACAGTATAACATTGTTGTGGTATGTCTGTGGTGTTTACTGAATACATACTACAGTATAACATTGTTGATCCCCGTGGTATGTCTGTGGTGTTTATTGAATACATGCTACATTATAACATTGTTGATCCCCGTGGTATGTCCGTGGTGTTTATTGAATACATACTACAGTATAACATTGTTGATCCCCGTGGTATGTCAGGGTGTTTAATGAATACATGCTACATTATAACATTGTTGATCCCCGTGGTATGTCTGTGGTGTTTACTGAATACATGCTACAGTATAACATTGTTGTGGTATGTCCGTGGTGTTTACTGAATACATGCTACAGTATAACATTGTTGTGGTATGTCTGTGGTGTTTATTGTATACGTACTACAGTATAACATTGTTGATCCCCGTGGTATGTCTGTGGTGTTTACT
>NW_018408787.1:863000-894012 GCF_002113885.1 Mizuhopecten yessoensis | reverse complement strand
TGTTGTGGTATGTCTGTGGTGTTTACTGTATACGTACTACAGTATAACAGTGTTGTAGTATGTCTGTGGTGTTTATTGTATACGTACTACAGTATAACAGTGTTGTGGTATGTCTGTGGTGTTTACTTAATCCGTACTACAGTATAACATTGTTGTGGTATGTCTGTGGTGTTTACTGTATACGTACTACAGTATAACAGTGTTGTGGTATAACCTGGATTGATTAAGACATGTTTCCTCCTAACTAAGGATCCATTGCAGTGTAACATACGTCCCTGCCTCTTACCCTCGAAATCTGGAATAAGGAACGGCGACGTTATTAAAAACATATGAGGTATTTCGTTGTTTTTCAATTCTCAGGGGTGAAAACTTTCAGTAAACTTTAGCCATGTATTTGTTTAATTATGGAAAAGGAGATTTTTTTTATTTTTCGATCGCTTATTGATTAAAACACAAAGAAATCACTTACAACATGGTGCTGGCATTGCTATCTAAGGTTGAAGTGTCTCATACCTAGGTCTGTAAATGTATACCCGATCAATGCTTTGTCACAGTAGCAATATAATATAAGACAATCCGAGCTACCAATGTCAACTATTGCAAGTTAACATACAAATTATGTCATCACACGCTATTTCCCCGAGTTATATATTCCATCAGATGTTGACTATAAATATTCTACAAAATTAAATGTTATGAAAGTATTTTTCGTATCTACCTCATTGGCCATACGCCTTTGATAAGAAAGGTGACCTATATAATCCAGTCATAACAAGGCTGCTATTCATTTTCCATTAAGCTGCGCGTTTCTGTCTTTTTTTATCCTGTGGGCATTAGTTTGTGTATTTAACATAAATCAATTTAGCAATGATTTTTTTTTTTTCAATTTCAGTAAAAACATTAAACATTGACATTATGCTCTATGTCAGATGTTGGTTTCAATCACGACCTCAGCATTTGACAGATTTACAAACACTATTTCAAGTCACCATTGCTGTAGGTTCAGTGAAACATTCTGACGACGAGCTTGATAGGTTCTAAATACAATTAGAGGTTAAATAGATTTTGTTTTGATTGCTGGTACCGTCTTTAGACGAATGCAACAAGTCCAGGTACTGGCTTGTTAGCTGGTACCTTTGCCGGAGAAATTGTTGGAAGAAAGTTGGTCTTTTGGAAAATAATACACGCACACGCATGGTCTCTCGTCCAATAAACCATTCTTATTCACCAATAAGGCCCCGGCCTAGCCCCTTGGGGAAGGGGCAGGAATCCCAATTTTACAATGTAATACCCTCATCCACTAAAGATGATTCTGACTAAGTTCGAGTAATTTTCTGCTGATAATGGATAAAATATACCCAAAAGTGTGATTTCCCTATATTATCTATAGTAAACTTTACCCCCTGTCCAAGGGAGAACGGATAGCCCCTGATGATCCTTCTTTCCATGCAGAGAAAATGACTGTAGTACCTCTGAGTCGGGGTAGGAATCCCAAGTTTGAAAAAAAGGTTTGACCTAAAAATGGTTTTAATCTCGTCTCATAAATAGAAGACAGATTGTTCAAGCTAACGGAGGAGGCCCAGGTCGACTGTAGGGTTCCTCAGGATAGCATTATATTCCCTCTATTGTTTCTAACATATGTGAACGACATGCGAATAAGAATAACCCTGATTGTGAACTTATTTGATATGTTGACGACAGTACATTTCTATATAGTCATAAGGATCCTAAATCCATATTCACTACACTTGGACATGTTCTCGAATCCTGTACAGATTGATAAGTAAACAACAAACTTTCACTACACTCGGGCAAAACTGAATGTATACTAGGAGAAAAATGAAAAACATACCACGTATACACACTACTAAACTTGTATCTGACTTCATCCAAAATGATACTCAATGGTAAAAAATCTCAGCCGGTTTATTGATATAGACTGTACTACTCACATTATGCCCAACTTGAGAGACAACATCTCCAAGGATACCGTAGAGCTTATGTCAGCAAGCTACGTGATTCCCTGTGCTTGTCAATTACCCAATTGACCAAAAATATCCTAATCAGCCACACGTGTCTGACCCTGACCTACACCTGTCATTGATTAACACCGATCAAGGTTTGCCATCAATTCAACAACTTCTGCTGCTATTACAGCTCAGCATCCCTACTTAACACCCACTGGTCAATTGGTGGCCACAGGGCGACACCTACCGTCGATTTCACAGGTAGCCATTCCGATATACCAACCTTCAACAACATTATGCCACTCATCTGTAACGACATGTCGCACAGCAAATATAATGTCCGACACCCAGCGATCTACTGTAGCCCCTGTTTCACTTTCTACATCATCGCCAACAATCCCTGCATACAAAACGTATACGTCTAGAACAGGCCACAGGTTTATACGGCTATCTACGAATCCCAGCGATTGTAAGAAATGCTCCAGGAAATGACAGACCAGATCAGCATTTTGTGAGACACTTCTTCATTGGATACATTACAGATACGACAAGCTTACGAGGACCTGATAAGGACTATGGAGTCTGATGATAGTTACGTTTACCGATGTATAAGCAATGTGTGGCTACAGACGTGGTACACCAATCCTACGTAAGCAGTGACAGGATGTGTATGGCACAGAGTATTCTTGAAGAAGAACCGATAGGTCGGTAGATCCATCGTACATTGTATTTGAAATCGCCATCAACAGCAAAAAACAGCATGCGAGGTGTGTCAACATCAGTGTCATGAATATTGTTCATATAAATAACTGATAAGAATCTTATAATGTGTATAAACTGTAAAGCAAATGAAGTCTCACGAGAGTCTGACCAACCTGAACATACAGATTCCCGAGAGTCTGACCAACCTGAACATAACGATTACCGAAAGTCTGACCAACCCGAACATACCGATTCCCAAGAGTCTGACCAATCCGAACATACCGATTCCCGAGAGTCTAACCAACCTGAACATACCGATTCCTGAGAGTCTGACCAACCTGAAAACACTGATTCCTTCATTGAACCTACGGCTACACATAATACCTTAACGGCAAATGGAAGGAACAAAATAGCTATACATAAGGAACATGCCAGAGGCACAATCTAAACACAAGGAATTAAAGCAACTGGAAGAAACCTTGCAGAAGTGGGAGGACAACCTGAGGGCTAAGGAGTTACAACAAATGGGGGTCGACAAAGAGAGGACGCATATGCTTGCACATGTCAGCGAACTCGATTCACATGTAACTGGGCTCCAACGAACTAATATGATTCTCCTCAGACGGCTGGAAGAACAATCAGAGGTCAATGGTGATACAGCAAGACAAGCGAAACCTAATAACAACGATAACATCTTGGAGGACATACACAAGATCACCAGCTATATCATTAAGAGAGTCGACAGATACATAACTATAATGGAGAACCTGTCTAATGACATCGAACAGCCGACTTGAACCTTGAATACAGGGCTAGAGAATAATGCGAGAGTGAACAACCTTAGGGATATAGACCATTCATGTGCAGCCAACCCTCAACTTAACGCCGCATTGGGAATCATGCCGGCACAGGAAAAGGAGGACGTAAAGATACACAGACGGTCAACCAACCCACAGCCCAAGCTGCATCCCACAAAGGGAAGACGTATATGCTCCTACACTCCCTCAAAACCTCTTTGGTAGCCAGATAGGAGGACACGGCAATGCTGGGTTACCTCATCGCACACCAATCATAATCCCTGGTCACAGTATAAAGCTTAACTTCATACCAGGCCGTTTACCAAACTTACCACTTATACCTCCGACGAGGAATTACATCTATACAAACATCTACTCCCATCAGGCTCCTGGTCTCCATTACTTGCCAGCAAGGGAAAAATCAACAAAGCAACATTCCTAGTTAGAATTCTTTTTTTATAGAGAGATAATGCATACCAGCACCCTTGACCTCGGATGTAATCCAAAGCGACAGGACAGGAGAGAGGGTCAAGTCTACTACATTTAACAGGTTAACCTGCAACTGTACAAATATCCAAACGGTAGGAATTGCAATAGCAGATCTCGTAAACTAAAACGGCACCACGATACTACTATTACAGGAGCACTGGCTTTTCGATATGCAGCTGGGAGAACTGGATGAGGTTCATGTCGGCCTAACTGGCACAGGTAAAGCAGTAGACAATCCAATCATGCCTACACACACGCCCCTTGGATATAGGGGAGTAGCAATCATGTGGAAGAAAGAAATTGACCACAACGTCACACCAATTACTGACGGGGGTACTAGAGTACAAACAATCGAACTCGCTACCAACGCCACAAACTTTGCAATCATCTCGGTATATATGCCCTGTAAAGGGAGGACTGGCCAGTATGATGAGTTTCTAGACACCTTGGAACACATTCATGAAATAGTTGAGAAATATCAAGCGACTCTTACTCTCATGACAGGAGATGACTTCAACGAGGAACTCACAGATAGACCATCAAGCAGGAGGCAGCTTGCTCTAGCTACATTTATAGAGGAACACCACTTGGAGCCGAAGCTCAACGGCAAAACATTCGTTCACCCAAATTGAAAAGATTCGACCGCCATAGACTATTTCCTTCATACAAAGGGGATCCCGGTCATAAATGATATCAAGGTGCAAGACAATTTGGCACCTATTACCTCTGATCATTACCCGGTAGAAGCCACAGTAAACGGTACAATTGACAGACATCAACACAGTAGTAAGATAGCAAGTTCTACAGGTTAATCAACAAACACAAAGTTGTCTGGCTGTATTTCAGAGCTTCACGTCTTGTATAAAACATATAGAGGAAATGAAGTCATCCAGGGTTGGGCAAATCACTTCAGTTCATTAGCAGTTCCTGCACAGCAAGTCATATACGATGTGGAAATGATAGCCAAAAAATGTGCCAGACGAACCAAGAAAAGATAGAGTTCTCTACGGAAGATGTACTAAAAGCCATCACAAGTCTCAACAAAAATAAGTCAGAGGACGTCCATGGCCTTGCAACAGAACATATAATCATCGCTAGAGAGGATGTCGTCTTAGCGATCACGAATATCACGAACGTCATCATGGAAACTGGCCTCATTCCCCATCTAGCATGAAGGAAGGTTCCGTCACTCCAGTTTTCAAAAATAAAAGCAGCAAGTTCGACGCTAAGAATTGCAGAGGAATTATCATTACACCGATCCTAACCAAGGTCCTTGAGACGCTACTTACCACTATCATCAGATCAAAATTCCATATAGTATACAGAACCCTTTACAAAGAGGCTTCACAGCGCAAGCCTCTCCGCTGATGTGTGCCATCATCCTAGAGGAGGTACTATCTGAGGCGAGTGACCAGAAGAAGTAGTTAATCACGATAGCCTTTTGCGAAAGCTTTACATATGTGTGGTGGAGGGAAAGGCCTGGACGGCAATCAGAAGTCTCCATACCAATGTGGCTAGTAAGATCAAATGGGAATGGGAGTTCTCGAATAGCTTCAACATACTCCAGGGAGTCCGGCAAGGTGGATTATTAAGCACAGGCTTATACAAACTCTACATCAACAATCTCTTAGATCGTCTACAAAATACAGGTCAAGGTGCTGAATTGGAATCAACGTCCAGGAGAAAGTCACCTTGGTATAATACGGGATGCCAAGTCTGTGATCTCGACTACAATAGATAACAATATACAAAAAGCTAGAAGACGTATGTACAGCTGAACCCCGGTTTACATGGAGAGGACGGTCTGGATCCAAAAACGTGTATGCATCTAATGACAGTCTATGTTTTATCCATCTTGCTATATGGATTGGAGACGTCTCTCCCAACAGCTAACCAGAGGAAACGGCTAGAGATATTCAAAAAGGTCCTCAAGCAACTGATGTTACTACCAGTAACAACTCCTGATCCCTCCCTAAGGAAGCCCAGATCCACAAGAAGGCGCTTTCAATTTTCGGAGCTATATCACGACTACCAAGTACAACCACAGAAAGAAAGTTGGCATATAGACAGCTTATAATTTAAAGCTTCAAATCACGCAGCTGGTTTACGGGGATAAAGCAACTGTCTATGAAATATGGATTGTCAGACCCCTTCTCTGTCCTCAACAATCCAATATCTGCGGCTTAGTGGAACAAGCAAGTCAGACTCCGTATAGATAGTTATTGGAAGAATAGGATATTCCTACAAGCAGGAACGTATAGCACTCTTGAACATCTAACTACGGCAGCTTACAAACCAGGACTACATCATCCAATACTGGAAACTATACCCGGAAACCCAAGGGACGGAACTAGGCTTCAAACAAGGCTGAAATTGGCATCATGATCATATATTCTCCAAACCAATCGTAAGGCATTCAATCAAAACAACGTGAAAGGAACATGTCCCCCATGTGAGGACGGCAACGAAACAAAAGAGCATTTTGTACTATACTGTGCCGCCTTAGAGGAAGTGCAATCACAGCCATTTAAGTAAGTGTATTATATTATACAGCGTATAGACAACTCTATGGAGAATGACCCGACTCATTGCGGTTACAGCTTATCATCGATAGTGGCGAGTTACCACAGCGCGAGAATAGCTATTGCGACATTGGACAATTGGGTTATCACGCTTGCCGCCTCTGCGTCAAACTGCATACTAAAAGATGCAGATTATTGACCCTTAAGGGACACGGAAGGAGGAAACGTCGCCATTAATTAGCGTGTGTGCAAAGTGTATAGTGCAACAGGACTGTGAATAATTACCATGATTTTAATTCGTGTTTATTTTTAAACCATTATGAATAAAACCCCTCAGATTGGTGGTGTATTATAGAGTGTACAAGCCAGTGACTACATCACACACATGTTTTACTCCAAGGAGGTCTATAAAGATACAGATAGGCGTTGGCCCTACGTACCACCTATAGATACATGGTGCAATTGACACGAAAAAAAACCAAGGAAATTAACTGAATGACGTTTCAATTTAGTACTGTATTGTCCATAGCAACCCCTCATTATCGGACAATAAGACAATCTACTACGGCTAACATGTACCCACATACTTGTTTCCTTCCGGGAATGTGGCGTAAACGCAGCAATTAAATCATGCCCAGTAATGAAGTAGTGTTTAAAAACAACAAACGCTTGCTTATTGACTTTTACAGTGACAAAAGCCCCGGAGTGCGGCTGCCTCCGTCACCGTGGTTTATTGATCATACAGACGTCATGTCACCAGTATCGCGTATCGTCATAGTAGCATTCCATAAAAGTTTAGCAATCTCAAAACTGAATCTAGTAAATTCATCGAACAGATTCACTTTAGACAATAATTAAAAAAGAAAGATTGCATATAATATCAATGATATTAAAGTGTAACGTGCAGTACACACACTTTTTGTGTTTTTGTTTCTACTTGAACGTTACTGCTGACATACCTATTACATTTCTCCATTACAAGACACACTGTGTAGACTGATATATTTGTCCTGGACCATCTTAACGTTATACATATGTAGGTCAAACAAAATCATCCGGCAGTGACAGCAATTTCAGGACAATCATCAACGTTTCAATATCACAAGTCACAAAAGTGCTAGCCTAAATTGGTTTAACATCACAATACGGCGACCTATTCCGAACCGATTGTCATCTTAAACATACCCATACTTTATTGGCTCAAGATTTTTGCCTTAGTTTTAGAATATACACTGTAGTTAAAATGGCCCGTATCATATATTTATATCACTACAATTTATAGTACAATATATACAAAATAGCCATACAGAAATAAAACCTATGGTACAAGAAAAAGCATCTAGTCATGTTCCATTACATGGCTGTTATATCAAGGGAGGCAACTGGACCAGAGAACCTCATACACCAAACAAAATTGACGAGGCAATAATCGACCTCATTGGAAAGTTCCCCGAATCGTCGAAGTCAGGGGAGATAATCATAATTACCGTTGTGAGAATGTATTAACGACATGGGGGGAAAACCAAAACCGTAAAACTGTTACGTAGCAATGTTTGTAATCAATAAATAAATGACTAAAGTTGATAGCACACGGTTACTACATCGATAAAGGAGATCATTGCCAGTTCCTCCCTGATCGAATTAATATGTTCAAGGTATAAATGCAAGTCAACAATTAACATTATGGGTTGGTTATTAGAGGATACATATGTTGGCTTGGGGCTGAATTAAATGTTTCGGTAAGGAGGGGTATTCCAATCGCCTAAAATCTAATTAACTAGTGTATAGGGGCAATTTGTGGCAGTGGCATACATGCGAAAGGTTTTTACTATATCACATTAATATCATGGGTTATACGAAAATCTGCCGTATGCTTAAGACATACAAATTTGTGTTTGCAATGTACAAAAATAAAGCTTAGTCATTTTGGTTCAGTTCATAGGAACTGATGGACGCCTATGCTTAGCATCTAGACTTTCAGGCAATGAATGTCAGGTAATACTAGAAAAACTCCATGGTGTAGTTACATTGCTAGCCCTTGTGTATAATGAACAACCCAGCTAACTCTTCACCTTTAGTGGACACCGTTCAATATGTGAACAAAGATGTTGACTGGTCGTTAACTTGTTAACTTGTTATCGGTAATAGTTTATGAGGTTCGAAATATATATATATATTTTTTTTATGATATTGATCAAACTAATAATAACAATGATAATGATAGAAATCCGTGCTTGTGTTATGCTGATAACCTATTACCAAGACATATATACAGCAAATTCTTTTTGAAGCAAAAAGTATAATTTTCATTTATATAAAACAAAATAACCAAAATAACAGTTATATAAATGTGACAAACATGAAATTTCAAAGCATTAAATTAATGATATATCTGTTAATGATACATTAGGAGGAAAGACAACTGTACATATGATGTTGGCAAAGAACAGCTCAATAAGGATACACCCTTTATATCAATGTGAACATCTGAACAGGACACTTTGCGAAAGATTTTACCTAAACATTAGCACATTTCCTAAATCATGAAGGAAAATAAAATAAATATCCTACTCACACTGCAATCCTATAAATTCCTCCTGAATCGAGCTCTTTTGATTTATATGTATCAACCACTGTTCTTAGTTCTTATCACAAGGGACAATTAGTCAATTACATATATGTTATTAGTTTCTTCATTCTAAGCTTCAAAGAGATCTTGCATCTAATAAATTCTATCAATATTAGACAACGAGATATCACCAAAACAATGAATTCTGTACAAATGTTTTAGATGTCTCGGTATTATGAAAGGTTAAAAGGATTTTGAACAGAAATAAATGAAAGTCTCAGATAAAGGTACTGGACAGGCTTAAATGTAAAGTAGAATATAAACAAAAACTCTCCCTTTCTTCATAAAAGTACAACAAGGCTCATAACATGGACTGTGAAGGGTTAACTGGAGACAGATGCTCACCAATCAGTAACAGCAGACAGTGCTTGTCCAACAGGTTATTCTGTCTGGTGATGATGCAGTTATGTAAATATCAATGTCATAGGTCCGTTAAAGGTCTTGTCCATCACTTCTTCAGTCATTGTATGTCAGGACTGTTGTAAAATACATCCATGTCAAACTTTGACATGACCGGGATCACTTCTGTACTATATCAAGTGTCAAACTGACATGGAAATGTCAGACTGCTAAAAAAGTACCCCCAAGTTACAAGAATGAAACTAACTGTAATAGGACAAATTGATCAACCAACACAAACAACTAAATTCAAACCGGCAAAAGTGACTAGAGGATTAACTAATGGCAAATGTTAAATATGCTGAAGTTACAATTAAATAGAGAAATTGTCACCAGAGACGAAGTATTTTTGCATTAAAAAGAGCAGAAAGATTTACCTTCAAATTCATGTTTGTGACTGGTTTGGAAAATTCATTAAGGCTATAAATTGCTGAGCTAATCTGTGCGATATGGTTCATTAACCAACATTGCGAAGTCAACAGTTTAAAAAAAGTGTAACATACAATTACAAGCTGAAACACAAAATACTTTGGATTATTATTTGAGCATTAAACAGCTTTCAGGTGACATTCACTATCACCAGTGACACATCTCCTCATCAAACCTCAGGAATTCAGTAAAAATAAGACATGTATTTCACCCCTTTTCATTTGTTTGGAACGCCTTCCCACTCCCCCTTTAAGTCTGGAATCCCCAACAGATTTAATTCTAGATACGTCACTAATAAAAATCAATGCCATCTGAAAACAACATATTCTATAAAGCAGGCTGGAACTTCATGTCATTTTTGTATGTTTGTAAAAAGTTTCCTGTTACTTCAAGAGGAAGATGTGTACAAAAGCATTGTGCTTTATAATGTATACATTACATTGGAACTGACGAACACATTCAGTACCCAAGGACATATGGACATTAGTTTTCAACTTTTGTAATTTCAACAATTTTTTGTAAAAGACACATTCGTTTTAACGATACATACTTTGGTCCTTACATTCCAGTCCACCTTCTGCATGTTGATATTTCAATATCCATACTTGCAGTCAAACACCATCAAAACATCACAAAATTCATACCTACTGCCTTACACCATCATATCTCAACTCATACATATAGCGAGCCTCGTAGCACCATCACAACATCTCAATATTCATACTTACAGCCAAACATCAATCTTGATATTCATACTTGCAGCCAAACATCAATCTTGATATTCATACTTGCAGCATATCATCATCTTGTCATACACACATACTAATAGTATAAAAATCATCTGCATATTCACAAAACACATTTACACGTGTTGCTCACATGCATGGCAATTTTTCCAATGTTAATTAAACTTACTTTCCTGATCCTCTATAAGAGCTTTGTATAGTGTTCAAACGACTATACAAAGCTCGTGCAATCTGAAAACCACCTTTATGTGGTGACCTGGACCAATCGAAGATCCTCTAAGTTTAATACACAGACACATCTATGAGAGGCTATTCCTCTATTAAGAACATTTCCTTGCTCAGGTCAACATCAGCTGCATATTTAAGAGATACCAGAAACTTTTTGAAATCAAGTGACCAAAACATACAACAATACATTAATTTGTGGGCACCTGTACATGTACGGTAGAGCAGCCGCACAGTAAGATGACCAGCCATATATCTTATATGAGCTGTTATATGCTGGACCACTACAACTAGCATGCAATATTGAAATCAGTCTGCAGCATTCCATGATGCTGTATCCCTGCAACAGAGAGAGCACCAAACATACCCTCACACCTGGTGACTTAAGTTAAAAGGGTAAAATAATCCATGAAATTAACAAGCACGCAACTTTAGTTGACAAAATGCCCGTCCATTAGGGAAAGTGTACAGTGTTTAATAGAAAACACAATTTGTACAAAATAACTGACACAAACTCACTGCCCAGCACTGTAGGACAGAGAATTCAAAGTCGTCGCATGTAATTGTTTAAAACAATGATTAACGCCAACATGACATCTGACAACTTAATCCAACAGTTCAATATAACGAAGCAGATTACCATGGAGTCGGTACAACCTCCCAGGTAAAAAGGTCAAGTATTCTCATACAAGAAAAAAACTGCACTCCTCTTCTCAAGGGGAGACAATCTGTACTTTTTTCCTTTTTTAGGGGAAAAGCACAGAATATTACATCATGTTTCACCAAGTGAAACTTATTTCTGACCTTGGCACTCTTGTTGGAAATATATCACATATATATTAAACAATAAATTACCGTGGTGAAAATTATAATAAACTACTACTGTAGTAGTATAAAAACAATATGTGAAACCACTAGCAGCTTTAGACATCACCATACAGTGGTGTGAATGAACCCACAGCGTTCATTTATCACAGTTCACAAGCACACTTTAGAAATCTTGCTCCGAAACTGTAAAACATTAGCTACTTACAGAAAACATGCAAACAAGACACAGAACACACTTTTATCAACACATCATGCCGAGATATATACACTGGATTTGAAACATATTTATCAGGTATCTGTATTCGGCATCAACAGCGAGATTCGTTTTCAATAAAAATATTTACTTTCACTTTACTGCTGTTAAGAAGCTGTTCCTTCTTTGAATATTTGAAAATGGTACCCAGTTCATATTTGAACATTTGTACATCAAATTCAGTCTATCATAAAAACGTGTGTAATTTTGCACATTTGCAGTACATATACATGCATCTCCATTAAACTGTGACACAAAAAGAATCAGTGGAAATAGAGTGACTGATATCATGAAAATAAGTCTACATATGTTACGTTTCGAAAATCTTTCTCATTCTCTTTTCATCTTGTCCATTTGTATTGCCAATTTGTTTCTCTAATACTGATTTAGAAATCCATTCTTTCTTTTTAAAAAAGAAATCAAACGTTCCTAATCATACTCTCCCCAAACAAGGTATCTTTTCAATTTGAAAGTTCCACACAAATCAAAACAACGAACCATTTCACAAAAAAGGATCTTGCATACGATTCCATAACCAATTACCAGAGTTCTCTATCTCGCTCTCGTTGTTAATTGATTGTCCGGTCATGATCAATAACCATTTGCTTAATCAGCACTCCCTAATCCACTAAGCTTACAACAAATAACGAGTACTCTCCTACACTCTCTCTATTTAGTCAATAGTGGATTTTTTTTCCTGTAAAACAATACACAATTTACATTTATCTCCTGAATTTACCCTGATGGAAGTTAGCGATAAAGTTTTATTGAAAAAGTGAAAGAGGGGAAGCCTATGGATATTCCAATACTGTTCAATGTAATACATAGTTTACTAAAGTATGCAGTACTTAATGTTCATTTGTGATTGGATTTATAGAATGCCCTTATTGTAATCCACAATTGAAAGTTTGAGAGTGGATTGCTGTATTGAACACTTTTTAAATGTCTTATCCAGACCATCTAAACCCCAGTATTATTTTTTTGGAATGTACATTACTGTATTTTGAATTGCAAACATACATATTTATCAATACACCATATGGTACTGGATTTTTATTTAATTTATCAACTGCCCTTTTTAGGCTTTTTAAAACGGAACATTAATATTCCTCATGATAGAAGTGTTATGTAATGATTACATTACTTAAGGGATGCAAAACATGCATTCATTTTGGCTTTATGTAATTCTTGTTCAGTTAGCATTCACCCCATAAAATCTCTGATGTATGGTTGGGAAGTCAGATATATCTGTGATGATGAAAATCCAGCATCTCACCTTTCAGCAAATGATAAAATACCTGCTACAGCCATGTACATTTATAGATATAAATATTGGAAACAAGTAAAAAAAACCTAGTGCTGTTAACTATCACATGTAAACAAATGTTATAGTCTTTAGTAGATAAAATGAAATATTTGAATATAAAGAAATTTAAAAATGCAGATTTGTTTCAATTTTAAGTGCTAAGCCTCGAGGTTTGTAATAGTCCTTAATTAAATACAAACAATTCTGTCAATATGTAACGATCATGTAACATGTTGAACTTCGCAAGATTACACCATGACATGCCACAATTAATGAAAAATTTTGCTGTACAGAACAATTCAAAATTCTTTTTGCTATTTTTCTTTCATAACCATCATTTTAGGTATAAAAATTTGAAAAAAAATTGCAGTTATTTGCATTTAGAATCAGTGAACCATTCCTGTAAAGACAAATATAATGCATAACCATGCCAGATAATTCAGTAAAAGAAATGTATGTGGCTGTGACAAATTAGTTAAAAGAAAAGATAAAACTTACAGAATGTGTTCCGACTATCAAGAGCGCAGTTATATTTTGTACATATCATCAGTGCCATATTTCATATGAATAGCGTAAGCAAAATTCTCACAAATTACTTGAAATGCACAAAACCAGAAAAGCCAATATGGCTTGAACTATTACTGGCTTGTCCACTGGGGTCAATGGTTAAACTAGATATTGTACTTATACACCACTTTGCTTCGTCACAGAGGTCAAAGTTCACTGGTGTCGACAGTCAATTTTGGGTCATTCACTGTTTACACAGCTTTGTGTCAGAGTCACTATAAACATGAACTGTTGAGGGAAGGTCAGGTCAGAGTTCAATTGTCTCGAGTCAGTTTGACCTCCTGATCCTCACTTTGTCACAGTCTTCACACATCTCGTCGTCATTGTTGGTAGGTTGGACTCGCAGGGTCTAAACACCATGTCCTCTCCAACCATCTGTTCTTCCTGTCCACATTTTCAAGGAATTCTTTCGGAAACATTCCACAGAATTTTCTCCCGGGAATTCTTGGTATTGTCTGGAAAGTGTTAACTTCCTTGCTCAGTCCAAAGAGCTTTCTTGAAAGTTTGCAAATTGTCAAAAGAACAGTCCAGGAGGCCTTTCCTGAAACTGTTCCCTTTTTTATTTTCCAGGAACTGTCCGTGGACGTTTTCCTGGAAGAGTCGTTTCAGATATCATCCTTGAGGTTAGGTCCATGTCTGTCCATGTCTGTCCATGATACAGTAGACGTTATCCTGTGTTGAATTGTCTCCTGTCAATGCCCGAGGGGCGGATATGAAATGAAGGGACACAAGAGTTAATTGATTTCCTGGGAGGAGAAGGTTGGCTGTCTAACTTTGCCTAGCCTGTCAAGCTCCAATCACAGGGTGTACTAACAAGCGCCTAGACTGTACCACGATAGAAAGTCAACGTCGTGGCCATCATCTTGTTGTCAAAACTTGAACCCATCTGAAGGAACTGTTGAGTTAGGGTCAAATTGGAAACCTTGGGTTGTGGATTCGGGAAGCACAGAAGGATCTTCTTCCGTCTAGAAGAGAAAAACACACTTAATACAAAATATCCTCTTTTTTTATCAAACCAGTATCCCCCCCCTCCATTAATAGCATTTCCAAATTTGACTCGGAGATCAGAAGCCTGATGTCACGATACAACGTGTCACACCATAGAGATTGTACAAACATGGACAAGGGTGGAGCATTTTATTGTTTAATCATCGACCACACTGCCAAGGCCTCAGTTGCACTCCTTTGTCAGTCATGGTAATTCATGGCTCCTCGACACCTTGTCACATCTACAGGGATGGAGTAGGGCTGGGGTACAAACATTTAATCAGTCACACATAAACATTCACTCACAGAACCAAATACACCCATGCAAAAGTTATTATCCTTTACATGCCCCATTCTCACTAAGAATTCAGATTTTTATTTCCAATCATCGGTGACAAATGGCTCAACTTGGATGTGTGAACATCTGTACAAGTGATGACCAGGTGCCCCTCATATGACGACGGTCTCATTCAGAGTAAGTGACAACTAACACACACATATATACACTCAGACCAGGGACTGCCTAGTACATATCTCTGTTTCATCACGTCTCCAAGTAACTGCTGCTTATCATCGTTATGTTTAGTTTTGAATATCAGATCTTAATGCTTATGTCATCTTTATTAAATGAAAAAGAATACCAAACATACCTTTGTAGTATTTTCTCCAGGTTTGAAAAAGTTGGGGGGATTAGGTAGCGTGATATAGGCAGAATATAGAAATTTATCAGGGATATATACACAATCCCCTCCTTATGGAGAAAACACTACTTTGTTTTACAGTCCACCTATGAACAATTGATTCAAAGATTTGCTTTGGTAAGAATTTTTCAATGGTTTCCTCATGGCTTTTTAATCTTTGTTCAGCAAAGCATATTGTGTTATTACAACTCTTTCATTATCAATCAGAATATAAATACCAACAGTTATAAAACTATCAATGCAACCAAACTTTCATCCTATAGTTCCCCTTTAGAGAGATTTACATTCAAAATTCAAGTAAAATCAATTAACATAGAACTATTTTTCATGACAGCTTCAAAAGACTTTTAGAATCAAACTTAGTGTCAAAATCAAGAAAAGACATACAAATTATGCAAAAATGTCTCAATCTCTGGGGTTGTAAGAATTCCTTGAATTAAATAACTTACCTCATCAGAAAAGTAGTTATCTATAATTTCATAGGCTAATCTGTAGATGTCAGAATTTTCATGATTCTGTAAGTTTTCAATCTTGTCTAAACCTGAATAAAAGAAATACAAAAACATTTACCTTCAGAAATTCTAATTTTATATTTTGACTGTTAATATTATCTCTTTTGCAATAATAAAGATTTATAAGTACTGCTGGCCAGAAACTATACATAAGTTTTAGAGTACGGGCATATAGACCTATCACCGACCAAACAGATCCATTTGTTAATGTTCAATTCATCACTTTATGATTGTGCAGTATGTTTTCATCACTTTATTTAATCAAATCAAAAATAATATTGGAAGGTTGTTAACATAACACATTAACTTAATCAGGGCACCAATATATTGTTCCACAGTTCCCTTTATTTTGTAGGGTCAAATATCAACTGAGCTATGGAAGTATGAATAGTTTAGCATGAAATGGGAATATTTCTAACCTCCACACTCCTCGACGACCTGGCAGATGGACTCAACCTCATCGGCGGCCATTTTGAGGATGTTATTGATTCCATCTAGCACCACCTGCACCACCTGGGTGTCCTTTACACTGAGGAGGTCACAGAAAGGGGGAATAACTCCTTGCTCCACCACATACGACACCTGTTGGTAAAACAGATTTGATAATTATCAATTCTGTACAAACCCGACAAAATCACTTAAAAATCTCAATTATATATGTATATATAAAGCAGATATCATTCCAAGATAAATTCAAGTTTTAAAGTAATATAATAATCAGTTTTTATGTTTTAAAGCAATATGAAGTTTTACGAACTGATACTATTTCAATTGTCTAAAACCACCTAAAATACAGACGGTGGTTGATCTCATTCAATGATGATAGGATTTCTTTTCTTCTCCATATCGTTCCTAGCAGTTGTCACCTTAGTGTATAATTATTGTATGAGCTGTGCCCACTCACCTGCTCCTTTCGTCCACTGATGGTCAGATTACTTATCGCCCAGGCAGCTTCTTTCTTAGTCTGAAAGTCACCCTGAAAGAACAAAACAAATCTCCAATCACTTAATATATAACTGGTCACTAAAAACTTTAGTTCATTTTCCATTTGTTTCAACTTTCAAGGAGTATTTGAGAACATAAATCAATTCTACCTATTCTGTCAACTCAATTTGAAACTTTTTTCTTAGCAGCAAGCGTTCATTTTTATTGACAGTGTAAGGATGAATTTTAATCCTGAAATTATGGTATGGCCTAGGCCTCTAAATAGCTTATTAAAGAAACAAATCATGAGTAAGTTACTTTGTCATGAGTTATCTACCCTGACAAAATGGTGTATGATAAGTGACATGAGTTACCTACCCTGACTAGATGGTGTATAATATGCGACATGAGTTACCTACCCTGACTAGATGGTGTATGATGAGTGACATGAGTTACCTACCCTGACTAGATGGTGTATGATAAGTGGGATGAGTTACCTACCCTGACTAGATGGTGTATGATGAGTGACATGAGTTACCTACCCTGACTAGATGGTGTATAATAAGTGACATGAGTTACCTACACTGACAAGATGGTGTATAATAAGTGACATGAACTACCTACCCTGACTAGATGGTGTATGATAAGTGACATGAATCACCTACACTGACAAGATGGTGTATGATAAGTGACATGAGTTACCTACCCTGACTAAATGGTGTATGATAAGTGGGATGAGTCCAGCATCAATTACTGCCTGCACCTGCTGTTGATTGCCAGCAGTTATGTTGGACAAAAACCAAACAGACTCCTATAAAGTAAAAGTGCATGGTCAATTTAGAAAGAAAATATATATATATACAAATACAAAAAAATGGAGTGCAATTAATCAATTTTATTTCAAGTCTCTTAATTTATGCCATTTTATATTAAATTCCAACACAAGGACTTCTCAATGTTTTCTTCATATATATATATGGAGAGAGTTGTAAAAGCTGTATAAACTACAGGTTATTTCATGAAAGATTTCATACTTATTCATTCTTAGATTTTCAAATACTTATTTTGTTCCCTGCAAGAGAAGAGCAACACAAATCACTTTAAATTCTAAATATAGCTAGGTGCAGTATTTTTGCTAAAATCATAATTAATTTTCTCTACATTGCATCACAGTAAACACAGTCATATTTCAAAGCTATCTTACCTTGTTTATTTTTTCTTTGGGATGTGTAAGAAGAGCTGGGAAGTGTGAGAGGGCGTCACAGTTTAGAACGACCTGCGTTTCATCATCTGTTCCGGTCACTATGTTCCCAACAGCTCTCAATGCAGCAGTCTGTAACACAAGGAGTACTAAAGTTCACAAGTCTCTACATCTAATCATTACAAAACAGATACTATACATTTTGTTTTAGTTTTGCTACTAAAAGTGAAAGCTGAAATTCCCCTGAATTGCTCTATTTATCATCATACCAATATATTGATAGATGGACATTTTACCGTCACTCAAGTACTACTCATGGGTAGCTTTCAGTGACCTGGTTACCTTCCTCAGTCCTAACTGAGATCAGTAGGGGGGCGGGGGGCTTCGCACTAATCTGGTGACTCAGTCACGAGACCCAAGGGTTATCCCCAAGTCATGTGACTGAATCAGACTGATTCATGATAGACTTACCTGGACCTTGACATCAGGATGACTCAGCAGGGGTACTAGGAAGGGCACTACTTCAGAGTCTATCACCATCTGTATCTGTTCATTACCACCATCTGTCAGGTAGGACAAGGCCCACACAGTGTCCACTAGAATCTATGTCAGAAACACAGTATAAACAATGAGTACGAGATCAAATATCAGGTACTGGGAAGGTTTTCTTCTTACATGGCATGAATTATGAGACTTGAAATAAAATTGATTAATTGCACTCCATTTTTTTGTATTTGTATATATATATATATATAAATGTCTGAACTTACAGATATTTTACCACTTTTACAGGCATTTCATTTTAAGCAATTATACAAATTTTAAGATTCTACAACCTTATTGCAATATTTCTCTTGATTCCATTTCTGAAATTCTACACCGAAATTGTAACTTTCTCTGGATTTTACATTTGAATTGCTGCCTTCTCTAGATTCTACATTGAATGTTATTGTTTCCTAATTATAAAGCCATGTAAAACAAATAACCATGTTTCCGGTACCCAAAGCAAGCCTTAGCTTCATGCCTCCCAAAACGTTGGCAATTTTTGTCAATGAATGGTTTGAACAAGCTGATTGATGTTACATAATATTACATAAACAAATAAACCATCGTCAGTCTTTATAATAATACACACATTAAGGTAATCACGAAGTCAGAAGGATTTACTTAAACAAAACGAGCCGATCACTCCTAATCTAAATACCTGAATTACACTGAGGGTTCAGGGAACTAGCGTTTTAAGGTAACCTACGTTGATGTCCGTGTGGTGTATGAGTTGCGTGAGAGCTGGTAGGATCTCCTGAATGGTATCTAGAGGCGGAGGTGGCTCCTTATTGCGGCACAAGTTAACAATGACCCAAGCGACATTTCGAAGAAAGGGGAGTGGGATATTAGGGTTGATAAAAGACAATAGAGGCTTGACGGCACCCAGCTGTATCACGTAATCCCGACACCTTGGCCCGTCACCTGATAACAAAGGGTTGAAAAATTTAGTACATCAACATTTTGGTTTGACTTGATCTTGACAACAAATTTGCATCAAAACAGGTAAACAAATATCTATGTTGTCATTTTATTTTTAAATATGATCAACATGGTTATAACTATGGTACTATAGCTACTACATTCTGTATTGCATAAAAGGCTTATTTGTTCCTGCCATTCATTTTCTTGTGACAACAATAGTGTTTTTGTTACCTAATGTTCCTTTATGAATTGGGAAAATAAAGCATTATTCGTATTGAATTTGGGACTATATTCCTCAGCTTTTGGTCATTTTGGAAAAATGAGACACTTTTTAGCTAGGGGAACCAGACTGTATTCGGCAGTAAGCCTGAGCAATCACTGCAATAACACAATAAATAAAGACTAGAGATAACTGTTTTCGCTATTTTTTCTTTTGATTTATGTTATAAGTTTGCCTTTGGCAAGAAACAAAACCATTTAGGTAGTTGTTTCATCTGCAAAACTCTGTAATCAGAACACCAGCGGTATGGATGTACCTACATGCAGTGTAGTTTGGCAAGCTTTTCGAAAAAATCTCTAATTACGGTTTACAATAATAACTTTGTAGTCAATAGTGTAAAGTTGAACATAAAAGAACAAAACCCCCTCCTTAAGTCAGTAACACATATTATATGATAGTGATGGGTAATGATTGTACCAATGATGTTGCCGAGAGCCCACACGGCTTGCTCGCAGACATTTTGATGAGGTGATTCCAGGAGTCGTAGGAAATAGGGCACAGCACCTGATAACACACAAACATTAACTTTCATCATCATATTGATAAATTATGCGTTTAATAGAAAAAATACATGACATATTTCCTTCTTGACATATTTCCTTCTTCTTTTCCAAAGTATTCAAATTAACTTTGGACTTGTGATAAATGTGATTATAAAATAAGATTTTTCTTTTAAACTTAGGAAACAGCTTAAAATAAGATATATATATATATATTGCAAGATAGTTGTCAAAATTTTACCAAATTTTTATGGCAGTTATTATTTTAAGTCCCCTACAGTCGATTAATTTTGATGTTTCGTGCTATAGATTTCAATGTCTCCTTATCAGGAAATCTTGGACTAGTTACATTGAAGAAGGACAAATAAATATTATATTCAACTTTTCCTGTGGACTACCATGCAAACAATGTTTGTGTCTAACCCTGGCTGGGTGACAACTCAGTAAATATTTTGAACTCCCTTCACAACTTTTGAATCAATTTTAGCGACATTTTACCTGCATTGACAACGGCTTGTGTTTGTTCTGAACTTCCTGACGCTATATTGGTTAGGGCCCATGCAGCTTCAAATTGTAGAGAAGGGCTGGAAAATAATGTACAAATTCTACACCACAAGTATGACATAATGTGTATCAGAAACTTATTCATGTTTGAAGAGATTTATTTTCTCTGAGAAGAAATAATATAAGAGAATTGTGAAAAAAGAACATTCTTGGCCATTTTCAAATATTCACATAAAATTGATTAAGTAGGAACACAACACCCAAAGAGTTTCTGATATTTCCTTTATATTATTTTCCACCTTAGCTGTCACTTTTTAATAGATCATATAACTATATAACAATCAATTTATAAAAACAATTTGCTTAAAATATCTATGTTAGAAAATACTAACATCATAACATAACCCTGAAGTGACTACTACTACTAGTTTAAATATGGTATTCCCCCCCCCCCCCCCCCCCGTAAAATCTGTCCTACTTGTCATCTTTTACTAAGCAGTCAACGAGTGTTGGTAGAATTCCTGATGAAATCAAGTCATCAATTGGTGGATTGCGGTCACTGGACAAAAGTTTTCTGTGAAAGAAAAATTACAATAAAAACATGTTCATTGTTCAGTATAAAAACAAGGAAAATTAAAATAGAAGATGAGAATTGATATTGTACATCTAGTGACTGGTAAAAACATGATTTCTAGCGAAGGAATCATTAGGGGAAAGGTAATTAGAATGCCATTCAGTTCATTAATCAATGATTAACTTGACATTAATTGGAAACAGAATGTAAACCCTGGGCAATTAAGTATGGGGTTTTCTTGATGCTTCACGAAATACAGGAATTAACAATATTACAAAAATTATGAATGATATAATGGTAAATATTATATAATATGTACTATACTCATTTTTCAATGTTCAGATTTTACCTGGCTGCTTGCACGGCTGTTAATTGGACTGTGGGTTCTGGACTTGAAGCGTTTGCCACAATAGCCTGCAGGGAATCATGTGTGGGTTTTTCTGTATCTTCAGAGTCTGTACTGTCTTGGGCTGGAACGTTTCTTCTCTTTAACACATAATGGTCGCGTTTGTTCTGTAAAATAAAACTTTAATTGAATAACTTCCTTCCACTGACTTCCAGGGTAAGGTATCTTTCTCCTACTTAAACAGTTTTGTATACACTTTAAATTCTGTTTAAAGTAGTCAATCCAAGGAATTAATTTTTGTTGTTGTCCAAAATTTGATTAAACTCAGAAAAGACAGATTTTTGCACTTATCTAAAACTAATAACTTATAATTGTAATGTCGGTTCTTCATGTATGACTACTTTCTGCTACCAAAAATATAAAGAACTTCTTTTGTGCCAGGATTGGGACCCACCGAGCGGAACGAGAACATTTTTCTTCTTCTGAAGATGTTATATTAAACTATTTCAAGCACTGCCGAGCATAGAAAGTAAGAATTTATCGGACATTATTTCCATTGACAAACAGATTCAATGAGGGCTAGAATAGTTTTCTGAGTTTGCGGTATTAATCCAGGTTATATTTAATAACTTAGTGTATTCCATTTTTATGCTAGCCCAGCGGAGCAGGGGAGATCACCACACTGTGACATTAGAGCAATAAGATTAAGTAGAGTCAGTCCAGTGAGCCTTGACCATTGACCTGACTACTAATATATAGCCAATGGAAGCTGTGTATACTTTGGATAAAATACTTATTCAAAAGCTGGATTTTCTGGATTTGATTTTAACTGGTAATCATTATCAGGGCCAGAATTCCTGTCCTAATAGACAGATGATCAGATTTATTAATTCTGATGTCTAACTTATTTTGAAAAGGACAAACCATATCACTGACTTTGTTCTCCATTGACTTCAGTGTGTAGTTAATGGGACTATCCAGTGCAAATGGGACAGGTGAGCAAGATTTGTTTTATGTGTGCTATTTAATTTATAGCTACTCTACAACACACAAGTTATCAGCAATATTAATGGAGGTGATACAATGTGTCATTTTCAAAAAAATTTAGACAACTGAATTTACATATTTTTGTACACAATTGCACCTCATTGTATTTTTTGTTTGATTATGTTGAAAGAATGACACCCTTTTTTGTTCATAATGTGTCAAAGAACTGTGTGTTTTTATTTCACTTTATTACCCAAATGCAGGATTATTACCCATATGCAATGTAGTGTCCAACCTGTTGAAAAGCAAAATAAATAAACAGTTATAAAGATGATGATGAACCAACTACTATATGAATTACCTTTCTTAGTTCAACAGTAACTTCAGTTCTTCGTCTTCGCATTTCCTGCAAGTAAATTAAAACTGTATTCACAATATTTCAGGTAACAGTTACATATACATATTCAATGCGTATATACACTGCAATGTCATAAAGAATGCATTTTACAATATTTCAATAGACAATGGCCAAAACTAATGTTGCATTGTCTTATTATAATTATTTCAATTTTGTTTTGAATAGTTTTGAATACAAGCAATATCATAGCATCAATATTCTTTTCAAAAATGTTCAATAATATCACTGAATTACCTATTTAGGTTCGTGATTGTATCACCTTTTTCTCTGTGACACCTTTAGAAAGATATTGATTTTGCCATTTTTGGATCAGGCAAGAAGAAATCGAACACGCCTTCATTGTAGATGAATTCCTTCGCGACAAAACAAAATCATATACACAAAGGCAAACCATATTCAGATCTTGAACAATGTCCTTGCTACGTGTCACAAAATTGAGAACAAAAAAAAGACCATGACATGGATACGTTTAGGCCAATAAAACGTCCTTCAAGTTCAACAAGAGCATGGGACATATTTCCGAAAATGGGATATATGTCCTCAAAGATTTAAAGTGACTAACATACAATTTTGCTATTCAAACATCCCATATGTCTATAAATCTTGTTAAATGCACAATATATCGTCATTTATTTAGCAAATTCAGCCATTTGTCTACTTTCACATTTGATTGAGCCGACCCTATGAGACGGTCTCGAACAATCGACCACATGTCTCCACCTCATGTTTTCTCTTAAACATTGACCCAAAATCAAATGAAACATACCTCAGCATCTTTTCCCTTATTTTTAAATAGATGCGTTCTTCCTTTTACCCCAATTTCTGTCGTCATTGTGCGAACGGTTACGTTTAGTTCTTCGTTTTTTGACTCTGGATAAATGGCTATTTCCCCAAAATGCCGGCCTTCTTTTTGAGTCAAGCACGACATAGTACGGACGTGCTGATTGGATAAAATTCAGATCCCGCAAATTACGCCATACGACTAATCTTATTTTTCCATTTGAAAAAGAAAGACACAGCATAAGATAAATTGTATATCGTATTGCAAAGATAAATCAATGTCGATTTAATTAATGTCAAGAATGTTAAAATCATCAAATATTTATTTTCTCATTGACCAATAAAAAATGACGTGACAAATTGTGTCGTAATCCAATACATTTTCGTACAATATTTTTTTTAACCTTATATAAAATTACAATGCTTTCAAAATACTATGGAGTATTGCGAATAAATAATGTGTATGCTGAAATTTATTAACAAGAGTAGTTTGCATAATATGTAATTTAGTTTTAAAGTAATAAGTACGAAAGTAAAAACCTTGCGGATCATCTGTGCGTTTTCAAACTCAAACATAACAATGAATTAGATCGTTGAAAAAGGCGGGGACATGAAAGTTGTTTACTAAACAAGGACGACTGAACACATCATGGATAAGGATACATTTCAGCTACAATCGCTCCTTTCAGATGTTACATTTTTGTCACTTTCTTTTGCTTCGGGATTAGCACTAATCGGGGTTGTAACGGGATTTTATCTCGGTAAATCTCGAGGGCAACAATGTATTCTATCTTGGCTAGTTTACAATGCTCTGACACATTTTGTATTGGTAAGCTGTTCCTCTACTGCGGTCACCCTTAAAAGCGTCTTCAACCGACAACAAGCGTCTTCAAGTGACAAAAAGCGTCGCCATACAAAATCTTAAAAATTACCGAATAAAGTAAGCGACATCAGAAGATATGTAGTTAATATGACGATAATACACCTTGATACCAAATTTCAATTTGATATTTGAAAAATTTACTAAGTTATGATGAATTGAATTTTACGATCTGCGGCTCGTCACGTGTGTGTATTAACCTGTAAGCGTCGCCAGACAAAATCTTTGAAAATACTTACTAAAGTAAGCAACATCAGATGATATGTTATTGATATGACTTTCATGTGAATTTCAGCTAGATATTTGAAAAAAATACAAATTTAATTTTAATGATCGTCTATGTGGGAAACGTGTGTGAATTGAACTCCGCAGATCGTGAGGGATCTTCCGACTTAAACTCTTAGATTAACCTTTAAAGTAAGCGACATCAGAAGATATGTTTTTCATATGACTATGATACACCTACATATATGTACCAACTTGAGGTTGATAGTTTAAAAAAATGATCGGCGCCGTTACATGCATGTGTAAAGAAATCTACAGAGCGTGAAGTGTCTTCAATCTATCTCTAAAAATGATCTAATAAGTCAGTGACATCAGACGATATGTTATTCATATGACTATAACACACCTTTATACAAAGTTTCAGGTTGATATTTGATCAAATGCCTGAGTTATCGTGAGGTATTTAGGTTTTATAAGTGCACATATGAACTCTCAGTGTGTCACATATGTCTACATGTTCGTAGGACTTTGATTGTAAAGCTGAACACAGGCTCTGTGTGTGCCAAGAAGACTAGTTTAATCCTTTGATGTATACATCAAAAGAATCTCGCGGTCATGTCAAGGTAAAAATTGACAGGCTTTGAAGTTGGGCGTCTCTCCTTTGTAATCTTCAAAGGACAGGTTTCAGCCTAGCGATTGGTCATTTTTTTTTTTACCTGAGACCAATCAAACAGCTATCTTCGTGCCTTTAATTTTGCCATGACATATTCCAGGGGTGCAGAGAGCGAAAGTGAGCGTAACCCCTGGATATCGAGGATGAGCTGAACACAGCCAGCCCGGATCATATAGCTGTATAAACATTGTAATCAATTACGTTAACAATGAGACGTCTATATTATTTTATATTTAAACAAGATGTTGCCCCTAAAAAGATCAGTTTATGCATAGTCTATGACAAAATAACACAAGAAAAATTTATTGAATTGATATTTAATATGAAATCCATTACTATATCGCAAAAGATTGATGAGTCGTATAGAATACGTATAGAGACATATTGGTCAGAAAAGATTTTAACAAAGATCAAACGTGGGTTTTTTACTAAAAAGATTGAAAAACAACAATTGCAAATCAATGAATCACATGATCAAGTTTCAAACTGATGAAGTTCCCAATCGAATTTGGGGTTTAGGTACGTTATACCATTCAACAGTCTCAATACTGAATACTCAATATGATGTACCACGGAATAAGATTAAGTCTAAGTCCGTGGATGGTGGATGTAGAAAAGTGATTGTCTAAAAGGTTGAAAAACAACCATTTTGAAATAATGAATCGCACCATATGCATCAAGCACAAGTTCCCGAGCTAATTCAGCATGCAACAATCGCAATACTCTTGATGGTCGTTGTTACCGGTGACTATGTACTGGCCTCGCACGCGCAAAATGTCAAGCTTAGTTGTCTTGCGGGAATCGTCAACATTTGATAAAGCTCTAAAATTTAAAAGTTCCCAAATTATGTGTGCTAGAAAACCGACTTTTTTTTACTAAAATTCAATACATCACATAACTCGGTCAATTTTTCAAATATCAAATTGAAATTTGGTTTAAAGGTGTATTGTAGTCATATTAACAACATATCTTCTGATGTCGCTTACTTTATTCGGTATTTTTATAGATTTTGTCTGGCGACACTTTTTGTCACTTGAAGACGTTTGTTGTCGGTTGAAGACGTTTTTAAGGAGGACTATACACTGCGTTAGATCCGACACAACAACGTTTCACCTATTGTTCCATATGAGAACCTTGTAAATTACAACATTGCATTCATACACATTCCAGTTGACTATATAATCAGAAACGTACCAGTGCAACGTGTCTGATTCTACATGTACAGTAACGTGTAATGGACACAAAAAAGTATCACTGATGCCTTATGATTAGGGCTGTCATAATACACTAAGAGTGTATCACGATATATTGCAATACATAATGAATATATTGTGATACTTATCCCAATATATTGTCATAGGAAAGATGTGCTCGATTTTATAATAAGTTGTCAGAATGTTATCAAACTTAATCATATATATCAGGACGTGTACACTGTCGATTGAGCTATATAGCTGTAAAGAGCTCTATTGACCTAGCTGAAATATGTCTTTTGAGCTACTTTCTTGTGATTTTTTTTTTAAGGAAAAATATTCTTTTTAAAAAAAAACATTTATGAAAAATGAAAATAAACATCTAACTGTATGCTTTTTGTAGTCAACATTACCATAAACTTTACTGATTTATGCGACTTTGCTTTAACTTATGAAAATTGAAATCTGAGAAAATATAGCTCAATACAGCTATAATTTATAGGTGAATATAGCTATATAGGTGTTGATAGCTATATAGCTCAAACGGCAGAGTGTACTGGACCTGTATATAATAATAACAAACAAATTCATGGAATTTATATCCCCCGCTTGCAGGACATATTGTAGGTTAACATTGAGGTTAGGTTTAAACATGTGACTATCATGCTGTTGAGACATAATGTATAGCTTGAAACTTGAAGAAAGAAAAAGCCCTATACCTCATTGATTATCCGTAAATATGCACAAATCGCATTGGTTGGCAAACTTAGCACGAGTCGGATCCACATACGGAATTTGGATAAAACATCTGAACAATATCTACCGCAATTATTAGACAAAAAACAAAGAGTGCCCGAGATGGATGGAAAGACAGAGGAACCCAAACATTTTTATCAAGTTTGAAGGAAATCGGTATAATATTTGCAAGAGTTATTAAGTTTGGTTAACTTTTGTTGTAGTTATTGCACGGAAACGAAGTGCGGCAGATAATGACGTTTTTCATTATTCAAGGGGCCATAACTCCGCCAAATGGGGTCCGATGAAAGTGGTCATCGAAATTGACCTAGCCCTTAAGGCATTTAACCCTGTGACCAAGTTTTAAGAAAATCAGTTAAATTTTGTTGTACACATAGTTATTGCATGGAAACGAAGTGTGACAGACAGACAAACCCAAATTAATATCCCTCGTTTCGGTGAAAGTGGGGGATAATAATAATAATTTGAGGTTCTTATATACCGCTTTATCACAAACCTACCAGGTAGTTTATAGGTCGTCTCAAAGCGGTTCACAAATTATTATCCGTGGTTATAGGGCCTTTGAAACCAGCCAATATCTTTCTCAACTCCCTGGGGCTGCCATTTCGGCGATAACAGCTAGCATTCAACAATTCTAGCACTGCCCAACCACATACTCATTGACAGCTGAGTAGACTGGAACAAGCGGAGTAAAGTATCTGGCTCAAAGATACAACACTGTGCCGTGACTCGAACATGCAACCCTTCGGCCACGAGCCAGGCGTCCTACCACTAGACTACCGTGCCTACTGGATCACATAGATTTAAGATTTTTGTCAAACCAACCACTGATTACAAAATTTGAACTAATGTCCACCACTAATAAAAGCCTGCTTTATGCTTATTGGCATATCTGTTAAAATTTGTAGTAATTTGCAAAGTTAAAACACTAAGCAGAATGAGATACATAAAAAATAAGCTTTTAAAAAATTATTGTGATACAGCAATATTTCATCTCTGTATTGTGGTACGATATGATATATGTACATGTATTGCGATATACCGGTACCTGTTTTCCGATATATTGTGACAGCCCTATACTTATGATCATAACAAATACTGATGATACTTTTTTTGCATAAAAGAAGTTGTCCAACAGTGACAATTGAAAGTTTAATTATCTTTCCCATCTCTACATGTATTTCTCTATATTTATCATGACTATAGTTGCTGAGATTATTGCAATAAGATGTGAATTTGTATTAATATTATACCCAGCCTTTTCTGCACCAGGCAGGTATTAAATCAATCCCATACCTTGTAAAGAAGCAAGCCGATAATCGGTTTGTAATAAAAAATAAAAAAGCACTTGCTAATTAACACAATTGTTGGTGAAATTTGTTTATGATTTTATGGGACTGAAGACCCAAATAAAGAGAACACAATTGTTGGTGACCAGATATCTCAATTAGTTAGAGCGTCTGTCTGAGGTTCTTATACAATTCCAAACCCAGGGATTAATGCAGGAATAGAAAGTTAGGACCCTTTGTTGAAATAGGGGAAAATACGCACTGTAGGTGCATGACCCGTCTTAGTGAGGGCTGCTGCCGGCAAAAGCCAGAGGGAGAGTACATGAGGGGGGCATGGATTTCATCTTTGATTTTGTTTCATGCTCGATGCTGTTCATTATAGATTATAAAATATCAGCAGTGACAATTAACAACACAGGGAAAATGAAATAACATTCAGTTGTGAAACTGATGGGGAAAATTGAAACCAAGTCGGATATTCATGTGGTAGTATTTTAGTTACATGTGGGTGAATTTTTAACTGAAAAAGGGGAAAATAAAGCTGAAATAGGGGAAAATAATCCCTAAATTGGAGAGGGAAACTGGCCCATATTTGGCCATAAAAAGGCCTGTATATATCCATGAATTTGATTATGATTTTAAACCAGTTGCCCATCATTACCATTTGGTGCCAACATTTCTGCATACCAGCTCCTATTCAAACTGATGATGATGGTATTTAATTAAATGTCAATGGTACTGAGACTGTAATAACTAAAATGTAAACAATTACCGTTATAAGTAACAGTAAAAAGTAAGCACACCCTCCTCTGTTACAAAGGTTCATTGTTACCACTCTATTACCTTGGCAGAAGATACAGGCTGACAGTCCTTTAAACAGGGGACCTGCAAGTTGACCCTAGTCCCCTAATTAAATATACAGCAATATCCTGGTCACAATTTATTTTTACATATCTAGCTATCTCATATTCCTTTGTGTGCACAATTAATCACTTGTTTGGGATCACACTTTTCAAAAGATTAGTGCCATTAACGATTTTGATGGAATACAATGTAAATATACTATAGAATGCTTGAGATATTGGAGAAGGAGGTGCTGTAGTTTCTAAACTATAGTACACATCAGTTTAGAGGTAATTATTTTGTTCTTGTATGATCAGAAGTTGCAACTGTTTTTTTTAATTTTATGTTAAACTGTCATTGTTTGTTTTTAGGAGGGAGCCTTTGTCTGTTTCTCTTTGAGGGGAACTGTCAACAGCACTGATAATTTTTTGGCAACAATTTGTAAGTACATAAGAAATATGTAAATGATTATCTTTACCAGTCTTTTCTTAATACAAAAAAGACTTGCACATTCCTGTTGTATAATTGGGACCAAATCTGCTACTTTATTATGACCATGCCCCAAAACCAAACTTATACCTACCTTGTTATAGCTCAGTAATTATTCTTGTTGATTTTAAACTCCAATATTCTGGCAACTTACTATACGCTTCTTTTATTGTAAACAAACTTGGAATATACTGAACTTAACTCGTTATTTTAGGGAAGGAGTATGCAAAAGCAGACCAGCGTTGGGGTGTGTCTGACCCTACAATTGTGTCGCTTGAGATCCTCACCGTGGGGCTGGCTGGGCCCCTCGCCCTGCTGTTGTGCTACGCCATTTTGCGGGACCGACCATACCGACACTTTGTACAGATCATTCTATGTGTTTGTGAGCTGTATGGAGGCAAGTAAACAATTTCCATGTTTGTCTTAAAATTACGCCAGAAAAAAAGTTGTATTCTAAACTTTTTCAATCCTGTTTGAAATGCAGGGAACTTTAGTTTGGTATCATTCCTGTATGGGAAAAAATCCTCCAAAACATCGCCACGTAAAGGCCATTAAATGTTTTTTGTCATTCCAAAATCACCAACCTTTATGCATGGATATATCTTGGGGGGGGGGGGGGGGGGG
>NW_018408787.1:860541-862926 GCF_002113885.1 Mizuhopecten yessoensis | reverse complement strand
GGGGGAACTACGCTATTCTATCAGAGACCAATGTGCCCTATATGTTCTGCTAGTCAATTTAGCTCATTTCTTTAGGAAAACTTTGTGTTAAGATCCAAAGTTTGACATAGCATTTGACCCCATTTACATCAAGACCTGTCTGACAGGGATGCAATGTTCTAGATAGCAAGGAATAACAGGGTGCCGCGCCCTGCCTTCATTTTTATAACATGCATGTGGCGCCCTGCTCTTTTTGTTGACGCCCTGCCATTTTTATTGACCCCTTGCCCATTTTTATTGACCTCCTGCCCATTTTGTTAGCTGATAATTCATACTGGATGTATGTGCACAATTTTCCAAACATTTTCCATCTTCGCTAGCCAAGGGTTGATACGGTACGATGTAGTAGGTACATCGTACCGGATCAACCCTTGGCTAGCGAAGATGAACATTTTCTAGTTAAGTGCATATTTTGAATATTTTTTTAAAATAAAAAAAATCCTATTCAGCTGTAAGAGTATCCTCTGTATCAAGGTTAGTAGAATATAACTAAATCCATATATTGTCTACCACTGCACTTATAATCAATGTTTTCTAAAGTCTACAATTCATGTCTGAATCAGACTTTTGTCAATAATACATTTCTTGTTTTCCAGGTTGGATGACATTTTGTCCAGAATGGCTACAGGACAGCCCCAATCTGCGAACAGACAGCTTCCTCTATCTCTGGGTCTACCTTGTCTTCTTCAACATATTGTGGGTGGTTGTCCCCCTTGCTCTGCTTGTCCAGTCTTATCGAGATCTCTGCTTTGCCGAGGTTCAGAAAACTGTCATCACCGAAACAACAACAACGAAGCTCATCACACATAAATACAACACAAGGTCCAAAAAAAATGATTGAAGATACTTTGTATGTGGTTCTGGTTTCATAAATATATTTTTTGTTTTTATTTTTAAATGATAATGAAATCCAAAATCAAATTGCAAGTGTTATTTATTATTAAACGTTGGTGACATAAAACAGTGACATTTTATACATTTTTATAATAAGTATTTCAAGTGACACTTTACACAATTTGTTTAGGAAAATCTTAGTAGAACCAGATTTGTTGGTCTTTTCTCATGATCAGCGTGTGTATTAGTGTAATAAGGGAGTTAAAAATATGGTTCTGCACTATCACATGGTACAAAGTGGATTAGCTGTTTAGTTGTGCTCAAGTTAGATGTAATAGTTAGCCTTGTTGTATTGTGTTTTTATTTATGCATGAGAATTAGAAAAAGTGTTTGAAGGTATGAATTTGAATGTACCATTTAATAGTCTCTTAAAAATCAGGTGCCAGTTTCACAAATGTTTCTACGCTTGGATGAAATTTTCCTGTAGGAATGCATTTTAACCTTAACTAAGCTTTCTTATGAGATTTCTGAAGTTAAAGAACAAACGTTTGCAATCACACCTTCCCATGCTCTTTTGAAGCATAAAATTAGAAAAGAAAAGCCCTTCAATTATTATTAAATCCAATTATGTAAAGGTAAATATTTGACAATCATATAATTATGAGAAAATCAAAGTGTACTACAAAAATAATGTGATATAAATTAATGTAAATGATTAAATGCTAAGTATGTTTTGAACACAAACAGTAATTGAAAACTTTGCAAGCTTTCCAAAATATCTGTTTCCAGTAGTAAATGAACACTGATGAAGGGAGCTATAGGTTAGTGTGTAATACAGCCTAGTTTTGTGTAAGTGAAGGTTGTAATTGTGACGTAGTATTAATATTAAATCATCAACTTCTGTAAACATACTTAGTTTTGGGCATTTATATTTTAGAGAATTATCATATTTGTCAGATGAGGGCATTGATAAATTGGGGCACTCACAATATATACAATAATAAACAATATGTGGAATCTTCATAAGCCCAATATATGGAGCTAACAATTGGCTAAAATAGTATTAAAGCTAAACTAGGTATGTTTACAGTATCAAAGTTAAAACTGTTTTACTTATGGGTATGTTTTTAATTTTTTTTTTATCGTAAAACATCTTGTTTTTGTGAGCTTGTTATTTATGTTTTACTCAATGATTATAAAAGATTATATTCACTAGAATCGTTTTACTTGTACATAATGGTTGTCTATTTTTAGCTCACCTGGCCCGAAGGGCCAAGTGAGCTTATCCCATGGTGCAGCGTCCAGCGTCCGTCAACTTTTTCCTTTAAAATGCTACTTGTCCTGAATGGCTCAGAGGATTTTGACCAAATTTGGTCAGGAGCATCATTGGCCAAAGGGTTCTCAGTTTTGTATAAACGGAGGGTATAACCCCCCTGGGGGCAGAGGGGCGGGGCCAAATAGGGGGAAAATAGGTAAATCTTTAAAAATCTTCTTCTTCTCAACCAATAGAAG
>NW_018408787.1:829432-860138 GCF_002113885.1 Mizuhopecten yessoensis | reverse complement strand
TTTAAACTGAGGTGTGTGGATTCCCCTTCTTTGGGGCAGATTAGTGGGGCCCATTAGGGGAAATAGAGGAAAACATTAAAGATCCTTCTCCTTCTGTACCGTTGAAGGGATTTTAACCTAACCAAACTTGTTTTAGAGAATCTTTGGGCAAAGGGAATTGAATATTTATAAATGGAAGATGCAACTTTGTTACTTGTACTCCTTTGATAAACCTAAATGGTACTCAGCAGGTTTTAAATTGAAAAAATAAAATACCAGGTGAGCTATTAAGGCCCCTGGGCCTCTTGTTTTAAGCAATATTGTTTGCTAATTTACATATTGTTTAACTGGAATTGTGTTTTGTGCGAGTATATATATATACATGTACCAGTGTGTCTTAAAGATGACTTTGTCTAGCTACTAGATGATATACTTATCCTTTAATAGAAAAATAACAATTTTTCAGTTGTTAGAGTTGATTTGATATCTGAAATTGGAGAGAGAGGGTTGGGCTTGTGATTGAATGTCTGATTATTCTGGAGAAGTGTTTAAAGAAAGTGGGATGAGCTATCCATATCCATTACATAGGCTTATATCTAATGAAGTTCAGTAATGTTTTCCTTCAATGTGTTTACCATACAACCATTTTTTTCGATCCTTCATTTTCATACATATGGAGCTAGAGGAGAAGAAGGAATGTAACCGGTCGACATGGCAGTTGACGTTTTGAGCCAGCTGTCTCTTATCAGACACATATATACAACAAGCGTAACATTTGTATGTGCTTCTTAGCATCAATGTATTGGAAGGTCATCGTAAAATAACCATTAAAAATTATTAATGTCAGATTCTAGTACATTTGTAATATGTCCCAAACCCCTTTTTCAGGGGTCCAACTATGTAGTTTATTTAAGAATTTTAATGGCAGTATCTTGAAATATGCAGGAAACCCAACCAGGAATAGAAGTAGAGTCGGATACACTGTACATATGCCATAAGGGGTTCCACTCAGAGAATCTATCAGAAGTAAAGGACATGAAACCCAACCATGGATATTAAGGGGTAGGGGGGTGTTCTGGAGACCTAGGGCAGAGTTGATTGTTTTTACTGAAATAGTCATGAAATACATTTCTATCTATCACAGGAACTAAACTAGTGACATGGAAATATTCCAACTCTGAGTCCGTTCATTGTGAACATTTTGTGCCAGATCTTAAAAGCTCAAATTTGTTTCTGAGGGTATCGGTCATTTAGAAACCTAATTACAATATAAAATGCACAGATCAATTTCCTTGCATTTTATAGATTAATTATCCTTCGTTCATTGAAACAACATTAATTATGATTCACAATAATAATATGGTACCATTATAAATATCACAGTTACAATTGTCCAATCAAAGTACTTCTTTTGATTGGACAATTGTTCCCTTGAATATGATATTAAAGTAAAATATTGGTGACAATGTCTGTGAAAGAAGATCACCTACTAGGCTAACATTGACACTCCAAAGTCAGCATTTCAGTGACGCTTTTTGGGGATCTCGGGTGGACATTTTTATGAATATAAGCAGAGCTAGATGAATATTTACAGGTTTCCTGTTGAATACCTCATTAATTTCACGAGTATGGCAGAATATACAAACTAAACTTTGAGATAAAACCATACTGCAAAATTGTTTGATGGATGTTGTACCACAATGTGCATGATGATGTAGGTGTTATTGTTTCAACCCTTCACTCCAATGAATTTTACAGACTAAAATTTGTATAAAATTTGTATAAAGTATTAAATATTTTGAGACTTGTTCTTGTCTAAGCCTTGTTATTGACATTGTCTTCCATATTCTATATTGGTAGGTTTTGTTAGCTTTGTATAAGTCTTTCTGAGGAGACATCATTAGTTATACAGGAGGCGAAGGGTACATCGGGTCCTGACAGCGAACATGAGCCCATGTACCCTGCCAAAGACCTGTATAACGAATTTGTCATACTGCAAAGCCATTTATAGGTTGGGACTCGTGTTTGCCAGAAAACAGATACTGTGTAGGGCGGTAGTACGGGAAAACAGATTTTTTTTTTGTGTATAATTCCAACAATTTAATAAATTTTTAAATTATAATAAGTCAACAATATGGTTTTGAAACAACATTAAATAACAACTCAGTTCCTTAACAACTGGTATTGTTGATTGTTGACATTAGCAGACGGACGTTCTCCGGTGTGTTCGATTCAAATCTTCGAGTTATCTCCCTTACAACAGGCGCGCATTCTCTTATGTACTCTGGCAAGGATACTAACATATATAGCTTCAGGTACCTTGGCAATTCGACCAATAACCGTGCAACATTTGTAGGTCACCTGAGCTTTGCTCAAGTGACCTATTCCAATCGCTTTTCGTCCGTCGTCGTCCGTCGTGCGAAAACTTTTACATTTTCAACTTCTTCTCAAGAACCAGTGGATGGATTTTTTTCAAACTTGGTCAGAATCATCATTGGTAGATGAGGCTTCAAAATTGTAAAATTGGGATTCCTACCCTAACCCCTGGGGCCAAGGCGGGGCCCCAAAGGGAAAATTATCCAATATTTCAAAAATCTTCTTCTCCAGACTCAGAGGTACTACAGTTATTTTCTCAACGTGGAGAGAAAGATCATCAGGGGCTTTACTTAAATTGTAAATTTCAGGACCCCCGAGCTATCCGTTCTCCCTTGGGGAGGGGGTAAAGTTTACTATAGTTTATATAGGGAAATAACACTTTTGGGTATATTTTGACAACTTTCTGTAGGAAATTATTTTTACTTGGTGAGAATTATCCTTGGAGGTAGATGGTTTCAAATTGTAAAATTGAGATTCCTACCCCGACCCCTGGGGCCAGGGCGGGGCCCCAAAGGGAAAATTAATCAATATTTCAAAAATCTTCTTCTCCAGACTCAGAGGTACTACAGTGATTTTCTCTACGTGGAAAGAAAGATCATCAGGGGCTTTACTTAAATTGTAAATTTCAGGACCCCCGAGCTATCCGTTCTCCCTTGGGGAGGGGGTAAAGTTTACTATAGTTTATATAGGGAAATAACACTTTTGGGTATATTTTGACAACTTTCTGTAGGAAATTATTTTTACTTGGTGAGAATTATCCTTGGAGGTAGATGGTTTCAAATTGTAAAATTGAGATTCCTACCCCGACCCCTGGGGCCAGGGCGGGGCCCCAAAGGGAAAATTAATCAATATTTCAAAAATCTTCTTCTCCAGACTCAGAGGTACTACAGTGATTTTCTTTACGTGGAAAGAAAGATCATCAGGGGCTTTATTTAAATTGAAAATATCAGGACCCCGAGCTATCCGTTCTCCCTTGGGGAGGGGTTAACGTTTAATATAGTTTATATAGGGAAATAACACTTTTCGGTATATATTTTATCCATTTTCAGCAGAAAATTGCTCAAACTTAGTCAGAATCATCTTGGGTAAATGAGAGTTTTACTTTGTAAAATTGGGATTCCTGTCCCATCCCCAGGGGCTAGGGCGGGGCCCCAAAGGGAACATTTACCAATATTTTCAAATTCTTATCCATTGATGACATGACAAGTATTGTATTTCACTTAGTTTACATGCTGATTTCCACATCACATCTAAACAATAAAATAAAGCTACCAGTACCTATGATATAACTCAGGTGACCGCTAAGGCCCTTGGGCCTCTTGTTCTTTGTAGTATGACATTATAGTATGGCATTGTGGGTATATTTGTCAACTTATTCTTAACCCAATGGACAAGGGAACGGCTCATTAGAGAAAAACTAATAAACAAAATGTCTGCGGGCATCTGCAATGGTGCTGCATCCTGCATCAACGTTTTAGCTCACCTGATACAAATTGTATGTGAACTGAAGTGATGACTCTGTGTCTGTCAATCCTTGTCTGTTCGTTTGGCATCTACTTTGTTTCAACCTCCTCTGTATAACCGAGAGGCCTAGGGTCATGCCATTCGGCCTGTAGCCTGGTAGGAGGGCAGGCTATCAGGCTTGTTCGAATCCATGATCTCGTATCTTGAGAGCCCAACTAATCCCACAGTTTCTAGCCGAGTTTCGAAATTTTGCATGTATCGCAGTTATCATAAGTAGATTTGCATATTGTAATAACAGGATTATTCATCATTTTTTACAAGAGTTATATATGACCCTTTGAAGCCTAGTAAATCATTCTTACTACAGGTAGCGTGCAAGAATTGTACCTGCTGCCCTACCATTGCATGATTGTAAGAGGTGACTAAATTTGGGATCTTATCGTTTCTCTTCTTTCTAAACAACTTCTTCCTAATGTCTCCCTTGACAATGCCTCACTTTCTGCCTTTAGTTGAGCGTTCGCCCCTGTGAGGAAGGCTTTGGGTCCTGTTCCCTGGCCGAGACATTCCAGAGTCTATAACAATGGTAGTTTCTACTCCTGCTTAACGCTCAGCAATTTAGGTAGGAACGACTGGTTCGCCCGTTGTCAGTATAATGTGACCGGGTGGAGTGTCCTGCTGGGTGTCTTCAGCAGTATGTTTCAGTGAGGTAGCACTATAAAATCGGCATCAGTTCCGCGCTATCAAAAGGAGACAAACACGAACATATCACAGCCTCCCAAAACACACATGCATACACTACACGCATGCATCTTGCACACAGGGGAGGCCGTCCTTAAATAACCATAACTGTTGATGGACGTTAAACAATACTAAACCAAACCATTCTTTTGAGCACATTTAGTAAGAACCAAAGTTTTTATCGCAGATTTAGGAAGTTTTGTTTGCATCATGGTTATTAGCTCACCTGGCACAAAGTGCCAAGTGAGCTTATGCCGTGGCGCGGCGTCTGTCCGGCGTCAATATTTTACTTTAAACGACTTCTACTTAATAACCCAAAGGCCTAGGGTGTCGATATTTGGCCAGAAGCAAACTTTGTAGCTTTGTTAAAATTAATGACCTTCACCTATTTTCAAGATCACAGGGGTCAAATATGTTTAAACTTTAAACATCTTCTTCTCAATTACCAAACTGGCCAGGGAGATGATATTTGGCCAGAAGTATGCCTGGATGAAGGGCTACCAAGTTTGTTCAAATAAATGACCTTCATCAATTTTCAAGGTCACAGGGGGCAAATATGTTAAAATCTTTAAACAACTTCTTCTGAATAACCAAGAGGCATAGGATGATGATATTTGGCCCGTAACATGCTTGAATTAAGGGCTTCAAAGTTTGTTCAAATAAATGACTTTGCCTTATATTCAAGGTCACAGGGGTCAAATATGTTAAAATCTTATAAACAACTTCTTCTGAATAACCGAGAGGCCTAGGGTGATGATATTTGCCCAGTAAAATGCTGGGATGAAGGACTACCAAGTTTGTTCAAATAAATGACCTTGACTTATATCCAAGGTCACAGGGGTCAAATATGTTAAAAACATTTAAACAGCTTTTTTCTGAAAAACCAAGGGGCCTAGGGTGATGATATTTGGCCAGTAACATGCTGGGATGAAGGACTACCAAGTTTGTTCAAATAAATGACCTTGCCTTATATTCAAGGTCACAGGGGTCAAATATGTTAAAATCTTTTAAACAACGTCTTCTGAATAACCAAGAGGCCAAGGGTGATGATATTTGGCCATTAATTAACATGCTGGGATGAAGGACTACCAAGTGAATGACCTTCGCCCATATTCAAGGTCACAGTGGTCAATATATATTTAAATCTTAAAATGATTTGTTCTGTAAAACCAAAAGGTCCAGGGTAATGATATTTTTCCAGAAGCATGCTGGGTTGGAAGACTATAAACTCTGTTCAACCTAATATTATAATGTCCTTGTTCGACATTCAATGTCACAGGTGTCATATGTTTAAATCTTTTAATAGGTTCTTATGAATGAAACACTGATATTTTGCCTGTAACTGTATTTTAGTCCACTTTTAAGATTACAAGTGTGAGATTAATACCAGGTGAGCGATGCAGGCCCATTGGGCCTCTTGTATTCAAGGTCAGAGGGGTCAATTGTCTTTAAACATCTTCTTCTCAATAACCAAACTGCCCAGGGAGATGATATTTTGCCAGTAGCATGCTGAGATGAAAGGCTTCAAAGTTTGTACAAATGAATGACCTTCATCCATATCCAAGGTCACAGGGGTCAACGATGTTGAAAACTTTAAACAGCTTCTTAATAACCAAAATGCCCAGGGAGATGATATTTGGCCAGTAGCATGCTGAGATGAAAGGCTACAAAGTTTGTACAAATGAATGACCTTCATCCATATTCAAGGTCACAGGGGTCAACTATGTTGAAAACTTTAAACAGCTTCTTAATAACCAAAATGCCCAGGGTGATGATATTTAGTCAGTAGCATACTAGGATTAAGGGCTACCAAGTTTGTTTAAATGGATGACCTTGAATCCTATTCAAGGTCACACGGAGCAAATATTTAAACAACTTGTTCTGAATAACCAAAAGGCTCAGTATGTTGATATTTAGTCAGTAGCATGCTGGGATCAATGACTACTATGTTTGTTAAAGTGAATGACTTTGACTTATATTCAAGGTCACAGGGGTCAAATATGTTTAAGATCTTTAAACGACCTCTTCTGAATAACCATGGGTCCCAGGTTGTTGATACTTTGCAAGTTGCATCCTGAGATGAAAGGCTATACAATTTGTTCAACAAAATGACTTTGTTCGACTTTCAATCACTGGGGTGAAATGTTTTTAAAAAAAAATAACAGGTTCTTTTGAATGAATTTTAATCATGAATACCGATATATTTTGCCTGTAACTTTATTTTAGATCACTTTTAAGGTTACAAGTGTGAGATTTATACCAGGTGAGCGATGCAGGCCCATTGGGCCTCTTGTTATATGTAGATTCGTAAATCGTAAAAGTAGGATCCTGCTTTAATGCATACTAGAGCTATAACTCTTAGAATCTTGGCAAATATTTTTTTGTGAATGCAACTTGTCCCACAGTTGCAATAGAAAGCTATGAATTCTTGTATTTGTCACGGGTACCTATTCAGATTTTCATATTATTAAATCGGCATCCTGATTTAATGTTTTCAAGAGTTATGTTCCTCTGCAACTTTCCTTAGCCTTAAAAGTTCTTGTGAGTGCGACGTTACCTAATCCCACCGTTTCATCAGAATGGTATGAAAATGTATGTGTCGCAGTAAACATGAAGACTGGTATGACATTAAGTCCGGACATGTCTCCATTGTCAAAACACATTTTTTTTTAGCTCAACTAGTCTCACAGGTATAGGCAAACAGTCTCACAGGTATCGGCAAACAGAAGAAACAAATATTTAAACAAGACTCCTAAGGCATGCACTGACGCATGAAGTTCTTTACATTAGATAAGCATTCCGCGACTCATCAAACTTCATTGGGGCATGGTTCTTATTTGCACAAACATGCAGTCTACTTCACAAGTTATAGGTTGTCCAGCATTTCAGGACCCACGTAGAAACCTTTTTTTCAAACTATTCCTAAAAGAGGCAAAGGGTCATGATATTTTAATTGCCTGTTATCTTTCATTTTTTTGGAGTGAAGGCTTATCAACTGATAAGAGTATTCAAAAGAATTATCTTCATCCATTTATTGGTCTTAGGAGTCAAATGTGTTTAATTCTTTTACCAGCTTCTGAATAACGAAAAGACCCAAAGTACTATATGGATATATATAATTAGCCTTTAAATTTCTGGTATGAAGGGCTATCATTTTGACGTACGGATGAAGGTCAAGTTTGTTGGTTGATATTTGCCAACAGCATTGGTTAATAGATGGCCGACACAGAACCATAGGGCGACTTATTTAAAGACTACTTAATATGGCTTTTTCTAAATAAAAAACTTCAGATGTGTAAGTATGAATTGTAGAACATAGATTCTATAGCATTTCTACAATACTTAATACGGTTGGACGGATTTTGAAGTAATTTTGTTTTGAGGCATCCTTATCCAAACAGATCGTAATCAGTCCTTCACAATACTTTCCTGTCCTAGTCCGGATGGTTCCCTGGAAAACTTGGGTTCGCCATGTATCTGGCGTCTTGAAATTTAACGTGCTTTTGTACAAAGGATTTTGCAATCCTGCATGTATAAGAACCTTCATACAATCGCTTGATTGCAATACCTTTTGACGTCATCAACCAGGATGACCTCGTTCGGCTTTTCGACTCATATCCTTGAACGCCGTAAAGGTGGTAATTCGACCAATTATCTGCTGTTGTTGCCAGTCGATGAATAGCTGTCTCTTGCATTTTGGTCTCTCCCCTTTTTGCCAATCCGTAAACATCTTCCATAAGGATTTTGCCTGGGAAACCCTGCATCCCATCTCGACAGTGAAGATTAACATTATCGATCTATTTGTTGTTATGTCATCGGCGAAGTTAACGTACTTTCCTTTCTTACGCTCAAGCACCAGTCTTCTCAAATTGTTCCAAATAGGGAATGGTCAGCATCCCATGACCATTCGTTTCCCTTGCTGTTACTAGAGTAGAATATCTGGTCGTGGATTAATTTTGACGATTTCTAGGAAGCTTATCCGTTGTCGCAATTCTATCCGTATCTCTCAACTCTAAGCTACATACAAGTATCCCTCTCTGTTGAATTACTGCCAATTTACTCGTCTCTAATATTTGATGTAGAGTTGTTCTGTTTCCACCTGCAGCGTCTCAGCTAGCTCCAGCAAAACTGTGTCATGTTTTTTTCCGATATCGCCCTGGGTCAAAGTGGTGTTGCAAACCGACAGTACGTGGACCAGGATACCGATTTGGTCACACTTTTCACAATTAAGGTTTTTTGTCAACAATTAATGAAGGGCTGTAGGTGTTAGTAACGCCGTTCTTCGGTCGTAGAGGGAAATGGCTCCTTCATGGTTCCAACTTTCATATATCTGACCATGCAAGTCGTATATCGTCCATGATCCTTGCGTTCACATCTCTTCCTTTTTTGATTACCCAATCTCCTCTATCTTTCTGATGTCATCTTGAACCATCTTCCTGCTACCAACTGACATTTTCCACATTTGGAACTTCTGGTCTTCAGCAACCTATACTTAACCACATAGAATTCTTCCACCCATGATGGTAGTGGGAGCTGTAACTATCTTCGAAGGCATTTTCTTATTTTCCTCAGGAACCTCCACTGTAGTCGTGATGACCTCATACAGTGAGAAAGTCCAAATCAGATGAAAACAAATCGGTTGCTAGTAAATCCCATACTTGAATTTCCCCCGTCAGTCCTGTTTTGCCTCATCCGCTGTCTGTAATTGTTTGCTATTCTTGCAGTCATTCAGTATCAAACCACTTCCCCAAGCACTTGATTAGATCGTTCACGATCGTTGGTATCTCCCCCTGTTGTATTCAGAATTAAACGCCAGTCTTGACAATCTAAAGATTTCATCTAGAGCTGATAAAATCCATCGTGCACAAACGCGTCTTGATTGTTAAGGTTGGTCTTCAAGGAAGCCCGTGTTCGGTGGTTGTCGCACACCTGATGCTACTCATGTCCCTCTGGTTTCCATGTCTGCAGGCTTGATCAAGCTCGTTACCAACACAAGGAGTAAAATAGATATGTTGTTATTAATTTTGTCTTATATAACATCAATCTCCTAAATAAAAATATTCCCTGTACACTGTAAATAAAAATAAATAAAAAGGTCAAAATGTGCCTAATTACTTGTCCTAACGTCACGCTACCACAATTGGTACAATTTTGACAGTTTTTAAGTGATCTTTAAAAATTCAGATCTTGAATCTGGAATGTTTCTTGATTATTGACACAGACTACCTATGGTGGTTCAATTTCAGGAAATGTTTTATATCTAAGAAGTTTGTTTTTGAAAATAGAACGGTAAACTCGCAGTGAGATTTCGTCCGTTTTTCGGCCGTAATTAGTACCCAAATTGGTACACCATATCACAAACTAGGAAACTTGTTTTTATTTCTATAAGTTGATGTGCCGATAACAACAAAATATATTGCTTTTATAGATACCATACTGAACTATAATTGTATATATTCACTTTTATATTATCCTGTAATACGGAAATCCACATTTAAACATGCTTATATTTAACCCCTTCCAAGTCCTCCACATATTCGTCGACGCACGACCTTTTTACTAGTTTTCTGATATGTTTACTTTAAAGTCATCGTGTACTCTTAAAATGATCCTGAAAACAAAACTATTCGGTGGAAATGCCGATAAATATCTTTTTTGATATACTGATAAAGGAAAATGCTCAAATTTTATTTTAAAGTACTATTCGAACCATTATCTGACCGTGTACCAATTGTGGTAGCGTGACGTTATGTCTTTGTAATTGCTGTGCGCTTAAATACCAGGTTTAAAGCACTTGGTATAAATCTGTCACAGTTTGTTTATCAAAAGATTAAGCTCGATATCTTTATTTCTCGGTTTTGCAGATAAACACGGTACAAAAGTCGTACATCAAATAAAATCAAACTATATAATTAACAAAAAAAAATAAAAAAATATACAATTCTTAAGAAAATAAACATTGATAGGAGGGCAACTCACATATTTTGATCCATGAAATCTTTTGCATCATTATAGAAGAAATATCTTATTTTTAACACCGCTAATACGTCGATATTTTTCAATATATCTGAGCTTTGCTCAAGTGACCTATTCCAATCACTTTCCGTCCGTCTTTGTGCGTAAACTTTTTACATTATCAACTTCTTCTCAAGAACCAGTGGATGGATTTTTTTCAAACTTAGTCAGAATCATCCTTGGTAGATGAGGCTACCGAATTGTAAAATTAGGATTCCTACCCCAACCCTAGGGGCCAGGGCGGGGCCCAAAAGGGAAAATTAACCAATATTTCAAAAATCTTCTTCTCCAGACTCAGAGGTATTACAGTCATTTTCTCTGTATGGAAAAAAAAGATCACCGGGGGCTTTATTTAAATTGTAAATTTCAGGACCCCCGAGCTATACGTTCTCCCTTGAGGAGGGGGTAAAGTTTACTATAGTTTATATAGGGAAACAACACTTTTGGTTATATTTTTACAATTTTCTGTTGGAAATTATTCTTATTTGGTGAGTATTATCCTTGAAGAAGGTGGTTTTTAATTGTGAAATTGGGATTCCTACCCCAACCCTAGGGGCCAGGGCGGGGCCTAAAAGGGAAATTTAACCAATTTTTCAAAAATATTCTTCCCCAGACTCAGAGTCCTATACTACAGTCATTTACTCTGCATGGATGGAAAGATCATCAGGAGCTTTATTTGAATTGTAAATTTCAGGACCCCCGAGCTATCCGTTCTCCCTTGGGGAGGGGGAAAAGTTTACTACAGTTTGTATAGGGAAACAACACTTTTGGTTATATTTTGACAATTTTCTGTTGGAAATTATTCTTACTTGGTGAGAATTATCCTTGAAGGAAGATGGTTTTAAATTGTAAAATTGGGACCGCTACCCCAACCCTGGGGGCCAGGGCGGGGCCCAAAAGGGAAAATTAACCAATATTTCAAAAATCTTCTTCTCCAGACTCAGAGGTATTACAGTCATTTTCTCTGTATGGAAAAAAAAAGATCACCGGGGGCTTTATTTAAATTGTAAATTTCAGGAACCCCGAGCTATACGTTCTCCCTTGGGGAGGGGGTAAAGTTTACTATAGTTTATATAGGGAAACAACACTTTTGGTTATATTTTGACAATTTTCTGTTGGAAATTATTCTTATTTGGTGAGTATTATCCTTGAAGAAGGTGGTTTTTAATTGTGAAATTGGGATTCCTACCCCAACCCTAGGGGCCAGGGCGGGGCCTAAAAGGGAAATTTAACCAATTTTTCAAAAATCTTTTTCCCCAGACTCAGAGTCCTATACTACAGTCATTTTCTCTGCATGGATGGAAAGAACATCAGGCGCTTTATTTAAATTGTAAAATTCAGGACCCCCGAGCTATCAGTTCCCCCTTGGGGAGGGGCTAAAGTTGACTATAGGTTATATAGGGAAACAACACTTTTGGTTATATTTTTACAATTTTCTGTTGGAAATTATTCTTATTTGGTGAGAATTATCCTTGAAGAAGGTGGTTTTTAATTGTGAAATTGGGATTCCTACCCCAACCCTAGGGGCCAGGGCGGGGCCCAAAAGGGAAAATTAACCAATATTTCAAAAATCTTCTTCTCCAGACTCAGAGGTATTACAGTCATTTTCTCCGTATGGAAAAAAAAGATCACCGGGGGCTTTATTTAAATTGTAAATTTCAGGCCCCCCGAGCTATACGTTCTCCCTTGGGGAGGGGGTAAAGTTTACTATAGTTTATATAGGGAAACAACACTTTTGGGGATATTTTGACAATTTTCTGTTGGAAATTATTTTTTTACTTTTTTCTTTTTACTCGCCCCCGGGCCAGGGCGGGGCCCCAAAGGGAAATTTAACCAATTTTTCAAAAATCTTTTTCCCCAGACTCAGAGTCCTATACTACAGTCATTTACTCTGCATGGATGGAAAGATCACCAGGAGCTTTATTTAAATTGTAAATTTCAGGACCCCCGAGCTATCCGTTCTCCCTTGGGGAGGGGGTAACGTTCACTATAGTTTATATAAGGAAACAACACTTTTTGGTATATTTTGACAATTTTCTGTTGGAAATTATTTTTTTACTTTTTTCTTTTTACTCGCCCCCGGGCCAGGGCGGGGCCCCAAAGGGAAATTTAACCATTTTTTTTTTCAAAAATCTTCTTCCCCAGACTCGGAGTCCTATACTACAGGCATTTTCTCTGCATGGATGGAAAGATCATCAGGAGCTTTATTTAAATGGTAAATTTCAGGACCCCCGAGCTATCCGTTCTCCCTTGGGGAGGGGGTAACGTTGACTATAGTTTATATAAGGAAACAACACTTTTTGGTATATTTTGACAATTTTCTGTTGGAAATTATTTTTTTACTTTTTTCTTTTTACTCGCCCCCGGGCCAGGGCGGGGCCCCAAAGGGAAATTTAACCAATTTTTCAAAAATATTCTTCCCCAGACTCAGAGTCCTATACTACAGTCATTTTCTCTGCATGGATGGAAAGATCATCAGGGGCTTTATTTAAATTGTAAAATTCAGGACCCCCGAGCTATCAGTTCCCCCTTGGGGAGGGGGTAAAGTTGACTATAGGTTATATAGGGAAACAACACTTTTGGTTATATTTTGACAATTTTCTGTTGGAAATTATTTTTTTACTTTTTTCTTTTTACTCACCCCCCATAAAAAGCAAAAAAACCAACAACATGACAATCAAGTGTTTATTTTGATGTTTAATTTATTTTTATAGTTATTTCCGCGCACTCGTGAATATATTCGTCCTCGCAATAAACTCGTGCTTTCTGATTCGTTAGAAAAACACAAGTGTGTGGTCTTGCTTTTATCACATGCCTTCCGTATTTAGTAGAGATCGATACACAGATTTTATAAACTTTGATATTTTTGCAAATACCGGAACTTTTCAGCTCGCAATGACAAAGGAATTCCCATAAAAAGTAGTTCCGGCTAGTATGGTGATACAACATCTTGTATCACACATGTGTGATACAAACCGACAGAACACATAAACAGAAAATTGTTGTATTACTATTGTAAGATTACATAGGTATGTGATAAATGCAGTGACGTGCCGTAAGCCTTTCACATCAGGTAATTTTCCCATGGGGGTAAATGTTGATTTACTTTTATTATAAAATCGTGAGTTTCTTTGACATACAGTTTTGAAAATAACCTTCATATCCTGTTACAGCTACTTATACTGTTATCCATGCTACTGAGCTATCTCTTTCCCTTCCAGCATAAGTTTTACATTGACGCCAATCCCATAGACACAATGCTATATTTTAAAAATGTTTTGACCAATTTATCAATCATAGTTAGACATTTATGAATTAAATAAGTTTGTTTAATGTTACCGACGGAAGCACTAGATAATCATGTAGCACTGTGCCAGATTTCGTTAAAGAAGACAAGTAAATTAATTTTAGAAAAAGAAACTTGAAATAGAATCCAATGACAAAATGACGTTGCTAGAAAGACTTATGGCACGTCACTGAATGTACTCTCCACTTTTGTCCATGACTGTTACATAATGATCCTTAATCAAAGCATGAAATGCTGCTGTCCACATTGTATCGACGTCCATTAACATATTGCTCTCAACTAATTGTCCACTCCAATAGTTCCGATTTTGGAAGCTGTTGACCGTTACATATCAATGTCGAGACTGTCACTGAAACCTCGCTTATCTTCAGGCATAGGAACACGTGAACCCCGGCTTATCTACAACACACACACACAGCAACAACAATATAATTGATCTTCAAGCATAAGAACACGTGAATCCCGGCTTATCTACAACACACAACAACAATATAATTGATCTTCAGGCATAGGAACACGTGAACCCCGGCTTATCTACAACACACACACAACAACAACAATATAATTTATCTTCAGGCATAGGAACACGTGAACCCCGGCTTATCTACAAAACACAACAACAATATAATTTATCTTCAGGCATAGGAACCCGTGAACCCCGGCTTATCTACAACACACAACAACAACAATGTAATTTATCTTCAGGCATAGGAACACGTGAACCCCGGCGTATCTACAACACAACAACAACAATGTAATTTATCCTCAGGCATAGGAACACGTGAACCCCGGCTTATCTACAACACACAACAACAACAATGTAATTTCTCTTCAGGCATAGGAACACGTGAACCCTGGCTTATCTACAACACACAACAACAACAATGTAATTTATCTTCGGGCATAGGAACACGTGAACCCCGGCTTATCTACAACACACAACAACAACAATGTAATTTATCTTCGGGCATAGGAACACGTGAACCCCGGCTTATCTACAACACACACACACACAATAACGACAATATAATTTATCTTCAGGCATAGGAACACGTGAACCCCGACTTATCTACAACACACAACAACAACAATGTAAATTATCTTAAGGCATAGGAACACGTGAACCCCGACTTATCTACAACACACAACAACAATGTAAATTATCTTCAGGCATAGGAACACGTGAACCACGGCTTATCTACAACACACAACAACAACAATGTAATTTATCTTCAGGCATAGGAACACGTGAACCCCGGCTTATCTACAACACACACACAATAACGACAATATAATTTATCTTCAGGCATAGGAACACGTGAACCCCGGCTTATCTACAACTCACAACAACAACAATATAATTGATCTTCAGGCATAGGAACACGTGAACCCCGGCTTATCTACAACACACACACAGCAACAACAATATAATTGATCTTCAGGCAAAGGAACACGTGAACCCCGGTTTATCTACAACACACAACAACAACAATAGAATTGATCTTCAGGCATAGGAACACGTGAACCTCGGTTTATCTACAACACACACACAGCAACAACAATATAATTGATCTTCAGGCAAAGGAACACGTGAACCCCGGCTTATCTACAACACACACACAGCAACAACAATATAATTGATTTTCAGGCATAGGAACACGTGAACCGCGGCTTATCTACAACACACACACAACAACAATATAATTTGTCTTCAGGCATAGGAACACGTGAACCCCGGCTTATCTACAGCACACAACAATAACACAATATAATTGATCTTCAGGCATAGGAACACGTGAACCCAAGCTTATCTACAGCACAAAACAATAACACAATATAATTGATCTTCAGGCAAAGGAACACGTGAATCCCGGCTTATCTACAACACACACACAGCAACAATAGAATTTATCTTCAGGAAAAGGAACACGTGAATCCCGGCTTATCTACAGCACACAACAACAACAATAGAACTGATATTCAGGTATAGGAACACGTGAACCCCGGCTTATCTACAACACACACACAGCAACAATATAATTTATCTTCAGGCATAGGAACACGTGAACCCCGGCTTATCTACAACACACAACAACAAAAACAATAATAGAATTTATCTTCGGGCATAGGAACACGTGAATCCCGGCTTATCTACAACACACACACAACAACAACAATATAATTTATCTTCACTCATAAGAACACGTGAATCCCGGCTTATCTACAGCACACAACAACAACAATAGAATTGATATTCAGGTATAGGAACACGTGAACCCCGGCTTATCTACAACACACATACACAACAACAACAACAATAATAGAATTTATCTTCAGGCATAGGAACACGTGAATCCCGGCTTATCCACAGCACACAACAATAACACAATAGAATTGATCTTCAGGCATAGGAATACGTGAACCCCGGCTTATCTACAACACACACACACACAGCAACAATATAATTTATCTTCAGGCATAGGAACACGTGAACCCCGGCTTATCTACAACACTCACAATAAAAACAATATAATTTATCTTCAGACATAGGAACACCTGACCTCCGGCTTATCTACAACACACACACAATAACAGCAATATGATTTATCTTCGGGTATAGGAACACCTGACCCCCGGCTTATCTACAACACACACACAATAAAAACAATATAATTGATCTTCAGGCATAGGAACACGTGAACCCTGGCTTATCTACAACACACAGCAACCACACAATGTAATTTATCTTCAGGCATAGGAACACGTGAATCCCGGCTTATCTACAACACACAACAACAAAAACAATATAATTGATCTTCAGGCATAGGAACACGTGAACCCCGGCTTATCTACAACACACACACAACAACAACAATATAATTTAACTTCAGGCATAAGAACACGTGAATCCCGGCTTATCTACATCACACAACAACAACAATAGAATTGATATTCAGGTATAGGAACACGTGAACCCCGGCTTATCTACAACTTATCTACAACACACAACAACAACAATGTAATTTATCTTCAGGCATAGGAACACGTGAATCCCGGCTTATCTACAACACACAACAATAACACAATAGAATTGATCTTCAGGCATAGGAACACGTGAACCCCGGCTTATCTACAACACACACACACAACAACAACAATATAATTTATCTTCAGGCATAGGAACACGTGAACCGCGGCTTATCTACAACACACTCACAATAAAACAATATAATTTATCTTCAGGCATAGGAACACCTGACCCCCGGCTTATCTACAATACACACACACAATAACAGCAATATAATTTATCTTCGGGCATAGGAACACCTGACCCCCGGCTTATCTACAACACACACACAATAAAAACAATATAATTTATCTTCAGGCATAGGAACGCGTGAACCCCGGCTTATCTACAACACACACACAACAACAACAATATAATTTATCTTCAGGCATAGGAACACGTGAATCCCGGCTTATCTACAACACACACACATCTACAATATAATGTATCTTCAGGCAAAGGAACACGTGAACCTCGGCTTATCTACAACACACACAATAACAACAATATAATTTATCTTCAGGCAAAGGAACATGTGAACCTCGGCTTATCTACAACACACACACAGCAACAATTCAATAGAATTGATCGTCAGGCATAGGAACACGTGAACCCCGAATTATCTAAAACACACTCACAAGAACAACAATATAATTTATCTCCAGGCATAGGAACACGTGAACCTCGGCTTATCTACAACACACGCAACAACAACAATATAATTTATCTTTTGGTAAACGAACAGATGTTTCACGGGTTATCTATATCACACAATACATAAAATAGATATAATTAATCTTCGGGCTTTTGTGCGACAGGTTCAGCTGTAACGGGTATCTGTGCACAATCGATTTAAACATAACGCATGTTTTATGAGAAGTTCTTTTTACACAACCAATACAATTGTCTATGTGACGTTTCGATGACTAGTACAATATGTACACTGTCACCTTCATCAGACAAATGACCAATGAAGCGTATGCACACAAAGGTGTAAAATGTGTACGAGTTGTCCATAAAATCGATGTCGAATTAGGGTACTCTGGAAACGTATGTACAATAGTTGGTATATATGTACCGAAATGACTCACATGTGCATATCCGGAATGGGCCCTAAAACGGGTAAAAAAAAAGTCTAGGTAAGGAGAGGAACAAGAAAGGCCAATCAAAGATAAGAACAAAACCAAAGGTCAAGTGGTTATCCCGTATATAAAGGGTATATCCGAAACCATCCAGAGGATATATCGCGGTCATGGCATAGCAACAGCAATGAAGCCCCACAAGTCGCTTCGCAATATCCTAGTTCACCCTAAGGATAAAACACCTAAAGAAAACGTCGCAGAATGCGTATACAAAAATCGGATGCAAAAACTGCGACGAGTTGTGAATTGGAGAGACTGGAAGGCGATTTGGGGTCCGCCTTGGTGAAGACCGGAAATATACAGAAACCCAAGAAAGTAGGAAATTCACCAGGTCATAAAGAAAACAGTCGGAGTCCCAGGTAATAAATCGGCAATCACAGACCATGCCACACAGAAAAACCATGTGATTGACTGGGATAACTCCAAAATTTTGGACAGAGAGAGCAATCTGTTCAAGCGGCAGATAAAGGAAGCCAACTGGATATGCCGCAGTGGGCCAGTTCTAAATCGAGACGAGGGGGCTCAAAGACTCTCGCACATCTATGACCAATTGTTAACAAAGCGTAGCTTAATTGAGTCATTTCGGTACATATTTAACAACTATAGTACATACGTTTCCAGCGTAGCCGAAATCGACATCGATTTTATAGACAACTCTTACACATTTTACACCTTGTGCGCATACGCTTCATTGGTCATTTGTCTGGTGAAGGTGACAGTGTACATGTCTTACTAGTCATCGAAACGCCACATAGAAAATGTTATTGGTTGTGTAAAAAGAACTTCTCATAATCCATACTTACCAACCTGAAGAAAATGTTTCTTTAGGTATAGAAGCAACTGTGTCACGGGTGCCTACAATATACGTTTTTGTGTGCATTTAAACAAAAGATAGCTTCATAAGGCTGTAGTGGGAACGTTAAATCCGAAACAAACCACCCCCAATTTGTAATGATAGCCTGCAATATATTGTCTTTCACGATGACTTACCCCCCTGGCCTTGGATCGGTATATCTCTACTACCGCTAACAGGGCGCTAAGGATGACCCCGAAGGCCATGGCAACCAGTGGAACAGTGAAGCGCGTCATATCCATGTGTTTCACGTCCATGTAAGCGTCCATCGTCGGCGGGACATAATGTAAAGGCGACGATAAATCGACATAACGCCCGCATGGTCCACTTATCCACTTATCCATGATCGGACGGAGTTCACCGTTTTCTTTCATCTGGATAATGGCATGGTCTAATTGACGACAAATATCAATATCTGGACGGCAGGCGAAAGCGTACGACCGTTCCGCCCTATTTTCGCCTCCGGCTGTCACAGCCAAGTCACAAGTCTGGGCCACTAGGTAATACGACATCTCACTCTCCATGACAAAAGCGTAGTCTCCATTACTGTTCCTAACCCGGGCTACTCCTTCTTCTATTGACGACACCAAAAGGTCATGGCGGTTGTTCCAGTATTGGTTTATAACTTTTTCGGTTGCCCCGGGGAACGTTTTAAAGTAGTGTCTCGTGGAACCAGACATCAGGGTACCGTACTCTATCTTAGTCTGTTTGGTCATTTGCTCAAATGTGTAGAAAGGAAGGGGGTCCTCGACGTCAGGAAACTTCAGAAACAACATGGATGTGAGGCTGGAAGTATACATGACGACTGTAACAAGCGCAAACATCCACCAGAAGCAGACCAACGTCCGTCCAGCCAGAGACGTAGGCGTCAAACGGAATCCTGTAGGCAAACAGAGGAGGAATTAAAACAGAATTATGACAATAGAGTCGACAACCAACTGAGACAATCAACATTTCATGACTGTATTCTATGGCTGGTGTAACTCGAATATAACACAAAACTAAAAATATTGTGCTGCTTTACTTTGTCCGGTCATTCAACTTAAATCAGCATACATTTCAAAGAACAGGTAGTTGCCAAATAACTTATTAATATTATATCTGTTATTTTTTGGTCATTTCTTTTTTCAAAAGATTGATATCTGTATTATGACTGAAATATACATCTGCCAAACTCAATCTCAGGGGAAATGCTTTACGCCATTTGTGGGAATAAGAAAATACCGAAAATCCCATTTAACGTTTAAGTGTTTTACTAACCTATGGTATAACATTAAGAATGGGAAATAGAATTATAACAGTACTAAAAGGAAGTAAAATACAGTCAAAAAAGGCATCAGAATCATGTCATTGAAAACAAAATTGACTATCAATCTGGATTGACATCTTAGTTTAAAGCATTATACAGTGTGTTGCCTATGTTAAAATATATCAAATGCTTTAAATTAATTTATTGATTGATAACTTCATTATCAAAGCATGTTTTTTAATCACTTTTCATTTACAACCAGAGTTGTATTCACGAAAAAATGCAACCTCAAATGTGGGTTAACACGGCTAATTCGGAGATATTTTCGAAACCTTATTGAACGGTAATGAAATTGTTAGCAATTTTGGACCTTTACTATTTCTCCTTTATATTACTGACGTCACTGACAATGTTTCAACTAATATTAAGCCTTTTGGAGATGACACCTCCTTATATGTAATTATAGATGAAAACCCAGCACATGCAGCACAAGTTCTAACAAATGATCTCTCTAACATTGGTGAATGGGCAGGTATATGGGACATCAAATTCAACCTTAACAAAACTAAATCTGTAATATTTTCTAGAAAACATAACAAACATCACCCTCAAATAACTTTACAAAGCAGCCAAATCACTGACTCAACAGCACATACACACTTAGGACTGACTTTAAAGGATGATGCATCTTGGAAAACAACACATTCTGAATATATATGAAAAAGCATATAATAGATTAAAAATTCTTCGTTACATTAAATCTAAAGTTAATCGTAAATCATTAATCAAAATTTATATAGCATTTATTAGGCCAATTTTGGAATATGCAGACATAGTATGGGATAATTACACTCAACAATCTAAAGAACTTCCAGAATCTATTCCATTAGAAGCAGCCAGAAACATTACTGGATTTCGATCTGGAACATCTCATAATAAACTTTATAATGAACTTGGTTGGGAAGCTCTGTCAACAAGAAGAAATACACACACGCATAATGGTGTATAAAATAATGCATGGGCTGTCACCTCAATACTCTTAAACTCCCCAACTCTTGCAACCTTTAAACACAGTTGAATCAAGATATTATTATCGATAATGAATCAACCTTAATTTTTTAAAACTGAAGGTGATAAAAGGGCAAATATTATTCTTTGTCAACTTAGAAACTTCTGTAGCAATTTAAATTTTGATTTATTTAATGACCAATGTTTGTATTTTTATGTTTTCCCCCTGTTTACTGAATACTTCAAAAGATTTAACCACCAAATATAGCTTTAAACATTAAATGGAATTAAGGTAAAAATAGTATTATTTTGCAGCATTAACAGTATTCCTCATATATTCACGACATGGTATTTTCTAGCGTCTCTTTCACCGTGTTTCTCCTCATAATCGGGGTATCAGTATAAGGTGTGCGGCACTGAAGCGATACAAAAAAATACAAATTCCTTTTTCTTTTCAACATGAATTGGTTCCCAAAATGTTGTGCACGGTTTGGGGAAATGTTCTGTGCGCTGTGCATTTTCCATATGAAGTTTACAACCTCTCAAGGACACTGTCGGTATTTACGTTTTGCGATCATTTCCCTCAAATTATAATCTATTGCAATGTACAGAATACATTTAAGGAAGAGGCTAATAATTGCACTATATAATACAAAGAACCCTTTAACCAGTCATATATCGTTTTAATCCTGCTAAATGGATATGTCGGTGATTCGGTTTAAGAGGCTAATGGGGTTTCGGCACGTGCTTCGGAAATGTCATGACTGCATGAAAAGCAGTGTTGCTTCCATGAGGTTATTGATGTTACAAGAGCAAAAATATTCACTAAGTGCTATGTATGATGACAATTGTTATACTGCTTAAAGGTATTTGAAACAATAACGTTCTTGTTATATTCTTAAACTCAGTTTATGAAAAGGAACAGATTCCATTTCATTTTATTTTCATTTCCTTTAAGAATATCTTAACGTTAAGATCGTAGATAAAAAAGAAATTGGCCAACCAGCAAAACCTATGAACGGCCTCCACTTTAAGGAACCGATGACGAAAATTTCATTATCTTCTTGTTTCTGGGTCTGGCTACAGCTCTTTATATTTATTTTTTTTGTTTTTATTGTAATTCTGCTGTAGACATCTGCAATTACAATTGAAAGAATTCTTCTGAAACTCGATTGCCATCTTAAACCGAAACCAAAAGATTTTTTAGGAAAAAAATGTGTTTTACTGCTAAAAGCGTCTTTTTAATCAAAGCAAGGAATTCATGATATATAACGCATTCGTAACCTGTTCCAAAGATACAGAAATCATATTCTGCACATTCTGCTCATTTTGAGTACCAAACACATGTCTGTAGACATGTCTATGTATACTTACCCCTCCACTTCTCAACCTGTGAGGTCATTCGCGATTCTTAGCTAGATTTGTCAAGAACAAACGATAGTTCAGCATTTCTTTGCCACTTCCAGGACTTAACGCTCATTGCTTTTTGTCAGAAATGTTCCAAATAGATAGAGATGCCATTTTATGTCCGCTTTTTTCATACTGTTCAAAGTTGCTGTATAAAAAGACTTTTACCATATTGGCCGATGTTTTCCCCTGAAATACTGATGAAACAGCACATGTCATGTTAGAGTTGTGTTGATTTTTTTTTTATTTTTTTTATTATTAAAGCAATAAATGAAAAATATAGCACGGGACGCTATTGATCAGCGTGTGGCCACGGTCATTCTACAAACCCTGCAGGGAGAGCATGCTGAGCGTCACGAAGAAGGCGGTACATATTGTAATGTGATCTTCTCCTCGATCAGCCGCTCGCTCCTCTGGATTCATCCTGTATTCATAAAAAAGACATAATATGTACTTAAGTTTATACTTTTAAATATTTTTAAATAGTGACAGGGGACCTTAGTCTACAAGTAACAGCCGTACTGATACGGTCAGCCCGACACGCTCTAACGTACACAATCAAAGATCGGGCGGAAAGACGAGCAGACGGGGACTCAGACCACAATTAATTTCCCTATGTGTTCTTACCAAAGAAAAATGCTTTACACAGTGCTCGATACCTGATCTTTATAGGTTTTGTACAGCTATCCAGGACACATTTGTGGTGAGCTGAAACCCATGCTCAGGGGCCTAACAACATACCGTATCATTAAGCCATGATGACATTCACACAAATTAATCAACCATGTTTATTAACGGGAGACGTATCATGCTTTATATTGGTGTGACATAAAGATTCCTTTCATTCACATGAAAGAAATAATAACTCATTTAAAAACGAGCATAAAAGCTTAGAAATGCATCACATTCGTGTACAACGAACCGGAAGCATTGGCTGTGGTCAGAGGACATATTTGAGGCGCAATCACATAATTCTCTACGGTAGTTCCGGTCGTGCACTTAAGTAAAGGTATCAAATATCCACGTGACCCTACCTGCTAATTACGTACAGCACCAGTGACACAATGATGTATGCAACGATGATTGACGCCCATATTCCAACCGTGAATGGACAGAATGGGAGAGAGGCGGAGTTATGTGATTGGGCGTGTTTCTGTGGTTTCTTTAATAGGATGCTCAATCCAGTGTCGGTGAACATCTGTGAGAAATGGACCTTCTTGGCGCGTTCAGCAGATACTGTCAATGCAGACGCCGCTATATCAGCTTCCTAGGGGAAAACAGATTCATTTGTCATGAATGACGTCATCAAATCATCTGAGAGTATCATTCAGAGTCTCGAGATGAATGAACTAGGTTTATATATTTGTAATCTCCGATACTTTTCCATGACCTCAGTCTTTTAATCGTCATGGACAATTGCTGCGGCTATTCCGTCCGAGGTGGAAAGATAAAGTCGTAAATGTTACTTGGCTATGTGCAATGGTAAGTGTGACCAGTTCAGTCAAGAGTTGAGGCCATTACCTCAGGAAAATGCAAACTACATATAGAACAATACGTTTATATACTTACTTTACGAAGAAGCTCGCCGATCATGCCAGTCCAGTTTCCAGAGTCGTTGATTTGTCGACCGAATGCGTTGTCACCAACATGGACGAATTTGAAGTTTACGTTGAGTATATGGCTGATTCTGTCGAGGATATCCTTAACAATACCAATGTATTTAGTAGAGCTGTCTGTGGACTTGGGGTTCAACATCGTATACGGCTCATGCTACAAATAATGCAACGTAATATATTTAGCAATCGCCATCTACCTAATTTCTTTCATTTCTAATTCTTAATCAATTATTAAAAAAAAATATGTCAATCCTGTGAAAATCTACGTTGTGGAGCCGTTGTCGTTTATAAATATATTGATAGCTGAACTTAGCGGGTGTTATCGATGAAGAAGACGACGCTTATCTTTGGGAATACCTGGGCCTGCATTTATGAAAAGGATTCTGTGTTCAAACCTACTTTCTTGTTACTTTCATAACTCATATGAAACTATCAACAAGTCAAGTCTCGACACTCAACACAGCCTCCCTGGACAGATGGTCGTACTTACCAGTATTGTTGTGACTGTATATGTTGGTATAGACGTGGCGGGCTGCAAGACAAAAAATAGCAAGTAACAATATTGCATGAATACATTTTAAAAGAAACATGCAAGTTATACATGTTATTATAAACACTGAATTATAACGATTTGCCACTGATCGCTGGTTGACCGATAGTATTTTATCAAATTATCATATTTGTACATACATGCACTAAATGAATCTCATCTGAAAACAAATAACAAAATGGAAGACTCTACATCCAGTTCAATCTGTACATTTCCTGCTGACTTTCATATTGACCATGAATGTTTGTATTCGACGGACTCATCTGGAGTGGTGAACACGTCGGGTTTCCATGCAAACAATCGGGTTCAATTCCCGAAATTGTTGTATACTGTACTTTTAGAGAAAGTGTTTTTCTTCTATCCACATTCTTCTAGTGTTACAGGTGAATAAAGCATTGCTTTACGTGGGTTCTTCAGTATTTGTGCACTGTGCCATAATGTTCAAGTGATGTGGCTCGATGAAACATCCTTACTACACCTCCAGCACCTATGCGGACACGCACGCACCTGAAGTGCTGGTTTTTAGTTTAGATGTATTGGGATGCGTGCTATTACAGCTATAACCGTCAGTTTGATATGTGTCTCCATGTGTGTTATGTGTGTATGTGTGTACTAGAGGTGTTATGTGTGCATGTGTGTACTAGAGGTGTTATGTATGTGTGTGCTAGAGGTGTTATGTGTGTAAGTGTGTACTTGATGTGGTATGTTGGTGTACTTGCATCCTTGCAATTGCTCGGATCTGATGCCGACTTAAGAGTGTTACCTCACTGAAAGTCCATGTTTAATGCACCCAGTACAGTGCTACTCAGTATTCCGGGTAGAATTTGAAAAGGGCATGCTACTGACCGAAAAAGGCATTTATTGCGCGCGCTATCAGGGTTTGAGGGCATGTTTTTCAGTCGCATTATCTTCAATCACACGTGTTCATCATCGATTTCCTCCTTGTCATATGCAGGTCTAGTGCACACCTAGGACTGTATTGTCAGCCTGAATGTTGTCTTGATTTCTTTTGAATATTAATATCTTTATGACTTGTATTGTGTCCATTACTGCAGAGTTATTCAGACATCTGCGTCCATCATAAATTTACAAATCCTGACCATTATATTCAATGATAATACTGGTATATACAAATTGTTCATCTTTTCCTTTTTCTGAAATTTGTTTTTTCTAAAAGACGTTGGTTATGTCCATGGGCTTAAATGAACTTTGCATAAGTTTGAAAGAATGACGAGAAACAAGATCGTGATCATTTCATGAATATTTTCATAGGTAAAAACTATCAACGGTATTATCTAACATGTAACATGAACTCTATTTCATTCAATCTCAATCAAGAGTAGCACCTCAAACAAAACCAGATAGCACTGTCACAGGCACTCAGACAGCTGCCTTTTATACTGTGATGGCTCAACAAATATTTGGCATAAATGAGATGAGATATATATCACATACTCATTTCTCAAATTAAAATAATCCCACTTTGATCACTATGGCTGACACATCATCAGAATATGTTTTACACACAGGTGTCGACTGGGTGGAAATATGGTCCTTTAAAGTTGCCAAAGAAGTAAGAAGATAAGAACTTGTAGTGATAAAATATCAATTTATAAGAAAAGAAAAAAAAATATGAGAAAAAGATCAATTAACAAGTGATTACTATGGGCACAATGAGTGTTGTGTCAGTTGTTTGCTGATGTAGAGAGTCTCAAATGTGCTCAGCAACAATGGAAGGCAGTCTTCTTCTTTCGCATATAGTTATTTTCTTGCTGCTGTAGGAAGAAGGACTTGAACATCTCCGACGAAAAGTTCAATTATCCTGGCTCATCCTGATACTATGTTAAGTCTTAAAATATATAACCTGGGAAAGACTCTCTCTACCTTAGCTGTGCTTGATGGAATAGCACATGCCGTTGAATAGCCCGAGTTTCCTTTGACACCAGACCAGACATATATCTGTCAAATTGTCTAAGTCTGGTGTAGGAGCCAGAGGAAACTCGGGCTAGTCGTTGCATAGAGGTGAGCCATGGTGGGTAAGAATACCTTCAGTCCTAGTTTATTCTCTCCATGGAAACGTTTGATGCATGCCAGGATGTCTCGGAAACCATCTCGTCGGTTATCAAAATTGAGAAAGTCTGTCCATTCGACCATCGATACCGAAGTGGTTGCCCATACACTTAATTTCTGTCAATTATTGGAAGGAGCATGGCTCAAACAGAGTTGTTTTGTCCAAGATCGCCAGATTGAATATATAAACTCAGTGTCTTGAAACCGGTTTGTCACATTCTGAAGATGTTGAATGATGAAGGGCTGCCTGACCTTTTCCCTTAAGTTACCATTACTTCAGGACTTCGTTATGTTCCGGCCTGAGGACACAATCTTTTGCCTTCCTCACTTGGGCGAACGTGAAACACTAAAGATAAATGTGAGGTATTGCTAAGCAAGAAGAAATATAAAATCTTAAGTTATTCAATAAGTATAGCAAAATTATTTGGTCTTCTTGCATCCCCAGGAAGAGAGCACTAAAACAGACCCCCAATTCTGATATGGTTCCAACATTAGTCGCCTCTCGCATTGCCTCTTACACCATGCAGTGGGTAAAATCAAGAATATGCTTTGCTCAGTGCACACTTGTGGAGATAATTATCCATGTAGCATAGGAACAGTAATTAGCTCTTGATAAAAAGGTTCCATGAAATCCTCGGATTGTAATAATGGAATTGACTACCTTGAATTGTATGAATTGAATATCCATGTATTGTAAGTCACATTTGTGTAGTTGTAGCTAGAAACTATGCAGTGGCATTCGTCTTGCATGAATATTACGATACATAAAACTTTGAGCAATTGTCAAGTAACTCAATCTCATGGAAAATAAAACTCATTAAACATATTTCATATATCGTTAAAATTCAAATACCGTATGTAGAGTTTGCCATTTGATTGCGTTATTGTATTAGATATGTGCCCGTTTTGTTTTTAGTTGTATCCTGTCGCCATGTTGAATGTTAATATGTAAATCTTTGTAACCGATCTTGATTATAATTTCCAATTAGGAAAACAAAAACTATTAGCTTTAACTTTGTAAGGCTGATCCATTGTCGTGCCTATGCGGGTGTATGTAACGTTAGGTATAGGTATCTATACACTTGAATGTAACCATGCATGCAGGTGTCTAGGTACGTGTCTGCACGTGTATGTACATATCTAAGGGTATGAAACAAACCCCGCAAATGCACCTATGTAATGATATACGTGTAAGTACGCGTTCGTGCTTACGTAAGTGTATGCTACTTTACCTGTGTATTTACCTACGAACGGGAGTAGGTAGCTATATAAGTGTACATGTAATTACGTCTATACGCCTGTATAGACGTGCGAGTACCTATGCCTTTTCTATTTATGTATCTATTTTCTTTGGGGTGGAGTGGGTTACTTTTACACCGATTTAGAAGCAGTTTTTTAGTTCATATAATGATAAAGTATAAAGGTTTACTCGAGTGTGAGAAATCTGACCTGCGTTATGAGGATGCTCAGAGACTTGTTAAGATAGTGGGTGGCTAGCTAGCCGGAGTCAGTACAAGCATATCGTGTGTCTGCCGTTCAGTGCCTCATGTTCTCTGTCTCGAAGTGAGTCTAAAGTTTATATTTTACCACGGAGTTTATTACCAACAACTATTGTCATGTTAAGGGTGTATCCTCCTGTGATAAAAAAAAAAAAATCTTCATTGAAGAAAAGACNAACACTCAAAAATACAACTAATGTTTTACAAGGAATGGCCTATCTGAAGGGTACTGGTTAAGGCAGGGTATCGATCGAATAGTCATAGGTTCGAATCACGCTGACAACGTTTCTTCTGTCGTTATGTCTTCTCATATAGTACGTCAAACTTTAATTTTCAAAATGATACCAGCTTACAGGGAAGTTATAGGGCGAAAGACTGGCCTTTTTGGAAGAAGAAGTCATTGACGTAAGCGCTTCATGTGACATAAGCGAAAATCGGATAACACTTGGCCATGCCACGAAAAAGGGCAAAATGATCCGCATGATTGATGAATTGGGTTTATCACTAGTAGTTAATTGAAAATGCTTGAATAATTTCATAAAGCTAATGATGCGAGGTACTTTACCCTAAGGGAAGTAACTCTAACACAAATAACACGAATGTTGAATATAGTAGCATATGCCCTTACACGTGTAGTGTTGGAGTGTTAATGTTGATATTTGTAATTATTACACCTATTCATATCTTATTTTTCTATCAATCTAGTAACTGTTTTTCAAACCTAATTTAAATTAACAATTCGACTTACTATTCCTAAAATCTATATTATCAATATATCACCTGTCCATCCCACGCCCTGTGTTAAATATTGATATGTACATGCATCACATGCTGTAACTTGAATGAATGAAAACTTATTCAGACTAAGTCTGTTGTGTAATCCCTTTATTTCGGAAGAAAATGTTTTGAAAACAAATTGATTATACCCTTAAAACAGAGCGATTACCGAGTCTTTGATGTCCCTAACATGAACGGTACCTAAACATAAAGCCAGGACTCATCCGACCGTACTTACCACGGGAGGAAACTGGAAGGACAGGTAAGGGGTTACATATGAGCTACAAGTTGGGTAATAAATTGGCAGATTTCATTTTTATAATTTTAACACTAACGTTTACCTAAATCCCTTACAGCCTTACACCAGTCCAATATAGAACCCGAACCGTGTTTAAACAAATGTATCGACAACAACATTGCCCATAAAATAATAGTAGTTGCGTCTGACGATATGTTTGAAAAGCTAGAAGTTAAATCTCAAGTTAAATGAGGTTTTATACATGGTTTATTCATTGTCAATGTTACGTGTATATTTCAATTAAATTTGTGGTTGTTACTGATATATGATGGTTACAACAAAAAACCGCCTCGTTTAGTTTTATAAATGTTCATACCAATGCCGATAGCGGAAAAAGGTTATGCATGCCATTTCTAGACAGGGACCTGTAAATCGTGTTTCAACATCTTAGAACGCAATGGAATTGCTTATTTATATCCTCATTCTGGCTATTTATATCCTCATTCTGGCTTGCGTTTTTTCACAAAGAATTGACGTGATACTTCCTACATCGAGTTATCCATGCTTGGGGCCTTGTGAATGTTTCGTGAGTACGCAATGTATATTATGCGTGCGAACGTGGTTTATCGTTTGTGTAAATATGGTATAAGATATATTGTGTATTTGTGCTCGGCGGATCATACGTGCGAACAAGATGTATTAACCCTCGATAATAAAAAAAACGAAAAAATACATTAAGAGATGCACAACCTTTGTGGTAACACATATCATACTTACCCCTTAAAGTAAAAGAAAAGTACAATAGGTTTTTTAACATAATGGGGTGAACATTACCTTTTAAAAAATGTTTTTGTTTGCCATATCGTATCAGCGTCCCGCCGGCGTACAGTGACACAGAGCGACTGTAACTTATACCACCATCAAGGTTATTTAGATGACGTGACACCCGAACTATTCTCACGTACTTAATGTCATTGTTTTTTGTAAGGAGCGTTATAATTTTTGCTGCTAGTAGTACATATCCTAAAATAATTTAACACCGACTTAAACGTGTTTTAAGCGTCTGTTAATGTATATCATTTGTGTGATCCCTGCGTTAAAGCTACATAGGAGCACTCACACAGCTAGTTGTTTGTAAATAAAATATCTTCATTAGGATAAATTGTTTGCATTCATGATATGAATTAAAATATTGATTATACTTGTTTACTTTGATGATAGATTGTTAACATTGATGCAATTTTGTGTACGTTGGTGGTATGTGATGTAAGGTTAACCTTGTTGATATATTGTGTACGTTGGTGTTATGTGATGTAAGGTTTACCTTGCTGATATATTGTGTACGTTGGTG
>NW_018408787.1:775318-828987 GCF_002113885.1 Mizuhopecten yessoensis | reverse complement strand
TGTTGATATATTGTGTACGTTGGTGATATATGATGTAAGGTTGACCATGTTGATATATTGTGTACGTTGGTGATATATGATGTGAGATTGACCTTGTTGATATACTGTGTACGTTGGTGATATCTAATGTAAGGTTGACCATGTTGATATATTGTGTACGTTGGTGATATGTGATGCAAGGTTGACCTTGTTGATATATTGTGTACGTTGGTGATATGTGATGTAAGGTTGACCTTGTTGATATATTGTGTACGTTGGTGATATGTGATGTAAGGTTGACCTTGTTGATATATTGTGTACGTTGGTGATATATGATGTAAGGTTGACCTTGTTGATATATTGTGTACGTTGGTGATATGTGATGTAAGGTTGACCTTGTTGATATATTGTGTACGTTGGTGATATGTGATGTAAGGTTGACCTTGTTGATATATTGTGTACGTTGGTGATATGTGATGTAAGGTTGACCTTGTTGATATATTGTGTACGTTGGTGATATGTGATGTAAGGTTGACCTTGTTGATATATTGTGTACGTTGGTGATATGTGATGTAAGGTTGACCTTGTTGATATATTGTGTACGTTGGTGATATGTGATGTAAGGTTGACCTTGTTGATATATTGTGTACGTTGGTGATATGTGATGTAAGGTTGACCTTGTTGATATATTGTGTACGTTGGTGATATGTGATGTAAGGTTGACCTTGTTGATATATTGTGTACGTTGGTGATATGTGATGTAAGGTTGACCTTGTTGATATATTGTGTACGTTGGTGATATGTGATGTAAGGTTGACCTTGTTGATATATTGTGTACGTTGGTGATATGTGATGTAAGGTTGACCATGTTGATATATTGTGTACGTTGGTGATATGTGATGTAAGGTTGACCATGTTGATATATTGTGTACGTTGGTGATATGTGATGTAAGGTTGACCATGTTGATATATTGTGTACGTTGGTGATATGTGATGTAAGGTTGACCATGTTGATATATTGTGTACGTTGGTGATATGTGATGTAAGGTTGACCATGTTGATATATTGTGTACGTTGGTGATATGTGATGTAAGGTTGACCATGTTGATATATTGTGTACGTTGGTGATATGTGATGTAAGGTTGACCATGTTGATATATTGTGTACGTTGGTGATATGTGATGTAAGGTTGACCATGTTGATATATTGTGTACGTTGGTGATATGTGATGTAAGGTTGACCATGTTGATATATTGTGTACGTTGGTGATATGTGATGTAAGGTTGACCATGTTGATATATTGTGTACGTTGGTGATATGTGATGTAAGGTTGACCATGTTGATATATTGTGTACGTTGGTGATATGTGATGTAAGGTTGACCATGTTGATATATTGTGTACGTTGGTGATATGTGATGTAAGGTTGACCATGTTGATATATTGTGTACGTTGGTGATATGTGATGTAAGGTTGACCATGTTGATATATTGTGTACGTTGGTGATATGTGATGTAAGGTTGACCATGTTGATATATTGTGTACGTTGGTGATATGTGATGTAAGGTTGACCATGTTGATATATTGTGTACGTTGGTGATATGTGATGTAAGGTTGACCATGTTGATATATTGTGTACGTTGGTGATATGTGATGTAAGGTTGACCATGTTGATATATTGTGTACGTTGGTGATATGTGATGTAAGGTTGACCATGTTGATATATTGTGTACGTTGGTGATATGTGATGTAAGGTTGACCATGTTGATATATTGTGTACGTTGGTGATATGTGATGTAAGGTTGACCATGTTGATATATTGTGTACGTTGGTGATATGTGATGTAAGGTTGACCATGTTGATATATTGTGTACGTTGGTGATATGTGATGTAAGGTTGACCATGTTGATATATTGTGTACGTTGGTGATATGTGATGTAAGGTTGACCATGTTGATATATTGTGTACGTTGGTGATATGTGATGTAAGGTTGACCATGTTGATATATTGTGTACGTTGGTGATATGTGATGTAAGGTTGACCATGTTGATATATTGTGTACGTTGGTGATATGTGATGTAAGGTTGACCATGTTGATATATTGTGTACGTTGGTGATATGTGATGTAAGGTTGACCATGTTGATATATTGTGTACGTTGGTGATATGTGATGTAAGGTTGACCATGTTGATATATTGTGTACGTTGGTGATATGTGATGTAAGGTTGACCATGTTGATATATTGTGTACGTTGGTGATATGTGATGTAAGGTTGACCATGTTGATATATTGTGTACGTTGGTGATATGTGATGTAAGGTTGACCATGTTGATATATTGTGTACGTTGGTGATATGTGATGTAAGGTTGACCATGTTGATATATTGTGTACGTTGGTGATATGTGATGTAAGGTTGACCATGTTGATATATTGTGTACGTTGGTGATATGTGATGTAAGGTTGACCATGTTGATATATTGTGTACGTTGGTGATATGTGATGTAAGGTTGACCATGTTGATATATTGTGTACGTTGGTGATATGTGATGTAAGGTTGACCATGTTGATATATTGTGTACGTTGGTGATATGTGATGTAAGGTTGACCATGTTGATATATTGTGTACGTTGGTGATATGTGATGTAAGGTTGACCATGTTGATATATTGTGTACGTTGGTGATATGTGATGTAAGGTTGACCATGTTGATATATTGTGTACGTTGGTGATATGTGATGAAAGGTTAACCTTGTTGATATATTGTGTACTTTGGTAATATGTTATGTAAGGTTTACCTTGTTGATATATTGTGTACGTTGGTGATATGTGATGTAAGGTTTACCTTGCTGTTAGATTGTGTACGTTGGTGATATGTGATGTAAGGTTAACCTTGTTAATCTATTGGGTACGTTGGTGATATGTTATATAAGGTTAACCTTGTTAATCTATTGTGTACGTTGGTGATATGTGATGTAAGGTTTATCTTGTTGATATATTGTGTACGTTGGTGATATGTGATGCAAGGTTTACCTTGTTGATATATTGTGTACTTTGGTGATATGTTATGTAAGGTTTACCTTGTTGATATATTGTGTACGTTGGTGATATGTGATGTAAGGTTTACCTTGTTGATATATTGTGTACGTTGGTGATATGTGATGTAAGGTTTACCTTGTTGATATATTGTGTACGTTGGTGATATGTGATGTAAGGTTTACCTTGTTGATATATTGTGTACGTTGGTGATATGTGATGTAAGGTTTACCTTGTTGATATATTGTGTACGTTGGTGATATGTGATGTAAGGTTTACCTTGTTGATATATTGTGTACGTTGGTGATATGTGATGTAAGGTTTACCTTGTTGATATATTGTGTACGTTGGTGATATGTGATGCAAGGTTTACCTTGTTGATATATTGTGTACTTTGGTGATATGTTATGTAAGGTTTACCTTGTTGATATATTGTGTACGTTGGTGATATGTGATGTAAGGTTTACCTTGTTGATATATTGTGTACGTTGGTGATATGTGATGTAAGGTTTACCTTGTTGATATATTGTGTACGTTGGTGATATGTGATGTAAGGTTTACCTTGTTGATATATTGTGTACGTTGGTGATATGTGATGTAAGGTTTACCTTGTTGATATATTGTGTACGTTGGTGATATGTGATGTAAGGTTTACCTTGTTGATATATTGTGTACGTTGGTGATATGTGATGTAAGGTTTACCTTGTTGATATATTGTGTACGTTGGTGATATGTGATGTAAGGTTTACCTTGTTGATATATTGTGTACGTTGGTGATATGTGATGTAAGGTTTACCTTGTTGATATATTGTGTACGTTGGTGATATGTGATATAAGGTTTACCTTGTTGTTATATTGTGTACGTTGGTGATATGTGATGTAAGGTTAACCTTGTTAATCTATTGTGTACGTTGGTGATATGTTATGTAAGGTTAACCTTGTTAATCTATTGTGTACGTTGGTGATATGTGATGTAAGGTTTATCTTGTTGATATATTGTGTACGTTGGTGATATGTGATGCAAGGTTTACCTTGTTGATATATTGTGTACTTTGGTGATATGTTATGTGAGGTTTACCTTGTTGATATATTGTGTACGTTGGTGATATGTGATGTAAGGTTAACCTTGTTGATATATTGTGTACGTTGGTGATATGTAATGTAAGGTTAACCTTGTTAATCTATTGTGTACGTTGGTGATATGTGATGGAAGGTTAACCTTGTTAATCTATTGAGTACGTTGGTGATATGTGATGTAAGGTTAACCTTGTTGATATACTGTGTACGTTGGTGATATGTGATGTAAGGTTAACCTTGTTGATATATTGTGTACGCTGGTGATATGTGATGTAATGTTGACGTTGTTGATATAGTGTGTACTTTGGTGATATCTGATGTAAGGTTGACCTTGTTGATATATTGTGTACTTTGGTGATATCTGATGTAAGGTTGGCCTTGTTGATATATTGTGTACTTTGGTGATATGAAATGTAAGGTTGACCTTGTTGATATATTGTGTACGTTGGTGATATTTGATGTAAGGTTAACCTTGTTGATATTTTGTGTACGCTGGTGATATGTCATGTAATGTTGACGTTGTTGATATATTGTGTACGTTGGTGAAAGGTTAACCTTGTTGATATATTGTGTACGTTGGTGAAAGGTTAACCTTGTTGATATATTGAGTACGCTGGGGATATGTGATGTAATGTTGACGTTGTTGATATATTGTGTACGTTGGTGAAAGGTTAACCTTGTTGATATACTGTGTACGTTGTTGATATGTGATGTAAGGTTTACCTTGTTGAGATATTGTGTACGTTGGTGATATGTTATGTAAGGTTTCTTGATATATTGTGTACGTTGGTGGTATGTGATGTAAGGTTGACCTTGTTGATATGTAATATGTTATGTAAGGTTTACCTTGTTGATATATTGTGTACGCTGGTGATATGTGATGTAAGGTTGACGTTGTTGATATATTGTGTACGTTGGTGATATGTGATGTAAGGTTGACCTTGTTGAGATATTGTGTACGTTGGTGATATGTGATGTAAGGTTGACCTTGTTGATATATTGTGTACGTTGGTGATATGTGATGTTTAGGTTGGCCTTTTTGATATATTGTGTACGTTGGTGATATGTGATGTAAGGTTGACCTTGTTGATATATTGTGTCATTGGTGATGTTGTTTTGGTACAGAAAGAGTACTTCTGTAGCACCCCGTATGTTGTCATGGTACAGAAAGATAACTTCTGTAGCACCCCGTATGTTGTAATAGTACAGAAAAAACGTCTGTAGCACCCCGTATGTTGTAATGGTACCGAAAGAGAACTTCTGTAGCACCCCGTGTGTTGTAATGGTACCTAAAGAGAACTTCTGTAGCACCCGTATGTTGTAAGAGTACAGAAAGAGAACTTCTGTAGCACCCCGTATGTTGTAATAGTACAGAAAGAGAACTTCTGTAGCACCCCGTGTGTCGTAGTAGTATAGAAAGAGAACTTCTGTAACACCACGTATGTTGTAATGGTACCGAAAGAGAACTTCTGTAGCAGCCCGTATGTTGTCATGGTACCGAAAGAGAACTTCTGTAGCACCCCGTATGTTGTAATGGTACAGAAAGAGAACTTCTGTAACACCCCGTATGTTGTGATGGTACCTAAAGAGAACTTCTGTAGCACCCCGTATGTTGTGATGGTACCTAAAGAGAACTTCTGTAGCACCCCGTATGTTGTGATTTTACCGAAAGAGAAAGTCTGTAGCAGCCCGTATGTTGTGATGGTACCTAAAGAGAACTTCTGTAGCACACCGTATGTTGTAATGGTACAGAAAGAGAACTCATGTAGCACCCCGTATGTTGTCATGGTACCGAAAGAGAACTTCTGTAGCACCCCGTATGTTGGGATTGTACCGAAAGAGAACTTCTGTAGCACCCCGTATGTCGTGATTGTACCGAAAGAGAACTTCTGTAGCCCCCCGTATGTTGTAATGGTACAGAAAGAGAACTTATGTAGCACCCCGTATGTTGTAATGGTACCGAACGAGAACTTCTGTAGCACCCCGTATGTTGTCATGGTACCGAAAGAGAACTTCTGTAGCACCCCGTATGTTGTAATGGTACCGAAAGAGAACTTCTGTAGCACCCCGTATGATGTCATGGTACAGAAAGATAACTTCTGTAGCAGCCCGTATGTCGTGATTGTACCGAAAGAGAACTTCTGTAGCACCCCGTATGTTGTGATGGTACCGAAAGAGAACTTCTGTAGCACCCCGTATGTTGTAATGGTACAGAAAGAGAACTCATGTAGCACCCCGTATGTTGAAATGGTTCCGAAAGAGTACTTCTGTACCACCCCGTATATTTTTACGGAACTGCGAGATTGAAATCTCCCACAGACTGAAATGGTGGCGAACTTTTTCTGAAATATATCAGTTTACATACTAGTCTCTACAGTGTTCTATTCATGCGGTATATATATATATTATTTTTTATAATTTCATTGAACGTCAAACTCAAGCGTCCGTATACTGAAGTGGTACTGGTAAATATCATATACTTACATACGCCCGTATACTGAAGTGGTACTGGTAATTATCATATACTTAAATACCCTACATCTGTACATCGACACGGGTAGAAATTTAAATACGGTAATGGTACAACGGTCGGTCAAATACTACATGTTCTTGACATTGAGAAAGGTCAACATAGAACTAAGACACACACTTTACAATTTCAGGTAAGCTAGATTTTTAAAACCCCGCATAATATCAATATGCCAACTTGCATTCGATAAAGAGTTCTGCACTCGATTGCGTGCATTTATGCTTAAAAGAGTGGAACATTTGTAGTTGTCCGTCGCTATTGTGTGATCGTAGCTGCATCGAGTACGGTCCCTCCAGTACAGTCACCATAGTGAACTGTTATAGCCACATATTTCACTATGTTTTAATAAGCTGTTTTCAACAACGTAAGTAAACAGAACATAAATGACACACTAGCGAAATATAATATGTGTTATGATTGATAACAAAAATATCATTTGAAATAAACACGTGATATAAGAGTTAAGGGATGTTTGAACACTTAGCTGGGTTCATATCCCTATTGTCTTGTTAGCCTATTATAACAATGACTTGACTATCCAGCTAAAAAGATTCGTATTCTTCTAAAGGACAAACTTTTTGTTCCCGTCTTCATATGGGTCTGTTTGATCCATACACGCAAATAATTAAGATACACGTGTGGTCGTTATATTTACATATAACTATTATAAGCTTCATTGCTTGATGACTATTCATCAAGCTGATCATGCATTGAAAACACGTTCACGCACGTAGGCCATTTTAAATAAAATGGTATGCATATTTAAAAATAAAATAATAAAATGTCATTACCGGGTCGGTCGCTGCCGCAGAAACCACCAGGATGGTCAGTATGGTCGTTACACATGCTTGAATCGTGTTGACCATGATTACCAAAATATGTCCGCAGCTTCACACAGTTTTCTTGAGTAGATCGGAGCGATACCCGGTTATCAACAGCCCATTTGAGGAATAGACAGGATCCAGTGAGGCTCGTTTAATTATGGGAGCTCACACTTGTTGTAAGGGCAGGCACAGCACGCCGTGTCACTGTATGCGTGGACCAGAATAAAAGGTCAGAGCCATACTGTATACTACTTCATTGTGTGAGTTTTTGTAAGGTTTATTATTTGTTGTATATGAAATGATCTAGAAAAAACGCCGACACATTACTTTATATCATAAATGTGACCATCGATTAACATATGAATAGTCTATACGTAGCAGTAGGGCTGCTTCTGGTGGTACAGGTAGGAGTTATGTCCCGTCTATAGAAATATCGGGGACATCATAATTCCCTCGTAAGTTTGGTATTAATACGCAATCCTATATCGCGGCATGGCAGGACGTCTCAATCACCTATCGATGTAAAAATCGTGAGTTCTGTTGTGACTATGACAGTGTGGCTACACAACCGTCCTAGTGTTGTCGTCTGTAAAGTATATCGAATAGGTTTTAAATGGATCAGGACGAATCATTGAGAACATGCACGTTACATACTTTCGGTGGCAGCTGTACATTATAGTCTAATATCCGAACTCACATTGACCAAAGTAGAGAGTCCGGGATTCAGTAAAGGCAACGAAACAAACAGCTAAATACTATACCTGCCAGTATCAGCGGCGGCATGTCTTAGTGACATTTTAAAATGTATGGCCAATCAACCACTTTAAAGCGACAAAGATAATTTTGACAACAAAATGGAAATAGATTGCAACAGCTACACCGAATTATATATGCCTCTCCTTATCGGAGACAATGCGGCATGGTCACCAAATGCAATGTATTGAAGGGCCTTGCAATCGCAATAACATGGAAGAAGAATAGCATTATTTGATTGTTGGTTTATGTATGTATGCGTGCCTTTAAGGACGAAACATACTTTTCAAATTTGGGCCAATAAGCAGACAGTTGCACATGCTGGTTAAATTCCAGAGGAGTGTTCTGTATCATTGATAACAACGGCCATGTTAACGTACGTAGAATCCACGAGATGTCCTCTTCTCAATGTACAAGGGCCACTAATGAGCAAAACCGAGGACGTCCATATCCATATAGAACAGAGATAAGATAGCGTCCTGTGATAACATGTGGAGATCATATAGCTGACGAATAGTCTGCCCTTAATCAACATGCATATTTAGAAACCCCGCAAGTTTGTCCGACAACAATTACAAAAATCGTTGTACATGAAGTATTAAAACAAATTCCATGAATACCAGAGCAACTGCAACATGTAAGAAACTTAGATTGGGGAAGCAGGCTCGATTCTTTCAGGAGAAAGGAAGAGAATTTGAAGAATGTATGAATTACACAAAATTGTCTTGATTAATACCCCTTCACAAACACTGATTTTTCTTACGAGTCCTTACGGATCGCCAACTCGTAGTCAATCGCGAGTATCCGTACATAACTCGTTGGTATACGTTAATAACTCGTCACAACTCGCAGTCAATCGTGAGGATCCGTGAAAGTAGAGGCAAATATTTTTACATGTCAAAAATCTTGCGATTGTCGACGGATTGCATTTTCCGTACATAACTCGTAAATAACTTGTAACAATCCGTAAACTACTCGCAATATTCCGTAAATGTCTCGTACATTTTTTTTACGATTTGTTACGGTTAGTTTACGATTTGTTTACGGATTATAACGAGTGCTTAAGTGATGTTTACGATTTCATTCACGTCGTGTTACAATGACTTTACGGATTGTTAAGAGTTATTACGAGCACTTTACGTATAGTTACGAGCACTTTACGAATACATACGTATACTTTACGATTTAGGTAAGGTATACAAGCTGCAAAATCGAACAGTTCCTTTCAGTTGCTATCAAGACGTCAAAGAAATCAGATCTCTCCACATCTTGTATACAATACCACAAGCATGGCTCCAACGAGGAAGGCACTCAACAGGAATGATGATACATAGAGAGATCGCATACTTTTTTTGCAAAAAACATAAGGACTCGTTAATACTCGTAACTAACTCGCAACTATTCGTAACAACACGTTAACAGGTCGTAATTTACACGAAAAGATGAATCGCCACGTTCCGTCCGTAGTATAACAATCCATAAAAAGCTCGTAAAATGTCGTAAGTTGCTCGTAACTCGGAACAAATCGTAGATTTTGGCCTTAAATACATCGTAATAACTCGTAATAAACCGTAAATGGCTCGTAATTACTTGTAACCACTCTTAAATCGCTCATAAAAGTGGACACATCGTAAGGATCCGTGTACTTTTACGTGTCATAGTAAGGATCCGTGTACTTTTACGTGTCATAGTAAGGATCCGTGTACATTTACGTGTCATAGTAAGGATCCGTAAGAAAAATCCGTGTATGTGAAGGTAGCATTAACTCTTCTACCAAAAAAAACCAACCTAAACCAATATTATCTTCAAACAATAAACATCAATCTTTTTGTCAAAGCGATAGTAAATAATTGCAAATGTATACATTAATTTGCGCTAAATTATTTTTAGTCATTTTAAAGACAAAACTTATTTTATTTATCGGAGTTACCTCCCTTCAGCTATTTAAAAGTTACTCTAGTGTAATCCTAACAGACGATCAGATACAGGTTTGTTTATTGGTTTGTTTTTCAAAATTGCTTAACGCCTCATCCACAGTTACGTCTTACCAATAATGACAAACACCTTGAAGGGCATTTATACAAGTTAACCCACTAATATATACTTAAGGATACATGGTTAACACTTACATAAACACAGCAAAGTGGTCATTGAAATTGCTATTAACAAGCGTTTAAAATAATTTCTATTTGATGGTACAATTATGCAACAACGTCATATAGGTAATAAAAGATAATTAAAGAAGTTGGTAGCACAAAGCAATGTCTCCTAAATGTCTAAATATTATCGTCTCCTTCTAGTGTAATGTCATTAAGGATATTATATAACCAAAATACAAGACAGACAAATCCCGAATAGTTTGAAATAAACAATAGTGATATAGTATACACAGGTATAGGTGATATAACTATCTTAACTATCACAAACTACAGAACAACATCATCGATATCCAGGGCTCAGTCTCGCTCTCTACACCCCTGTTTGACTAGTCTCAGGTACAAAAAAACACCTGACCAATCGCAAGGCCGATACCTGTCCATTGAAGATTACAAAGGAGAGACGCCCGACTTCAAAGCCTGTCAATTTTTACCGTTACGCGACCGTGAGATTCTTTTGATGTATTTCAAAGGATTGAACTAGTCTCCTTGTCTCATCAACAAGGTGGCGCACACAGAGCCTTCAATTTTGCTTTGACAGGGGTGCATAGAGCGAAGGTGAGCGTAACCCCTGGATATCGAGGATGCCTTTCCTCCATAGTCCGCAATTGTGTTCAAATGATGAGTGATATAGGCTGTCAATTGTCTGATTAAATTAGATCAGGATATATTAACAAGCGCGTGACTGCATTTACGCTGGTACGCAGGTGAATCCATCAAATCTTCAAATAGAAAAACGAAACAAAACACTGCTTGTTGTACCCCCTTGTACCTCGGACCCGCTCCTACATGAATCCACCCCTAACATGGGTTAGCTACGCCCCTGTATTCACTCGTAGTCTAGCTCGAGTAGTGTGTCCTCGGCCGTAGGGACCTTTATCATGGGGGTGGGGTCGGCAAGTTGAAACTTTGTTAGAGATTTCAAAGCCCTTGGTTCGGGTTCGGGACGTAGTGAGGATGGGCAAGAGGAATTGCATTTTTCTTTATTATTATTATTTCCTTTATTTCCTCCAGAAATGAAGAGTTACAGAAATAACGAACAATACACGTACAATTCAAAAATATTGAAAGAGAAGAAAATGCATTCACAATCATGGTCACACCCTTACATAGTGACACACACATGCACATGGACAGACATACACATAAGAGAATAAAAATAGTACCCGCATCATACCATAAAGTACTATAAACACAACACAATGATATAATAGGTACTATTACAGTCATTATATGGTGATAATTATGAAGATGGGCAGTATAACACTAATCATACATTACATCACACATTGATATAATAGACATATTTACACTCCTCAAACTACATTATCATATAATAGTATAGACAGTAATACACTTCTCGTACTAAGCAATCATACAACATAGTATTAAACAGTATAACAAGCATCACACTATAAATTATACAGCATTATTTTAGACAGTATTACTGTTACATAAGTCTTACAATACAATCATACATTGAGTAGAACACGTTGCACGAAGTCATACAATATAGTCATACAGTGGTGTGAAATACACAACATACAATATAATAATTAACTTGAACATGCAATGATTTCAGTTGTAGTAATACATATCACAAGATTAATTCATACAATACAAACAATATTATGAATGGTAGTAAGTTGCACTAATCATGCAGCCCAATTGTGCAATGGTATAACAGGAGAGACGTGACTAATTTGAATACAAAAATATACGTATTTCATGTATTAATCTTGCTGAAGCGTGAGGTACACACAAGTAAATTTGTGATCATATTACTCAGTATACAACATTCAAATATCTAAGGATAAATTACATAATACCACTGTATTGAAGAATTTTAGTAATAATAACAATGGATTTTATTCCAAAGTCCTCCAGTTCATATGGGGATAAGTCATAGCTGAAAATACCACCAAGAAGAACATGAAGTAGATGGTAATTAGACATTACATTAAGATAAAACACAAAATCTATATCTTTTACAGTACCGAGTACACACCAGAGTTGGTCACGTAATAGCTCTGTGTGTGAGCATTCGAGTACACTATGCATAATAGTATCTTTGTGCATAGATCCACAGTAATGACACAAATAGATATTTTCATTATCGCGCATTACAACACAAAGTTTAACAACTTTCTTAAAACATAGACTGTATTGTGGAAAACGTAAAGCAAGTTTCCATATCGCATACGGTTGTATCTTATTATGTAAAAGAGTGAAGCGAGAGAAGTCCCTATTAGCGTTCATTCTTTCACATAAATTAAACTGTTCATAGTTTTTTACATGGTCATTGACCAAACGCTTCCATTGACATTTGTTTGGAAATACACCACTCTTCAAAAATTCATCAATAACATGAAACAAATTGTATTTTTGTCAAATATAAACAATGTCGAGAACAAAACCTCTACTAAATTGAGACAGGTTGAATTCGAATAGACGCTTGGTAAGAATTTCGCGTGTTAAACAGCCAACTTCCATGGAACATATTCTACCAAAACATAACATTTTCTTTCCGCTGATGGATACTTCTACAGAAAACCAACCAATCAAGGACGTGCACATATCTGTTCTTGTTCTTACATTAAAACCTTGGATTGGTTTGACAATGAAGTTTTGTGCTCTTTCGAACATGTAAATTTCATTTTGCTTTAATTGCCACAAGTCACACCCATCCAGTGCTGAGGGATATACTTTACACTTAACAATGTTTGCAGTGGTTAAAGGATTCATGGATGTGCTCCAGAACGAATTAAGGACATAACACTACTCTTTAATTTGGAACAAACACGTTCTGTACGTTCGATATTGTTATTTCTACTATTCAATAAAACTCCGACATGAGTAATACTTTCTACGATTGGTAGTTTCTTTACAAATACAGTTATATCACAATTAATATTGGGTTTCTTTTTAGAAGTAAAAACAACAATTTTAGATTTAGTAGAGGAAAATGTAAATCTCCACTTTCTACTGTATTTCTCACAAATAGAGTCCGACATTGTCCGACTTGAGACCATTAAAAACAACATTACTGGTAAATCGAGAATACATCAGTTTCATGATATTCCATACTTTTCCTTTAATACCCATATTGTAAAGCTTATAGAATAGGCCATCTTGCCATACAGTATCGAAGGCTTTATTGCTATCAAGAAAAGCGACAAGCACATCAGATCCATTATCTAGGTTATAGTTCACACTTTCCTGTAGATTAAAAGAAGTACATAAACTACACAGTTTTTTGCGATATGCTGATTGATGCCTGTTCGGAAATGTGTATGATTCTAGGACTGGACTTAAACTGGTAGACAAGAGTGTCTCAAAAATATTAAAAAACACAGGAATTAATGTTATACCCCTATAGTTGTTTGGGTCATCTTTTGGTTTCCGATTACCTTTATACAGAGTGATTATTGTACCAAGTTTCCATGATTTGGGAATATACTCATACTTAATAATGAGATTGAACAAAACTGTAATATGTTTGATCATTTGACTGTTACAGTATTTAATATGCTCATACACAAGACCGTCCGAACCACAAGACTTGTTTTGTCTTAAGACCTTTACATATTTCAGAACCCTCTTTAAAAGTAAATTATTTTTTCTAGAAAAAAAGAGGTTAAGAACGGGATGAATTAGCTTTGTTGGTTTTTGTTTGTGCATTTCTTACTTTATTCTGTACTTGCTTTGAATCGTTAAGGTCATTCCAATGTGGCTGCCACACCAAACTGTATATCAGATTCAATAATGTATTCCGTTAGCATTAAACAATCCCTGTCACAAAACAATCCTCCTCCAATATTTCTCAAACATAATTGAGGTACATTTACACTAAATTTCAGAAAAAAGTATTCAATAACTGATGAAAAAACTCACTTTTTATATGTTCAACTTCCAAGCTAAATAAAAGTAACATTTCAGGAAAAAAAACATTTAAACTTGTAAATATCATAAGGTTGGAGATGCATTTGTCGAGGAAACTGTAAGAAAATGTGTCAAACCTCCAGAATAATGGCATACATTTCCCCTGAATAAATCTCATCTGAGCAAAAAGCTAACAAGACTGACTGAGGTTGGAAAAAAAGCATGCAAAGCAAGTGAGATTGGATTACCTGTACACTATTCACTACAGGTTCTCTCTCTGGTAAAATATGGCTTGAATTGTATCAAAAGTCTTGTTAGCTTTATGGAATGTTGTAAAATATCCAATAAAAAAACATGTCATCATTTTTGAGATTTGAAGCATTTTCTCACATTTTTCTCGACAATAGTCATTACATGGATACTTCAGGAATGCATGTAACGGTACGTTTTCATTTATTTCATTATTCATTGCAATTTGACGCCATTCAAATTCCGCATACAAAAGTTTCTTTTCAGACAAAATCAACAATATTTGCGACAAATCAATTCTGCAAAAGGTAATTATTGACATTGTTCTTGACATGAGTTTACGAAGCGATTTCCATACTTTATTCATTTTGAGGAAAGTTATGAGCCCATTACAAAATATATAGCTTAAAGTGCGGTGCTTATATTGGAAAGAAGCTTTCACTGTGTCATGTGATGTATGGGGGAAAAAGAGTGTTTGTGGATGAATAACAGTATATCAAAATATTAAAGTGCCGTGTTTGTAGTTGTACTTAGTGTGTAATACAGATTTAAATGAAATATCCTCTCATAACGCGTCAAATCAAACTGACTGGATATTTAAACTCCCCATCGTGAGCCCCTTTCCCTATAACCGGAAGATGTCGCCATTTTATTGATTGACTCAGTGGTAGAATAGCATTGTAGTTGTATTTCCCCATGTAGATACCAGGCATCACGTCATATTTCCAGCATCCACCAGCGAGATAGATCACGTCCGGAGATCTGTCTGTACACCAAGATACACTTTTAATCAACCTTCAGGTGTGCACAGGTGAGTCGTAGATACAGGTGTGTGCCGTGTGTGTGTACCGGTATCGGGTAATGTACCTGTGTATGAACAGATATGTGAGAAAAATCACTTGGATATATTGCTCAATATCTGTCCATGTATGGATATCGATTTGAATGGAACGGTATCTCATTATGGAATAGGCCGGTCCGGCAGTATGTAGTTTGTTTGATATTAATATTATTGGAATATTGTTTTCTGTTTTTATATCCACATATATAGAAGCCAGACACATCGTTATGCATAATGTATAAATACAAATATTGCAAAACTACTGGTATATTCATATGTGCGGAACGAGTTTCTAACAATATATATCGATGTTATCTTGCATGGTGGTGGTGTCACAGCGTAACGTTGTTTACTAAATGGAATTGCCGGTATCTTGTTACACTAGTTTGGGGACATTTTTTTAGTTATGGCTATTGTACAGGTGTCACACATATATCCGACATGTCTGTACGCATGCCCAGGGGTCTGTATTTAGGTTGTAGCGTCTGTCTCACTGTTCCTTTTATATCATTCATAACGTGACAAAGGTCAGGTACAATACTATATAGTACCAATGCCCTGAGCCAGGAATAGTACGTACCGTATATGATAATATTCTTTCTACAATGAACATTATTGCTTATTTGAAGTAGGTGTCATGCTCATGTTGCTTTTCGTTCTATATTTTTATTGAAGTGTCGAACGTCGGCCCCAGTAGTCAGTACACATTTAGATAAAATAAAACAAGAGTGATGTGCCAAAACCAGTAAATACTAGTTAATTGTGACAAAACGACACAGGGGTCGCTTTGATTGTTGTCTAAGTATAAACAAACCTTGTGTTTGGATGTTTTTATTGACTTTGTATAAATAAAACCAAATCGCCGAAGTCATATAATTTAAGGTACCACACCCAAGGCGTATGAGTTGTAGTAGTTAAAGTTCAATCATACAACACATGCTGGTATCCACTATATATTAGGGTTTAAAGTTCCATTGTCACCCAGCTAGCTAAAGGCCTTCCCATGTAATGTGATAAAATGTATCAAGAAACTCGTAATGGACCACGAGCTCATCCATGAAGCATTTAAAATATTTCTGGTAATGGAAACCCCGAAACTCTTTTCCCTTTGGGAATGGGGTATCTTATCTTTCAAACCAACCATTAAAAAGTCTGTGCCTGGCAATCCGGGATGGAGCCTCCATTCACAGTTGGTGTTCTATACTATAATGTCCATTTCAGTGATACCGCTTGGCAACACCCCACTTTGAACGTCCGCCGAGATGAGGAAGGCAATATGTTCTGTCCCCAGGCCGGGACATATCAAAGACCTTAAAAATAGTAGTTGTTATTCCCTGCTTAACGTTCAGCATTTGCGTAATGGCAACAACTGGTTCACCCGTTGTCAGTATAATGTGACGGGGACGGAAGGTTCAATGAGATAGCACTACTATAAAGTCGGCATGAGATCCGCGCTATCACAAGGAGGCAAATTCACCAACATACCCTGTCTCCGACACACATACACACATGCACACTTACACAACACACTTGAAGGTACGACCTTAAATAACAATATAAAACCTAACTAAACTAAAACAATTACAAGTAAGCCTTACAAAGATCGTAGGTACCAATGGGTCTTTTGTGTCTGTATTCTTATCATATGAGTTGTCACAGAGAGTTTCTTACTTTAGGTCTGTTTTTTATCTCTATGTAATGATAGTGTATGGCAACTACCACAAATAATACATTAAGCAATAGTCGATTTATTATCTTTTTATTATTATTATATTTTGTAGATGTAAAAATAATTTTAAGACTGAATAAATTAAAAAGAAAATGTACCGATTTCGGGCAAAGTGAAACAAAACATACACTTTTATAATGTTCAATTGCTTTCAGACCCAGGGAAGCATGGCGACTGTATTCTTACTGACGTGTCTAGCAGCACTCTTCGGCCTTTCCTCGAGTGTAGTCCTTAGCTGTCCCGGAAGTTGTGATTGCGATCTAACGAACGGTAAAGTCGAAAATTGTTCCGGAGTAACAGACTTTCCGGAAAAATTCCCGAACGCGTCCTTGATAAAAACATTATGTATAATAGGAAACAATCTGACTAGTCTCACTACAAGACTATATATCTTTAAGAATCTTGAAACTCTGCAAATTACTAGTAGCGGTGTTGAAATGGTAGACAATGATACTTTTCAAGGAATGGACAAATTAAAGTGGATTATGATGAACAAGAATTTGTTCGAGTTCGTAAGACCCGGGACCTTTGTTGACCTACCAGTGCTAACCACATTAGAACTGCCAAACAACAATATATCCACGTTGGACGCCCATACATTCTGGAATATGACTAATCTTAAAATACTAGATCTGTCGTATAACAAGATAACTGTCATATATTCTGACAGCTTTGGACGTCTTCCCAACGTAACAGTTCTGGACCTAGGACACAACCAATTGGCAACAGTGCCGAAGAGAATTCTACAAAACTTTCCGAGGTTATACGCACTCACTCTTTCCGGAAATCGTATCAAGACCGTGAACGCGTACGATTTTACCCACTGCCTAACCCTCAGGTCATTGTATTTATCGGATAATCAAATTTCGATATTAAGCGACAAAGCATTTGTTGTTAACGAAACCGGAGGCAACCAATCCTTGAAGATCAACTTCATCTTTTTAGGAGACAATAAGTTGACCGAGTTCCCACCGTTAAACAACTTAAATCGCCTGCATGGTATTGTTTTAAGTGGCAATATGATTGACTCTATTCCCTCCGACGCAATGATCGGATTTCCAGGTCTTCTTCAATTTAGGATGTCTTATAATCTCAACCTGACAGATATACAACCAGGTGCTTTCCGAATGTTAAAATTGCTCAAAACAATACATATGAATGGTAACAAAGGCTTGCAAAGTCTCCCGGATGGTTTATTCCAAAACCAGAAACAATTACATACACTATTTCTAGGCAACTGTAACCTTACAACTTTCCCGGAAAGTCTTGGGAACTGGGACCACTTGAAAGTGTTAAACCTAATAAACAATCCGCTCCACTGTGACTGCGCGCTGAAATGGCTTTCAAAGCCGCATGCTTGGAATCAGCCTGCGAACCAAAACGTAATATCGCAGCTGATGTGCGCAAGTCCGCCAGAGTTTAAACATAAGAGTGTGTGGGATCTTAATGACGATACTTTACCTTGTGTTGACCACACGGAAGTGTCCAATAGGATCACGAACGGTATTATATTCGCAATTGTCGCGATAGTGTTGATTGCGATTGTTGCTATCATCCTCCGGTTCCGCCGCACAATGGTTTTGCGGTGGAGGTACTACCGTTACGCACGCCAGACAGATGACGTTCCCTTTACTGTGGACAACGAGTACAGCGACTACCCGTCGGGAGACCGGAAGCTGAGGATGAGCGACCTTGAAAGGGACATGTGACCGGGAATGTTGTCTTAGCTACGTATTAAATTGGCATGAAATTGTACTGGTAACCCGTCGGGGTTCAACATTCTGGTATTGGAAATTATGAATAATTTTATTCTTAACCCTATAATAAATCTAACTGATTTATTACACAACACTACAGACAACAGCAAGGTATAATAAACCTTTAAAAAGATCAAAACCACATATAAAGTTAACAAAGAAAATCTCATAGTCTAGCGAAGAAAACTTGGCTATTTGTAAATTATTATGAGCCCTGATAACAACTTGTAGGGTTGATACTTTTTTTTGTAAATATATTATTCCTGCTAAGTATGGTAAAACCAGCTTAACAAAAAAAGAAGGGATATATTATAATGCATGCATGACCCAGTAATGTACGTTATCCAAATCTGACTGAATAGCCAGACGAGAACAGTGTGATTGGTATTTATACTAGCAACACGTACAATATACCACAGAGAAACCTCATAACTCCAGGGGTTACTTCATGTTCTGTTAGGAGATGGTTAGAGAGCGTGACTCCTAGAGGTCCGAGGCTGACCATAGTAGGATACCTTACATTATCAGATCAATGATGCATTTCACTGTCCGTATACCAGTGACCTTTACCAATTTAAACAGGAAAACTAGGCAGCAAATAGCGCTTTTAGACTGTCGGCAAATTACAAGCAGTGGACATTTTTAGTTGGGTGAATTTTAAATCAGACACAAAGTGCACTTAGAAATCAGTGCAGCTAGTTTATCAGTGGTATTTAGGCCATACCGATGTGTATACTATACATTGGAACTACATTACAGCCATCAGCAAGCACCTCTATTCATGTGCGTTATAATGAGAATATTGTCATCGGAGGAACTATTGCTTATCGTTATATTCATTTGATAAAGACTGAGACAAAACTCCCACCATTTACTATATTCCAATACATCATTTGTGTGTTATTTCAGTATAGATAGTTGACGAAATGTGTCCCTGTAAGGAAACTGGTATCGATAACAGCACCTTTTTCATCACGAGTGCTATGTTTCGAAATGATGTATGTCTAATGGATATTTCAGTCCATTCTGCTATCTTGCTATCGAGCGTTTTGCTAAAGCCTTGCTAATCTTCTCGGAATCTACTTATTTTTTGCATTAACACTAGCTATCGACTCACAAACAGTGAGCTGATGTCGTCTATTACAGTGGTGTAGACGTAAACGGTATTAATAGCATTTTTTCTGTTCTAAGGCGTCAGTTGCATATTCGATGATGTTAAACCATTGTAAACAAGCAACATAAATCACACATTTTGATTAACAACTGTTTTATTGAATACGCTAAAATTAAGTCATTAAGCAAGGCTGACTTTTAACTTGAGTTTGTAGCTTATGGCATTATTGAAATAATAGACATATATCAGATCTGTAAAGGTTATATACTCAGAAATTTTAGTAAAATAAAGACATGCAAGTGTGTACTTTTTAAAACCCAAATACGCTGATCTCTTACGAAAGAACATTAATATAATTTTTCTTTTATTCTCCAGGCTACGCATTCTAACATTAACCAAGTATGACATTTGTATAAAAAAGCATCCATGTTCCAGAACCAATCTACTATAGATGTGTGTTTACTTGTATATGGTTCCAGAACCAATCTACTATAGATGTGTGTTTACTTGTATGTGGTTCCAGAACAAATCTACTATAGATGTGTGTTTACTTGTATGTGGTTCCTGACCCAATCTACTATAGATGTGTGTTTACTTGTATGTGGTTCCTGAACCAATCTACTATAGATGTGTGTTTACTTGTATGTGGTTCCAGAACCAATCTACTATAGATGTGTGTTTACCTGTATGTGGTTTGATTGTCGCCCCTTCGCCGTTGGTATGTGCTAAAAGGATAGTTTACTTTTTATTTTATGAACGACACCTACAGTCACCATTGAGATGGTCTAGTATGTCTTGCTCAGCTTTGAAAGACAAAAATACATAAACTACACAATTTTTATTTTTCGCTCTATATTATTCGATGTTTTAATTACAGAAGTTTACAACCTTCTCTAGTATATGTTATGTTAGCTTTGTTGTGGTGACAATAATGATCGACGCAAAAGTTCAAAATGCTAGTTTTTAAAAAAATGTCTGACAATTTGTAAATATATTACTATATTTTATCTTCGAACGATAATTTTTAATTCGTACTCATGTCGTTTGACTTTTGAATTTTAATATATTTTTACAAATTCACTTGTATACAAGATAGCCGTAAGTATAATCAGGCCTTTAGCAATTGAATTCTTTGTAAATATTTCAATCTACGCAATTTGTTATTTCACAAGGAATACCTGTTGTTTAACAGGGAATGCCGAAAGGAGTTTTACACTTGCTGCTAGTAACGTTTCTTTTTACTACACAGCCTTCAGAGATTTCCTTTACTGATAACCATGTAAAGATTTCCTTTACTACACCACCATTAGATATTTCCTTTAAGTTCGTCCATTAGAGTGTTCCTTTACTGATAACCAGTAGAGGTGTCCTTTACCTGTGGCCAGTAGATGTTTTATTTACTACACAGCCGTTAGAATTTCCTTTAATTATCACCAGTAGAAGTTTCCTGTACTTATGACCAGTACATGTTTCCTTTAATTTTGACCATTAGAGGTTTCCTTTATCAGTAGAGGTATCAAACCCCCATGGCCTATAGTGTCTCCTTCACTTATGACCAGTAGAGATTTCCTTTACTTTGTACCATCAAGAGGACAACTTTGCTTATGATAAAAGGAGGTTTCCTTTACTTACGACAAGTACAGGTTTCTTTCACGTTCAGCCAGTAGCGGTTTCCGTTTAGTGATTGTCTACACAATAATGTAATTTTGTACCATTTTAAGAAAAGATAACATGTCTTTCATTAATCAGTTTGCCAGTGCGGATTTGTTTGCATCATTAGTATTTCAAACGTGATTCATTAGGCACTGCACTTTTACTACATACCATATCGCCTTTTAGCAAGTTTTTATGACGTTTCAATATCGTTTTTGATGTGTTCGTACTATTTTTGTGGAAAATACATTCCCCGTATAATTTAGTTTGTTTTGTACGCGTTTGATCAATAATTGTAAAAATATCTTTATCTTCCACAGGATTAATTGTGATTAAGTTTTTATTATTCCGATATTGATGAGCAACTCTTATATATATCATATCATATATAGTGGTTGAAATATAAAACGTATTGTAGATAATACCACTTCTTCTATATATATATAACTATGTAGGAGGATATATCGATGTATGAGATTTCTTCCATGATTGAACCAATGTTGTTGGTAGGAGTCGCTACATATTTAGTTAAATGAACTGTACAGGTATAGCATGTATTTGATGTTTTGTTGGTATATTTACGTTGCCATCTATGAAATTGTTTGAACAACTTTTACCATGTGTATATTACTAATGTATTAATAATCCTCTATGTAAATGTGTATATGTATACTTTCATTCCACGTGTGACGGGATTTTAAATAGACAGATTTGTTTACCACTCGTGTGCAAACTTGAGCCTGTTACTGTACGCGGTGTTCTGTAATAAAGTTTAGGTATAAAATAGTCGTACAGATTGCAGACACTATAAATGCTACGTTCGAGTAGATCAGGCGGATGATTATTACAACAATCAATTTTATATAACCAATCGGTTAAGATTTTTACGAGATTTGTTTCACCTTGTTTAGTTTCGAATCTCATGTTATTTGATAGTCATAATAATAGTGAGTTTTATGTACATTGTATTTTATAACAACATTGGAACAAATTTTATCAGCTTACAGCATTCACTCTTTTTTGCCCTAAAGGCAGCACAAAGGGGTCTTAAATGATAACAGTATATTCCCGATATTAAACGAAGTGGTAGTTCCATTATAAACTAATTTAATTATAAATAATATTCCAGCATATTGCTGTTTTGATTGAGATGAGTTTTAAACACGTTAATGACACTATACACAGAAGATCTCAGACGAGGCCTTATTATGTAGTGATGAAATTGGAACGAGTGTGTAATCCTCTTCATCATTAACCCAACCACAACCTGCACCAATTTTGCCTTAAAATTATGAGGTCATCCTTTGGTTCTGTGTGACGTCACAGTGGGTGATATAACGGACATTTGTTTGATGGCATTACCTGTTTAACGTTGCGGTTAGTAGTAAAATCAATGTCATTTTCACCGATAAAGGAGGCCGTTTTTCACTTTCGTGCTTGTACTTTATCTAATTAAAGTTCAATAACCGGTAAGTCTTGTTAAATCGTTAATTCTTATTTCTCTTTCAATTTTTGTAAATAGGAACTTAGAAGATCGAGTAGAACACCCAATAACTAACGTTTCCGCCCGTAATTTTGTACAAAAAGTACACTCAAGCTCAGATTTTACTTGTATTACTGTCAATTCTATGTTATGAATTTAGTTTCATGGTCGATCATTTCTGACTTGAAGTGAAAGTGATACTTAACATTTTTCATTGATCACAAATATCCTGTTATACACCGTTTATCGTAGTAGATGTACGTTATGTTCCTGTTTTCGTTTTACTTTTCTGTGAAAAGGTGTTATAAGGACGCTGTTCCGTGTGTGAACAATTAGCCCTCTTGTGTCGTTTGGACGTAGTGTGATCATAACGGTAAAGGACAATTTATGGATAGGGGTTGGAAAAAATCTAACCACACAATGTATGTATAGTGCGGTAAAGGAGGCACAGTAGTGTAGTGATAGGTTGCTGGACTCACTACCGAAGGGTTGCGGGTTCGAGTCACAACACGGCACTGTGTTGTATCTTTGAGAAAGATACTTTACCCCGCTTGTCCCAGTCTACTAAGCTGTTAATGAGTACGTGGTTGGGCAATGCTAGAATTGTTGAATGCTACCGGTAAGCGCCGAAATGGCAGCACCTGCTGTATGCTCCCCAGGGAGTTGAGAAAGATATAACCACGGATAATAATTTGTGAACCGCTTTGAGACGATCTACGAACTAGGTTGTGATAAAGCGGTATATAAGAACCTCGAGTTATTATTATTATCATTGATCTAAGCAGACAGAGTATTTTACGACCCTACTACACAATGTGTCCTACCCACTCTACTGTTGTACGACACGGATGTTTGAACGCGGAAGTTTGACCTATTTGACCTAAGTAATTGTTCATATTTACTATATCGTTGATAAGTACTTTAATAAGTTTGTTATTTGAAGTCATTTCCAAGGATCTCTCATGTGATACACACTGTTTGGTCACAATGTCTTAAATGTACATTGTGTACTGCGTTTTTGCCGTTTTCCTGATCAATCCTTTCCTGAAGTATTTTTCACTTTGACATATATGTTAGTTATTTTGACACCACTTCGTTGCCTAGAACAATTCTTCAATACCAAACCGATCTTGTATGGCAAACAAGCATTGGGGAGATCAGCGTCACATTCTACAAGTTTGTATTATACGCATTGCTGTGTTTCCTTTGTTATTAAACAGGTGATATCACTATCTGCGTAATCTTCATAATTTCAAAGCAACTCAAATTATGCTTATGCGATAATTTGTTCCTGTTACCATTTCAACATAATCAAATTTATGTTTGTATAAACTTGAAATTTTCTGTTTAAAAAATATACAAAGGACATCCGTGAACGTTTTTATTTATGAAAAGGAAATATTTCAAATTGGTAGGTTGGGTCTTAACTGTAATTCATAAACTGTTTTTCATTATTTCAAAAAATATTAAAACCTTTTAATCACGCTCGTCAGCGTTTTTGCGAGCTGTTTTTAGTTTGCCACGCGTGTACTTCGAGTTGTGTTATTTGCACGTGCATGTTCAATGATTGTGTTACACGAGGAAGTTGATTTCCTATAGTATGCTACCTTACGTTTATCGCGTGTACTTCATTGGAACGCTCTAATGAAAGGACCTCACAGGTTGTCATATATGTCAACAAAAGATCTTTCCTCTTAAAACATTGCTATCATGTAATGTGATGCCTATATGTGGCTTGTATAATATTATCAATTTCAATTTGGCCATAGAGGTCAGCATAGTTTCCAGCGTGGATATGGTTGAGTATTTCTGAATATATTACAGATAGGGCAAAATACGTTGCGTGTCACTCTAAGCTGATATTTACGTTTTTTTTTCCAATTATGCTTCCTTTGATATAATGTGCTGATGGTATTCTATTTACATTAGATTTACAATGGTATTCAAATATAATTCACTTAAAGTCTTCATGCTAAATTTGGTTATTACATATTAACTAAAAACTCATATTAACTCAAAATAATATCCCGACTTCACATCTATAAATTCATAAGAAATTGATTAGTTATTACATTGAGGCCTGGATAAACTATGTAAATAAATATTTTTATTTCTATCACGGTACCCGGGTTAATAAAATCAGTATTACTTGATATCTCCATCACAGGGGGCCGTGCACCTCTTGGATCACAATCATAAGTTTTGAATATATGTATTACTTGTACAAGTGTAGTAAAAAGTGTTTGTGTCTGATTCTCTTACATAACAGTAACACGGTGTATTGTGATTGTACAGTAAGTGCTATTTGATTTCAGGACCTGGCTATGGAACACTGTATTTTCCTCCATGGATGATTATACATGAAATATCAGGTTGCAGTCGATATGCGTTTCAGTCCTTTTTGAACCTGTAACGGCGATTGTTTAAAGCAAATTTCGTTTTAAAAGAGTTTGAAGCTGATTTAACTGTTCTACTAAAACTGTACAAGTTCCCAATTACATTAAAAAAAGAGACAACAATTAAAATGTTAATTTAAAAATAACCTTTACTTGGCATCACGAGAAATACATGGAGTTTAATATACACCCGAATACTCCAGGTAACGTACTGCCAACACGGTGGTGGTTATATGTGATGGTAGTTGACAATTTTATTCATATGAATGTCCTTTCAATTTTTGTATACACGAGATACAATATCGTGGAAGTTAGATATAATCCTCCCTCAATCGATCTCTTCTACAAACAGTATATATTCGAGTCAATCATGTTATGATAAGAAAAAACGTATCGTTTGTACGGAATATCTTTCTCATTGTTGTAATTACCATGACAACATAACAAGCAAATACCTTTTTAAGGCTGAAATTGTCATCAAAACATTTAAGAAGCTTTCTACATCTCGACTAAAAAACCTTGATAAAAAGTGGCATACAACACATCTCTACTGACATGTTTAACAGTGTTATGATATACCAGAAATAACAATGTCTTTATGTTCGGTAGGGTATACTTATTCGCGAATGTCTGAATTCGGGATTAGAGCATGTTTTTTTCCCTCAATACTCAATTCTCACGAAATCAAACCGATTTATAGTTCATACTGGGGTGCTCTGATGTGAATGTTAAGATGTTTGACGAGTGCATCACGTCCAGTGACAACCGTCTTGTTTATTGTTATTCGTGACAATTATATATCTTTCGATTAAGGACATTTGCTTTTACTTTAATTGTTTTAAATATATATGGCATAATAAAATTATTATTTAATATCACATTCCATGTTTTGTTTTTACTTTTCGTCCACAGTGTAATACAGTTAGTGATGCAATCTTCACCACAGCATATGATTCAGATCTTCATTGAACCCCTCCTTTTACTTCGATCGATGTTAAAACAGTGTTTAAACCTTTCACAAACATCGTTCACAATCGTATAAAATGATAAACCAAATTAGACGGCTAAACCTTGTTTCGTATTAAAAACGTCACATATTCTCGTGAAAGTGTTGAACCTTGCTGGTTTTGATGTGACGTTTAAGAGATGGTATAAAAAACAGCTATTCATTTGAAATTACAATCGTTGTCTAAATCACAACTGTGTTTTTGTCGTTTTTAGAGAGCAATATTAGGAATTTGAAAAAACAATTAATGCATTAAAATATGAAAGAAAACTACTTTAAACATTATTATGAATTTTCTTGATGCAAATTTAGATACAAATTGCTACTCATGTTTCCCTATATAGACGAGGTTTGTGTTAAGACAAAGAATCCCCTTTGTATTGTTAATGATTAATAAAGGATATTGTTCAATTGCTTACTCAAAACTGCTTAAGTGATTCCCCCAGGTCGAACAATTATCTTCAAATTGTTGAAGTTGGTCAGTACCATTTAGATCCTAAAAAACAACTAACCAAACTGACAGTAAAATACTTAAATAATTTAATGTTATTCCTTATATTTAGGTAAAAGCCAATACATATAATAAAATTTCGTATTACTCCGTACTGATTAATTTTCATCATTCAAAAGTGAATTTGTTTAGTATGACAGTTTCGAGAGAAGTGTTGTAAAATCCCTCCTGCATAAAATACGATAAATACGGCAAAATAAAGAGACAAGTTTAATGCGTTTTAAAATCTTTTATAAGCATTCCAGCTCTCTTGTGAAGCGAGTGTCACATGTACATGACGCATAGAGTTACACACCTATCATAGTTACCCGATATACCATGGTAAAAGGGGCTCCTAAGAGGGTTATCCGACATATTGTCATGTTTTGTCTTATATTTGAATTAGATAGATCAGTGGAAATCTGCATATGCTTATCGAATCACACATATTTGTTTCTTTGATCGGTCAAGTAGCGAGCGAATGGAAATCCCTTAAACGATTGAATTATATGCGATAGAATAACTATTGCACTTGCTATTGTTAGATAATGAGGTGTCATTAAAAACATAATTAATGCATAATCGCTTCAGCGGAACGTAAATTTCTGTGAACGCGCATCCCACCTGTGTACATGACGACTGAAATGTGAATGAGAAAGCCTGAGTAAAGAACACATTTAAGTGACAACTTGACATTGGTATGTACAGCCTCATAAAAACACTGAAGTCGTGAACAAAGTATGTTCCTCACAGTCTCATAAAATGATGTGCATATAAACATGCTTATGACTTGCACTTTCTTCCGTACAGATGTTTTTGAATTAGTCAAATGTAATGTACATCACAAAGTGTATACTGTAAACTGTGCGATTGTACTTTCGAATGCCGAGGATAACTAATATAGATCCTGGGTAGTTTATGTTACAGTCAAGAAACGTACTTTTATCAAAGTAATATGGACCAATTCAACGTTGGAGTTAAATATGCATATTACGTATGATAATACGTATAATGAATAGATAACAATGCTTCCTGAAGCGATGTGCCCATGTTTTCAACATTTTTATAAATCATGCTATTATAATCAAACGTTTTAGATTGTGATGTTTCAAACAACAGTCTATCAACAAATAATGCATAACAAAAATATAGCTTAGCATGTTAAGGTCGACGGTGTCCACATATCGAAAGACCCCCCAAGAACAAAGTTAAATGGTATCCCTGCCTAGTGTGATCGGGACACAGTAGAGTAGCATGTCGCCCCTCTATGTCACATTGTGTTTGACAACTATCTAACCTTGATCTTTCTAATGTGGACAATGCAATGTTGTCTTGTCTGTATCACTCACATATGGGCCCCGGAGAACACTTTCATCAAAAAGGGCTTCAAATTGATCACCACTTACAATCATCTCAAGCCAATTCTTCTAGAATAATAAGAAATGAAAGAAGTGACCTGAATCCCAAATGTTTCTATGGGAGTAGGAGGCCAATTGTAAACCAACACTTGCTATGTATTGGAAATAGATAAAAACTAAATTGAACAAAAGATGGAAATACCTCTTTATTTCTTGCTACCAACGGAAACTAGTTCAATCGTCGATTTTCACGTACACATTATCATTGCCAACGTCGTACAATATCTGTGCTGACGTCGTGCATCTAATTTTTCCAGTCTTACAGAACGAGTGCTCTTTTCGGACATTATTTTCTTAATAATTTACTTCAAGGAAAGGTGAATACGCTGTACGCACATCACCTTTGGAACGAACTTCCTCTGATCTTGCTAGTAATTTTGCTATATATAAGCAAACGTTGGATAAGTGTTGCAGATAATGTACTGTTATCAAACGTTGGTCAGGAGTTGCAGATAATGTACTGTTATCAAACGTTGGACAAGAGTACAGATAATGTACTGTTATCAAACGTTGGACTGGAGTTGCAGATAATGTACAGTTATCAAACGTTGGATAAGGGTTGCAGATAATGTACTGTTATCAAACGTTGGATAAGTGTTGCAGATAATGTACTGTTATCAAACGTTGGTCAGGAGTTGCAGATAATGTACTGTTATCAAACGTTGGACAAGAGTTACAGATAATGTACTGTTATCAAACGTTGGATAAGTGTTGCAGATAATGTAATGTTATCAAACGTTGGATAAGTGTTGCAGATAATGTACTGTTATCAAACGTTGGAAGGGCCATTGGTACCCTAGCTAACGTTCTGTCCAGATGACTTTGCTAGACAATAACACGGCTGGAATCATAGAGGATTTTATGTAAAAAAGCAAATCTATTCCAAGACACTGTATTGCTCGATTTAAGTGAAAATCAAACAACATTCATGTAAAATATTTGCATATATTGCGACACTGTGCGTATATACGAATCAACAATTTCATAAATTAATGTTTGTCATGTAGCATTTACATGAAACAAGAGTCATAAATAAATACATATTGGGTTACGTATTATGTATAACCGCTTATCAGAACAGTTGAATTGTTGAGTTATTGAGAACAGTCTGCCGGCTCATCTATGCTGTAACTTTACTGCCTGATCATAGGAAGGCGGGGCCTCCATTTCGTCGCTGTAGGATGGAGCAGATGGCTCGGTTCGTGTATCATTGTCAAGCGTCTGATATTGGGTAGCAGACGGGACAGATGTTAGAGGGTGATTTTCACGTTTATAAACGAATCTGATCAGTGAGTTAGATCTACGTGTTATGTAAACCAGATATCCTGTTATTAGAAGTCCTATAACCAAGGGTACGATCAGAAATATAGCAATGAACACCGAAGAACGCCGTAAACACACTGTTTTGACGTCGAAGTCAAAATCATCAGATTCTGGTACGTAGACCACAATAGATCCGTCTGCATTATCTCCCGAGAGGTCGACGTGACACTTCAGGGACTTGTGGCAAACTTCTGTTCCGTCTCCTAAAACGAACACTGCACGGTTTATATTGAATGTGATACTAGCACTCAACGGGTGGCGGTTATGATTGGTTAAAACTATGTAGAACTCGTCAGTGAGCGCGACACTGTAGGTTAGTCTAGTCCTGGAATGGGATGGTGATTTACATAACTTTGTACGTACAGTCTTTTTGTATGTCCCGGGGTCATAGTTATCCTCCTTCCACGAGCTGAATTTGGAATCACCTTTGATGAGATACAAATCCCCGTCATTGTCCCCACAAATGTCTATTTCTATTTTGGAGCCAGAAAGCAGGTAAAATCCCCAGTATTCATACCTATTCCTGACAACTACTGCCGTCTGATTGATGGTGTGTTTCACCTGTCTTGTCGACACAATAGGTGGTGATGGTAGGAGGTACGTATTAACAGGAAATGTTGTATCAACTATTACACCCTCACAAAAGGACGAGTGAATCCCGTGTGTCAAAGGGATCATATCTGAAGGGCTGGCGGGGATGGCAGTAGGACCATATTTCCCAAATCCGACAGCCAAACCTGTCACTAAAGACAAGACCGCAATCCATCCCCAAATTCTGAATATCCTGTGGAAGTTATTCTTGCCTCTGCATCCAAAACACAGACCAAGACACAGACAGCATCGCTTAAAGTCGTCACAGGTTAGTGGTGTGCCTGGCGTGTCGTTGTGACGGAAGTGAGTAGTAGATACGTATGTGTGATTACTGCTGTATCCTCCACTACTACCACCAGAACAGGTCCCACCGCCGTGAACCATGGTCAACCTGACAGCGAAATATATCATTGTATCAGTTGTTAAAACATAAACAATCAGTATAGGATATATTGATTTTTGATGTTGACATGTAAGTTTGATTGATATTTTCATAAGCATTATGAAAGGTAAAAATGAAAAACACTGTATATAACAGCATTGAGGAGACATTGTAAACAAAACAAAAACAATGACATTATTGGCCCCCGTCCCCGATAGGAATTAAAAGTTATATTCCTATCCCTAAACATAAATCCTAGAAATCGATCACGAATCAAGGCAAATTTGATATTCATAACAATGGAATCGTTTGTCAGTATAACGAAAGTAATATTTATCATTATGGGATAAGACGTTCCAAACCATGCAAAATCAACATTGATAATTTACAATGTATTCATATATGTTTTCTGTTGTTAATGATTTTGTCAAAAATATATACCAGTATTAAAATCCCATTTACCAAATAAGGACCTCGTTAGAGCGTATGATATACGTAATGAATAAGCAACAAACAAAAAAGCATGATGTGACTCAAATACATTCATTTTGTATACATGTTTCAGGTTAAAACAACATACATATCAGTGGCGGATCCAGAGACCTATCTGGGGGGGGTTCCAAATTTCCTGGGGGGGTTTCCATGTAGGGAAAAATTGAGGAAAATGGTGAAAATACATGATTTTTAAAGAAAATTCTCAGGGTGGGGGATTTTCCTGAAGCCCAAAAAAACCCTCTGGATCCGCCACTGCATATATCTCATTATCTAGGGTATTCATATATAAAAATTTCCTACGTATGAAATGTTTAGCTAAGTATAGACATATATATATTTTAGTATAAACAGCATACCTATATCAGTTGAACCATGTATATAAACAGCCTACCTTAGTGTACAATTCCTATGAACAATGTATATAATTCATTATATACAGTATATATTTCTCAGTACAAACTGGTTAAACGCTATGCTATTTATAGCATGTACTCATTCAGGAAGAATATTTCGGCCATTGCATGACGACAGTCTATATTTAGCTTCACAGTACAGTATGTAAAGAACTATGTGTACATCTTATGCATATGACTACAATTCACAGGTATATCAAATGGTAACACATGTCCAGATAAGGATTACATACCTGTGTTGATTGTTGTCACTTATATCACAATAAAGCGTAGTCCACTTCAGGTGGTGTATACCATAACGTGTGAATCCTTCTCCACCGACGTGTAGCCTTATCCTCCCCACTGGATATAACTTTATAAACTGAGTACACCGGATCTGGTGGTAAACATGGCCGCTTTGTTGACGCTATTCACTGGCGGTTAGTTGTTTTGTATGACTGGTTAGCTTGTACACACGTTTGGAAATCGATTTTGTTATAAGGAAATACCAACGTTACCGTAACTACGATCTGGTAACTAACATTTTAATACTGAGAATGTGTTCAATAGAAACCGTAAACAATGAACCTCCTATATAGTGACACAAATGTCGATGATACTGACAGGCTAAACGTACATAGCATACATCGCTTTTGTCGGTCTCGCTTGACTAAGAAGCTACATGTATTTGTATCACTACACCTAGTCATATAACGCAGTATCTTTTAAGCGTAACGATCTTTTAACCATTAACATATATGGGGGAAACTTATACTCGCTATAACAGAAATATTGTAGTGAAATAGCAAAACAAGTCTACCGCGTTGTTTATAAACAACGACAGTCCGAAAAAGTCACAGGTGGACAAAAGACGGTCGGTACAGGATGCAAGTGATACACCTGATTAGATAGTGGAGGAAACGACCATTTTAGGTTACATATACCATTGAATATGGACACTTTATACGAGAGTAATATATCTAGCAAACAGATAATAGTGTTTATAATTAAACCTCACTGAATCAGCTAACAGTTTTCTCGACATCATGACCAAACTATAGTATTGTTTGTTTATTACATATACTAGTAGTGTAATGTTTTACGGGACGTATTATTATTGCTACTTTACCGCTTTAGGAATACATTTCCTGTTGATCTTGAATTGATTGTTGATAACAAGACACCAATGTGTCTGAATCTCTCCTGTGTATAATTCAATATTTGTTTCACGCCCACGTCACAACATCCAACCCGATGCGCTATGATGCTTCTTGGGTTTCTGTTTTTTGTAATTAAACGTTATGTCCCTAATGCAATCACCTGCGTTTCGTAGCAGAATTGATTCATGTTCACAGATTCCAATATTTCAAAACATTATAGCGGGAAAATATTGTTTTAAAACGGGAAGGATCTGTCTAGTTATTGATCTTGACGAGAAGAGAGGAGATCGTATTAATATTGATGGCTGAAACTGTGTATTTTTGTCATAAGTGATCATGAACAATTGGTTTTATAAACAGCTGACCTAACATTACAACAAATGCTGATGCTCGTCAGTTCTCTAGCTACAATATATGGATGATTTCATAAAGCATGTGATAGACCTACCCGTACGGTCATACACTGAAAAAGAGAGCTCATTACACCAGTGTCATATTCTTTACATGGGTAACCTGTTTGATAAATCCGCAGTACGATCATCTGGTGTACTGGTGATCCTCAGTATTTACAGGAGCTTGATCAGTCGTCAAGATCACTGTTCTCAGAGACAATGATCCTGCAAATTGTAAATGAGTTTTGATTGGGTATTTTTTAATTGAAGTGATTTTAAAATTAAAGTTAAACTATTCTTTAATAATTCATCATTATTAAATTCGTTTGCCATTTTGGCTTCTGGAAATATCGTTTTCATGATACTCCTATGCCTTTGCCTGCAAAAAAAAGAGTTAAGATTGTACGAGACATTCCTAAAGCGCTTAGCAATCATGTTGCTGCACCAGTGTTTTATTCTTGTAGTTCTGTTGATTCGGATTACTGTGATTTTGATTATTTACAATTGTACATGTATAAAAGTTCGCACTTGTGCTTATATGTGTCTCTAAAGTCGTGCTTTCGTTTTTTAGTGTTGTATTACGTACGATCTATATAAATGACAATGACGGCATGACATCGCATGTGTCGAATCAATTGAAATTATCACAATTTATGTAAGAGTTATCACCCTTGAATCATCATCAAGTTTGTTTGCTAAAGATTTTAGTGAGTCCTTTTTGAATGTCACGGTTATTAAGTGATACATAACTTAACGGATTCCCGCCGGTAAAAAGTTAGTATATGATGACTGTAATTTCTACATTGAAGAAGCAATGTTTGTCCATCCAAAGGTCCCAAGTGGAAAAATATTACATTCAATCATAATGAAAACTGTGTATCAGAGATTCGCTGATATATATGCTGAACAGCTTTGTCGGGTGTACGACACCGGCATGCTACACAATTATATTTCTATAAATATGGCTTAAAAAGTTTCGATACATGTTGATAGCGGATGCAGCCCATCCCTTGAAAGATTTTGCTTATTACACAATACGAAGACAATTATCATTTGCCTCATAACGAACCCGTGTTGATGGTCATCTGTCATCAAAGGGATTGGGGAAGACGAATTGCTTCGCTTAAAGACTAATTCATAAGACTTAAACACACAAATATCTTGTCAGCTGAATGATAATGGTACGTGCTTTGGTTTACACATAATTGAAAGCAATGATTAGGAGGAGGTATTGCATCAGCAATTACTGCTAGATGTTTTCATAATAGCAAGGCACTGGAACGCAAAAACAGCATTCATTCTTTATTTATAAATAAGCTTATAAAATATCACATAATTACCATTCATTTTTTATTTGTAAATAAACTTACAAAATATCACATAATTAACACTCATTTTTTTACTTGTAAATAAGCTTATAAAATATCACATAATTAACATTCATTTTTTTACTTGTAAATAAGCTTATAAAATATCACATAAAAATCATTCATTTTTTTAATTTGTAAATAAGCTTATAACACCTTACATACACGTGTTGTAGTGCATTCATGTATAAACATATGTTCATGATAATTACAAATTATAATAGCTACGATAAGATTAGCAATTGCTGTAAATGTAATGCGAAAAAAGGGTTGCTTCAAACAACGGCCAGCAGATCAGACATAGCCTGGAGGCCAGCACAGACAAAGTATCCTCACACTCACACGATTCTGACTTGTGATACCACCTTTCATGTGACGAGCTGATCCGCAGCAACAATAAATAAATACGAATTGATGATTTAAACATTATTACATCAATATTCAAAAGAGGTACAACAATCAACAATATAAATAGTGTATTTCATCACTAGTTACCGGTTTTTCATTAAAATCTTAAATTCCCGTTTTTGTCTTCAGTGTTTCATGTGAAAAATTATACAAACAATTTTCTCAATTACAATAAATTGTTTCTCCCCTTGTAACAGTTACGTGTACCTGTAACAGGAGACACATGCCATAAGAGACATGTTCAATACTAAAACAGTAGTATATATATATACATAAGTATCAAAGTAATAATGTTTGCTATATACAATTGTACAAACTTTGTGTAATCATTTTATGTTGAGTTGTGATATAAGGATGTCTTTAAAGTGACTATTTTCCAAAGACTAAAACTTTCAAAATGTTCGAATCATACTCCAAATTCAATTTATGAATAATAAATATACACAGAGACGTATAATACATATTATACGTCTCTGATATACACTGTATTATATTAACGGGGTTTTCTCAGCCTCATTCATTTACTTTAGTTAGCGGCATTGGAAAGTTAAATATTTTACATATATCCTGCATTTACCGGATATCTGTTCAATGTGGGCTGGGGCCAACTCTATCTGTGTCACATTTACCAGCGCCGCCATCTTATGATGCTCAGGAGATATTTCTTATGCTACACTCTTCCACTTCGTCCGACGGCCTCTTCATAGGTGGGAGGTTTTACAGCTAGCCCATCGTCATGGCAACCGTAGGGAGGGGGTGGCGATTTCCCGTTTGGTTCCGCCTCGCGTTGCATTGTCTGGTATTCGGGTGGATAGGATGTAAATGTCCGTTGTTCCCTCCTTTGCACTGACCCTATAGAGGTAGTGTTCGATTCTTTACGTTTTTTGTACAGCATGTGAGCAGTAAAGAGACTGCCCACCGTAAAAGGAATCAACAGGAATATTGCAATAAAAACAGAAACGCGTGATAAACAATCTGTCTTGATAACAAAGTCAAATGTTTCGGAATGTGGTACGTACACTACGATGGCACTATTAGAGCCAGTTCCCGCGAAATTTACCTTACATGACGTAGAGTTGCTGCAAACGATGTTCTTATCACCCCCCAAGTCATACACAGCACGCCTAAGATTGAACAAAATATTGACATCCACCGTTCTGTGCCCATCATTGGCAACGACAAAGTAATACTCTTCCGTGCTCCCGATGTGGTACGAAATCCTTGTGTTGTGGTATTGCGGATAAGAACACCCGCCTATTGTGTGTTGCACCTGACTATTATCGGAATCTGTATTGTCATTCTTCCAATTATTGAACTGTCCGTCCCCTTTGATTATATAAAGGGTGCGATAGAAGGGTGAACAGGTTATAATGTCCACATCAGAACCAGCAATTAGGTAGAAACCCCAGTACTCGTACCTGTCATGGGCGATAAGTGCTGTTTCGTTAAAGGAATAGTTCACACGCTCTGACGTAACGACTGGAGCTGATGGGAGAAGGTATGTACTAACAGGGAGGGTGGTTTGGACGTTTACGCCCTCGCACAGAACCGGGTCGATCCCTCTTTTCATTTGAATCATGTCTGAAGGACTGACTTGGATGTCGGTAGGACCGAATCTCCCGAGACCCACTGACAATCCCGTGATAAGTGACAACACTACTAGCCACGTCCAGAATATCAATATTGTCTTAAAATACCCTTGACCCACACAGCAGACACAAACTGCGATACAACGACATATACCTCCCATGCACTTTTCGCAATCTTCATTCCTGTGTCCACGGCCGTTACCAAAGTGAGAGTAATTGTTGGTGGACATAAAAACACCTGAGCTGTAGCCACCTCCTCCTCCAGAACAGGCCCCTCCACCATGTACCATGATTCACCCCTACACAACAGAAACATACTTTCTGAACTTATGTGAGTGTCAAAATATTACTCTATTAGTCATAATATGATATATGACGTACAAAAAATACACAGAAAGGAATGTTTATACAAGTATATGAACATACAACAGTGCACAACTCGATGGCACATCTCTTGTCGTCATGAACTGAATGAGTTAGACACCACTTGTTAGACACCACTTGCATCTACCCTAGTATAACCTACTGATGGTCGGTAACAATATGTATGTTTGTGAGTAGATAAGATGTCATATACTTAAGGAGTAAGCCAGGTTAGGGTGTTGCAGAATATGCCCCTGATAGCTTCTTTTCGGTAGAAGTTATGAAAGTTTTCAAAATATAATTCTCGTCATATTAAATATGGAAAGACAAAACTTTATAAAACCGTTGCCTGAGAATATATCCCGTCCTTAAAATTTGTGTCAGCATTATTCTGTAAGTGTCTTAATCCTTACAAAAACAATACGTTTAACTGTATTTATATCTGATAATATACAAGTAATGTTACATAAACTATTAGCATGTTCAGTGAAAGTGTTTTAATCGACAGTATATTTGTCTCATCACATGTTTACCTTCGGTGTAAACACGTTTTTTGTATTACAGGTATCACAGAAGTTATACAGCTAAGTTTACTTTAGGGCACCATGCCATTGAATTGCACAGATTCACAGAAAGTTGTTATTGTGTTCGGCAATAACATTTTTTAATTACACTTTCCTATACGAACTACGTCATTGTGATAGACGGCATACAGACTTGACCCAATTCATGTTTGTTTATCATGTGATGCATCTCCAGTATGAGAAAATGTTGGGCAATTTAATATTTCTGGCGAGATAGAAAAAGGTACATAACATCCAAAACAATACACCCCAAGCTTATCAAATCACACCTAAATAAAAACAATTAGAATTCCACATCATTATTATTTTAAAAGGTGTAACATAATGTATATACTTATACATTGATTTTAAAACTCAAAACCTGAAGAAAAATATCACGTACCTTATAAAGTTTCAAGGTATTTCAAAGTACTTCTTATATCAAACAAGTGTTAAGGTCCTAGAGCACATCAATAAACTTCTAATAACATACAAGTGTTAAAGTCCTAAAGTAAATCTATATCTATATAAACATAATTATATCAGGATACGAGATGCGTTATGTACTGTCGGTATCAGGTAATAGTACTTGATTACAAAGTATAAAGGTCTCGTGACTGGCGATACGGTCATAGTCAGCTGATATTTACATGGTAAGTGAATATAGCCAATCTTCACCGCGAGTTAGACGTGTGTTATAGTGTGACCTCGAACAGCTGTCAGATAGTAAACAATGTATATGGAAAAACACGTCTATCCCACAGCGGGTCAAAATGTTTTTAATCAAGCTTGATGGAATATTGCGTTGGTTATTTCACAATGTGAAAAGTATCACATGATGTGAGAACAAAACACTTTGAGTATAGGATAGTGACGTTTATCCGTACTTACATGTATCACCATTCCTGAAAAGTGTAGTCATGCGTCAAAACCTCAGAATTAAACCAATCTCCCATTGCTTATTATATTTTCACTCGAATACCACACCATGCCACCTTTTTAGTCAAGTCATAGTTAATGACTGAAGAGTATCAAGCCAAACTTTGTTCAACAAAATGTATGTAAATGTTACTCCATTGTTACAACAACTTGTCATTTCTTAATATCAATCCTCCTGGACCCGGGATCATAAAGTAGTCTTAATTGTCACGTATGATTGTACTTTTCATAATGTTATTTGTGATTGGCAAAGTCAAAATTTGGGACAATTTTACACTTAAGATCATTTCATTAACTCGTGGCTGGGGTAATATATTCTATACGCCATATTTAATCAAACAATAGCTAGTAGTAAAGAGTTTGGGATGATGTTTGTTTATAAATATTTTACAAGAGGGTTTAATACCCATGCTTCCGAATCCTATGATACATCGGCATTGTTTTAATTCAACTGTTTTCTTTCGGAACGTCGTTGTCACTTTGAGTCAAATATAGATATCTACATGTAAGATGTCGGCAGCTGTGATTGACAAGCTCATGTCACATCCAAATAACACTTTAAAAATGAGTCCCTCTTCATTTTGGCATGCGGAGTAATAGGTCGAAACGCTGTACAATTTACTGAAAGATAATTATAAGATAATAATATAAAAAAATCTGAGTAGAAATATAAGGGGTTTCGATGGAAAAAAATGAAGGATGTCATCGTCGACACCTAAACAGCAAAACCTCATAATAAATCTACAAGCTAATAGCGAAATTGACATTTAACAACAGCAACACGACAGGTGCAGTAAGCGATTGTTGCTGTTTATAAGAACTGTATAAGAAAATAAAAAAATGTATTAATGGTATGTTAACGGTAAAACAACTATTCGGGCAGTGTTTCAGAAATACGCTACAAAAAAAACGTCAAAATAAAAGATGAAATATTAAAATAGTAATGAAACATAAAACACTTTAGAGAAACGTTTGAGTTGGAAATCCAAACAGACATACTCCTTATGGCATTGTCATGTATTAAACGATTCCCTGCATTGGAGTTATTTAAAAGTCAAGGTGAGGCATGCAGCCACATTGAAGCTCTGTTCTTAGCTGTGGCTTGAATTTACTCACAGAACACCTGGCAAATACAGGAAGGTTGTGTAAATAAAGACGGTAAGAGAAACGCCGATCCAAAGCCAGTTAACAGCATCAGAATCGTAAGAGAGTGCACAGAGAATGTAGCCTGGACAACTAACAGATACCTGACACTTTATATTTAAATTTTATAGCTTCATTTCCTGATACAAAATCTCTTTCACGTGACATTGATATAGCAACAATTCTACAGAGCTGGAGATACAACAACACTTACTTGTATTATTTTCATAATATGTCACAATTTATGGTTTACCTAATAAATGATTCTAACCATAGATATATATTTTTATATACCATCTACATGTATATGGATATAAACTACGTAGATATGATAATCAACGTCATCTACACCATGCGTAATACTTATGATGTCGACTCATAATATAAATTAACTATATTTCAGAAAAATCAAAACACACCTATTACTGTTTTGGTAGTAAAATGTGTCTGTTGTAATTTCAAGGATGCTACAACAGTGTTTTCCAAAGGAATTTATTTGTGAAAATACGTTCCTCTCATTGCTCATTACGGAAATGTCAATAACAAAGTAAATCATATCATATAATATACATAAAACAGAACATTAGTTATCATAATAATAAACATTCACCAGAACATAAATTATCATAATAATCTACATTCGCCCAGAACATAAATTATCATAATAATATACATTCACCAGAACATAAATTATCAAAACAATATATATTCCCCAGAACATAAATTATCATAACAATATATATTCCCCAGAACATAAATTATCATAACAATATATATTCCCCAGAACATAAATTAGAATAACAATATATATTCACCAGAACATAAAATATCATAACAATATATATTCACCAGAACATTAATTATCACTTCGTCGCCCAGAACATAAATTATCATAATATTATACATTCACCATAACATTATCGTAATAATATACATTCACCGGAACATAAATTATCATTACAATATATATTCACCAGAACATAAAATATCATAACAATATATATTCACCAGAACATAAATTAGCATAACAATATATATTCACCAGAACATTAATTATCACTTCGTCGCCCAGAACATAAATTATCATAATAATCTACATTCGCCCAGACCATAAATTATCATAATAATATACATTCACCAGAGCATAAATTATCATAATAATATACATTCGCCCAGAACATAAATTATCATAATAATATATATTCACCAGAACATAAATTAGCATAACAATATCTATTCACCAGAACATAAATTATCATTACAATATATATTCACCAGAACATTAATTATCACTTCGTCGCCCAGAACATAAATTATCATAATAATCTACATTCGCCCAGACCATAAATTATCATAATAATATACATTCACCAGAACATTATTGTAATAATATACATTCACCAGAACACAAATTATCATAATAGAATATATTCACCAGAACATAAATTATCATTACAATATATATTCACCAGAACATAAATTATCATAACAAGATACATTCACCAGAGCATAAATTATCATAATATTATACATTCATCAGAACATAAAAAATCACAATATTATACATTCACCAGAACATAAATTACCATAACATTATACATTCACCAGAACATAAATTAGCATAACAATATATATGCACCAGAACATAAATTATCATAACAGTATACATTCACCAGAACATAAATTACCATAACAATATACATTCACCAGAACATAAAATATCATAACAATATATATTCACCAGAACATAAATTAGCATAACAATATATATTCCCCAGAACATAAATTAGAATAACAATATATATTCACCAGAACATAAAATATCATAACAATATATATTCACCAGAACATAAAATATCATAACAATATATATTCACCAGAACATTAATTATCACTTCGTCGCCCAGAACATAAATTATCATAATAATCTACATGCGCCCAGAACATAAATTATCATAATATTATACATTCATCAGAACATAAATTATCATAATATTATACATTCATCAGAACATAAATTATCATAATAATCTACATGCGCCCAGAACATAAATTATCATAATATTATACATTCACCAGAACATAAATTAGCATAACAATATCTATTCACCAGAACATAAATTATCATTACAATATATATTCACCAGAACATAAATTATCATAACATAAATTATCATAATAATATACATTCGCCCAGAACATAAATTATCATAATAATCTACATTCGCCCAGAACATAAATTATCATAATATTATACATTCATCAGAACATAAATTATCATAACAATATATATTCACCAGAACATTAATTATCACTTCGTCGCCCAGAACATAAATTATCATAATATTATACATTCATCAGAACATAAATTATCATAACAATATACATTCCCCAGAGCATAAATTATCATAATAATATACATTCGCCCAGAACATAAATTATCATAATAATCTACATTCGCCCAGAACATAAATTATCATAATATTATACATTCACCATAACATTATCGTAATAATATACATTCACCGGAACATAAATTATCATTACAATATATATTCACCAGAACATAAATTAGCATAACAATATCTATTCACCAGAACATAAATTATCATAATAATATGCATTCACCAGAACATTATCGTAATAATATACATTCACCGGAACATAAATTATCATTACAATATATATTCACCAGAACATTAATTATCATAACAGTATACATTCATCAGAACATAAATTATCATAACAATATACATTCACCAGAACATAAATTATCATAATAATATACATTCACCAGAGCATAAATTATCATAATATTATACATTCACCAGAACATTATCGTAATAATATACATTCACCAGAACATAAATTACCATAACAATATACATTCACCAGAACATAAATTATCATAACAATATACATTCACCAGAGCATAAATTATCATAATAATATACATTCACCAGAACATAAATTATTATAACAACGCATTGAAGACAGTTTTCCATTGGTGTTAAATGGAATCCTGAAATCATAAAAGGAGTACTTTTTTTTATTTCCATGAAGAACTTGAAGTCATGACTACATCATGGTTATGTACCTCGGCTTACAAAGTACCTAAATTCACGGATTCCATATTTCGGCCAGAAATGCTGGACATGCAGAGCACCCGCTCTTATGTTAAGATTTGTCTACCAACTTAAATGTAAATGTCAAGGTACTGATGCATTGTGTGCAAACCTACGCCTCACCATGGACACTGCGAGAGAGTGATGTCGACTTTCCGATCGTGAATCTGTATTAAAAGCGTGCTCCGAATATCATGACAACGAACACCTTGCGTTATTGTTCTTGTTATAGGGTCTCAATGTAAATATTTTATCCATTCTTCTTGTTCAAGGGTCTCAATGTAAATATTTTATCGATTCTTCTTGTTCAAGGGTCTCAATGTAAATGTTTTTTCTTCATACACATTTTGTTTCATGATTTCTTCAATTGGAAATTCCTAGGCAATTTGATACCCCTCTACTCTCTCCTCGGATACATTTTGTACCTATATATAGTATACTTCTAATCCAAATTAATGAACCCCGAAAACAATTTAGACGAAGTTATCAGTATTTATTTGATTGAAAACATAACATAAATAGTAATGTACATTGGTAATGAAAGACTTGAGAGGCTAGATATTTAATATTTAAATAATACCAGTCTTTAATCAAACAAAATCACTCACTTTTACATAAAACACACGTAACCATACGTTCACGTCTACAGTTACATCAGAGTCATATCATGTAATAATACGTTACTCCACCCGTGTGTGTACTAACATCATTCAGATAGAACGTAACACACACACACACAAGTTGATTGGTGCAAAATTTGGTAAATGATACAGTTTGCCAAAAAACCCGAATTACACTGCACCATACATCTGTTTTGCCCTTCTATAACTTATCGGTGATGAAAGGGGATAAAAAGGTGCAATTCCAAATAACAAAATCTAGAATGAAGGAAAATAAAAGGGCCTTTCTTTGGCTTATTTGTTTTACATCGTATGACGCCAAGTACCTGTGATCAGTCATAGGGATGTAGACAGAATGACAACCTGTCAATAAAACGTACCGTTAATCTCGTCCTAGCTTTACAAAATACCAGCTGGTTCCAAAGCGTAGTAATATGTTGTTTATGTACAAATAAGATATCATTTAAAATCATTGCCAAACAGATGATTTTATAACAGTTTTACATTACATAAGCATATATAGATACATCACTCATTCACACGTGCACATATATCAGTTACGTACACACGTGGATTATATCAGTCACATGCACGTGTGTAGGTACGCCAATCGCATGCACACGGGCGATATTAACATGTGTAGATGCATCACTCATTCATACGTGTACTTATATCAGTAACATACACACGTGGTTTATATCGATCACATAAACTTAAATCAGTCACATACACGTGGATTATATCAGTCACATGCACGTGTGTAGGTACGTCAATCGAATGCACGGGGACAATATAAACATGTAAATACACATCGTTAGTTCATATATGTGAAGGTATATCAGTTACATACCCACGTAGTTGCATGCTTACATTGTATATGTATCTACTGGCTGAAAATATTGATAATTTAAATGATGTAAATGTGTGACTTAGACTAAACATTTACCTCGTGGTGGAGTTTAATTGTGAGAACAAGTTTAAAACATTTGATGACGTTCCTACAGATTGCTTGATACTTCAAATGTTGCAATACAGTACTAAAATGTATATAAACGAGTAGTGCTGTACAGTATGTCTTATGTTATTCCTACTTCTAAACTCAGTGTGAACATTTTGATCTTCTCTCAAATATTCAATAGTTAATTGTTTTTTTCTCCTTTAATAAACATGGATAAACGGGTCATGAACACTGAATATGATTAAAATAATTATATGGAAGTGAACAAATATTCTACTTTCATATGTTGTACTTATACAAATGTGTTAATATTACATTATATGTCTATATCATATCCAAAATGTATTTAATGTAAACAAAATCTGGCACTATGTATCTTCTCAACAAAGTGAAATTATAACGTATTATGAATTTACGACCTTTTCGGTGAGTGTGGTAGTGACCTTGGCTTGTCTTTAACATATTTCTAAACACTAGATGATTTATTTGTTGTTTCAGTAATAAGCTAATAAATCGTGTATTGTGCTAGCACTACATGACAGATCAAATAAGGATTCTTCTAGACGATCGTTCCTGTTGTTCTTTAGACTCTGCTGTCTTTAATTATATAGATGTATCAATAAAACTAATTCACAAACAAGTTCCTTACAAAAGCAATTTCAATATCCCTGTTTAGTGTTTAAGATGTTAAGTGTGTGCGAATGAAGGATATTTGAATTCCAAGTCAACTTTGTCAATTAATGCAAAACATATCTTACATTATATACCAAAATCTATGTCTAAAAGAACATCTATGTTTTTGGATCAATGATAATTTGTAGTTCCGGTTTATAGGAGTTCCTAGACTATGCATTGCTCTGTTTAAACAAGAATTACTACACATATATATATATTGCCCTGATCTGCTGATGTTGAGTACACAAAGTTAATTCCGGTTATATAGGACTTACAAAAATCCTCTGCTGATAGCTTTATACATTTAAAATCATGTATTAGCATAGATAAGGTTTTCATGATCATGGAACATATTGCCTAAGTGACAATGTTTGAATGGCATGCTATATTTAGGATGCACAGTAATTACATATTGCTGATTAAACTAATAAATTATCCATAGTTTTCCAACATTTTGAAATTTCCATTTGGGAGATTCAGCACACTCTAAATTAAAACCTATAAAATGTGTGTGTATACCCCCAGAGACAAAATAACCCTTTCAAAGTCATATTTTGAGTTGTTCTTTCAGATGAAATCATTATACCTTTGTATGTAGGAATAGTTTAGCAAATTCATTGGTTGAAAATGCGAAATTTAAGGGTCCGAAATTTGGGAGTCTCCCACCTAAATAGGGATGGTTGGCAAGTATGCTAATGTTATTCTCCCAAAAATGTTGAGTTGTTTTAGCATACATTTCCAACATTTTAACTTTTATTAAAGTTTCTGCAAAAATTTGTTACTATTTTGGTAGCTCAGTTGGTAGAGCGTCTGTCAAGAGTTTGGAGGGTCTTCAATTCGAATTATCAGGTCTGGCTGTACATTCTTTTCCTCCTTTTAATACATTCGGGGGCTTGCCAACTTTTTTCAAGCGTTTGGTGTATGCTTGGAAAGGGGATACCCTAACCTGAGACTGGTTTGTAAATAATGATGTTTACATGGTTAAAGACTTCGAAAAAGGAGGGAGGAGGAGTGTAGTGGAATTGGGCTTGGTCATTTGCTGGCGACCAGGTAGCTCAATTGGGAGAGCTTCCGTCTAGAGATCTGAGGGCCCTTGGTTCGAATCCCAGTCTGATCGTACATTTGTCCTCTCCTGTCACAGAAGAGTTATGTTTCCTAAAAGATCTATTCAATACAAGATTCCATACCTTATATTTACTTGTAATTACGAGGTTCTATTCCGCCATTCTAATCTGCATCTTATAATAAATAAACATACACCTATGCATTGCAATGTAAATCTTAAGACTGGCATAAAGTTAGGTATTATATATACAGAGCTACAAGTGCACTTACAAAATGGAATCTGTTTATTTTTGACCTGAATACTGACATAGTTTCTGGTTTTTAAATGCATAGCATACTCTGTTAGATGTGCCTTGACCTGGGATTAATTAAACATGAAACTGTGAGATTTTTTTCTCTTTCTTTTTCTATTTTGTTTTTATCAATAAAGGATCCATACCTGGTCACCAATATTTTAATGTACCTTTAGATGCAGTGACTGTAAGGATGCATAAAGATTACAAATACAATACATTTATACATTATATAATTAAAGTATAATATGTAGGAATGGTGAAAAAACCTGTTACCATATTTCCATGTTTTACTTTCTTATTGTTCTTTTTTTACCAATATGGTAACCACCATATATACCTTTCATAACATAACATTTTCTCAAGATAGGGTCTACTTGTACATAACTGACCTTTCTTCAGTGAACACCGACAACGCAAAATAATTCACCCTTTTCCTTGCTTGTATGATCAGGTAAGGTGAACACTGTGACCTCTGATAATTCTGCCAGATATTTGTTTACCTTTATTCATTTATGGATGTTCCAATAAAAGGCACATTAAAATAATTTTAAGTCATACTAGCAGATCCTAAATGTGTTTTACATTTATATAATTACGCTATGAGGATATATATTTCAAAATATGTACAAAACATTTTTTTTTTCAAATCAATGAATATGTAAATGAATGGGTTATCTGCACTCATGATTCCAGGTGCATACTCTATACTCAGGGGTTATACCCACTTACGTTCTCTGCACCACTGGTTTTTGTCATGACACTCAAGATTTAGTTTTTGAAGGCTCAATGTGTGCCACCTTGTGGATGAGACAAAAAGACTAGTTTGATCTTTTAATATACATATCTAAACAAGAATCTTTTGGTAGTGTAAGGTAAAATTGACTGGCTTTGGAGTTTGGTGAAGCTCTTCTGTAATCTTCAAAGGACAGGAATCAGCCTTAGCGATTGGTCAGGTGTTTTCACCGATCGGTCAGGTGTTTTCACCCAGACAAATCCAATAGCTAGCCCCATGCTGACAATTTGGCTTTGACATGTTCCAAGGGTGCAGAGGGCATTTAGTGAGTTCAGCCCCTGGAGTATGGAGGATGTTCCAGGTGAAAAAGACTATAATTCATATGATCTATTGAATGTAATATAGACCTACTGTTTATATATGCCATTAATGACTGGCTGATTCAAGTCTGAATTGTTATACTGACTAAATCATATCTGATCAATGTTCAGGTATATTGTTTTAAATGTTCAAATACATAGATTGTCATAATGAAGTTCAAATTACAATGACAATGATGACCTTAAATCAATAATATCACAAAATAAGCAATCACAGACAAAATCAACTGTAACATTTTACAATGCAGAATGTTTCTCTAACATTTCCTCTGACATTACTGCCATCAGCTAGAAAATAGGCACTCACACATTTTTTTATCTATAGGGAGGAGGGTATTTTTTATGCAATAAATTTAAAAAAAAGAGAAAATTTCCACATTGATAATAAATGGTTTGATCATTCAAACACAAAGAAAATAAAATCTGATTTAACAATAAAAAATAGTATTAATATATAAAATAGCCAGATAGAAAAGGCCCTATGGTCTGAATACATAGCCTGCTCTTTACTTAAATTACTTTGTAACACGAGCATTTCAAAAGAGCTAAATAAATTCAGGCTAACATGAAGAGGAATGAACCAATGGAGGTGTTCAATTACTTTGTTTTAGCCGATATCCTATGTTATACTTGGAACTATTATGTCCCCACTCTTTATAATCTTGTCTAACAAACCTTCTTTGACCCAAGGAATCATCTCCACTGAAGGCGTAATCCTCCACCTCTACACATTTACCACTGTTAGACTTTGTCACTTAGTGTTTATAAAATAATGTGTCCACTTCTGTCAATGGATCCTTTCTACCAAATTAGAATAAATCTTTTCAGTAGTCTTAAAAGCTAACTTCCCAAAATGGACCCTGTCCCTCTGCTCCCAAGGGTCTATGAGTATGTACATCCTTCTTTTATACAAAATTCAGTCATTGGGATAGCAAATACCTTACACCAAGTTCGGTTAAATTCCTTCAGCCAAACTGTTAGAATAGAACGACTTTTAGAGATATACCCCCATCACAATACACTCTTCTGCCCCAGGTAGGGCACATCCTCCTCCTAACATACATTTATAAAACTAAATCCCTTGGCCTAAAGATCCTTAATTATACCTAATAAATCACCATACCTGTACTAAAGGAGTAGGACTTTAAAGATCTGCCTCTACATGTACCTGGTATGTGATATTTCCGAATGGGTTATGTCCCTCTGCCCAATGGAAGGTTACATCCTTTTGGCAGGTGTGCTAATTAACATTAACAGTATTTTTGAGGGGTAACTGTGTAGACATTAATACAGGTCTCTGAAATGTTAAATATTTTTCCCTTTGTAAAATAAAAAACAAGAGGCCCAGAAGGCCTGTATCGCTCACCTGAATATGTTTAAAATAATTAGTATGAAGTAAAGATATAGCAATCCATGGTAGGTGCTGTAAGTACATATGAAATTTCAGAAAGATCCATCCAGTACTTGAGATAAAGCAGAACAAACTTCAAACAGAGCCCCACCCCTATGCCCCTAGGGGGGTCATACCCACCAATTATACAAAATTGAGACCCCTTTGTCCAAGGATGCTCCAGACTAAATATGGAAAAAATCCCTTTATTTCGATGGTCGAAGAAGGATTTAAAAGGTTTTACCTCTCTTTCTCCTATTGGCCCCCGCCCTTCTGCCCCCTGGGAGACCACACCCACTGCATATACAAAATTGAGTCCCCTTGGCCCAAGGATGCTCCAAACTAAATTAGGATAAAATCCCTTAATCCCTATGGTAAAAGAAGGATTTTAAAGGTTTTACCTCTATTTCCCCTATTGGGCCCCGCCTCTCTGCCTCCAGGGGGGTTAGACACACCGTTTATACAAAATTGGTTCTCCTTCACCCAATGATGCTTCATACCAAATTTGGACAAAATCCTGTCATTCGTACAGAAGAAGAAGGTATTTGAAGAATTTGCTATGTTTCCCCTATTGGGCCCCTCCCTTCTGTCCCCAGGTGGGCCACACTCGCTGTTTATAAGAAATTGAGTCCCTTTTGTCCAAGGATGCTCCAGACTAAATTAGGATAAAATCCCTCAATCCATATGGTAGAAGAAGGATTATAAAGGTTTTACTTCTATTTCCCCTATTGGGCCCCGCCTCTCAGGTCCGAGGGGGCCACACCCACCGTTTATACAAAATTGGTTCCCCTTTACCCAAGGATGCTCCACACCAAATATGGACCAAATCCTTTCATTCCTACAGAAGAAGAAGGATTTTAAAGAATAATTTGCTATGTTTCCCCTATTGGGCCCGCCCATCAGGCCCCTGAGGGGCCAGACCCATGTTTTATACAAAATTGGTTCCCCTTCACCCAAGGATGCTTCAGACCAAATATGGTAAAAAAAATCATTCCTACAGAAGAAGAAGGATTTTAAAGAATAATTTGCTATGTTTCCCCTATTGGGCCCCGTCCCCTAGCCCCCAGGGGGGCCACACCCACCATTTATACAAAATTGAGTCCCCTTGGCCAAAGGATGCTCCAGACTAAATTCGGATAAAATCCTTTAATCCCTGCGGTAGAAGAAGGATTTTCAAGGTTTTACCTCTATTTCCCCAATTGGGCAATGCCCCTCTGCCCCCAGGGGGGCCACACCCACCGTCTATACAAATTTGAGTCCCCTTGGCCCAAGGATGCTCCAGACTAAATAAGGATAAAATTCTTTAATCCCTACGGGAGAAGAAGGATTTTCAAGGTTTTACCTCTATTTCCCCTACTGGGCCCCGCCCCTCTGCCCCCAGGGGGGCCACACCCACCGTTTATACAAAATTGAGTCCCCTTGGCCTAAGGATACTCAAGACCAAATTTAGTCAAAATGTACTAGGCCGTTCAGGACTAGTACATTTTAAAGGAAAAGTTGATGGACGGACGACGGACGCTGCGGTATGGCATAAGCTCACCATGGTCCTTCGGACCAGGTGAGCTAAAAATGCAACCCCATGTCAACTATATGCAAAACATTAACACATCTAAATCTTTTTGATATTTTTCGATCTCAACTTAAGAAACAACATTTAAACCATAAGGCATAACAAGAATTATTATATATAACAAGTTATCTCCCTTCTACTGCTCAGTTTCATAAATAAATAAAAATTGCTCAGGACCTGTCTCTGCAGAACTATTTCCTCGTATCTGTAGAGGTATTTCTGACTTGTTCTGAACCATCGTCTATGATAACACTATCGGCACTGTCAGACGAGTCGGAGTCAAAGTCACTGCTGGACGGTTCAAGGTCATCACTGGGCGATACAAGGTCATCTGTATGGACATCATCAGACAGATTCATCACAAGCACACGGCTGGTCTGGTCGAGGTTGACACTACTGGACACTTCGGGGAAGTTGTTAAGAGACTCAGGTCCCTGGGTGTTATCTGTTTCATTAGCCTCCTGATTAGGTCCACGGCTGGTAGCACCAACATCAATGATGCTGACATGTCTCAGATTGTCTGCCTGGTTAACAGGGACATCAGTGTTCCTTAATGGTTCTGAATGGTTTATACCCACGTTTCCTACAGCTCCATAATTTCCTGCTGGAAAAGTTCCGGATGCAACAGCTTCTTCGTAGCTAGGTAATTGATTGTCATTATCTGCCATTATGTCCTCGTATTTAGGAGGTTCTGTAACCACAACTCCAGAATAACTAGGGGCACTGTCCCATAGCAACGGAGACTGTTCATCAGAAATATCATCATCATCATCATCATCATCTTCTACAGGGTCGGCACAAAATTTGTAGATAAGTACACTTAAAATGATGCAAACAATTCCTGGACAACACAGAAACAGGACAATATAGACCCACAGTCTGGCCACACAGGTGGACTGGATAGACGTGGTCGAGTACATGTACCGTTTACCCGACGCAACCTTATCAGGCTCCAGTTTCACTATAATCTGTTTGGGGGGATTGCTTTCTTCTAGACCAAGACTAAACTCACAAGTGGTTACCTTGTAGCAAGAGGATGTACTGATGTCAGTTTTGTATGCTGTCCTGGTAAGATCAAGTTCACACGATGCCCACAATGATTCCTGACCAATAAATACAAAGAAGTATTCATCAGTGTCAGAAAATGTCCAGGAATTTGGTCCAGAATGTCGTTCATTATAGATAACATGTGCGTACTCACATCCAACGCATTGATAATTAGGTGAATCTTGTATAAATTCTGTATAATTTGCCTGACCTTTGATAATGACAACACCCATGATGCCAGTAACTTGAGGACAAAACAGTTTGGCCGATGACCCTGACAGTAGATAAAACTGGCGGGTAGCATATGTCCATGGCTGATGAAAATCAAAACTCAATTGAAATCCATAATTTTCTTTGTGAGTTGGATCTATTTTGAGTGGAGTTCCCACAATATATGCAGAAAAAGGGGCAAAGTCACTTGTAGGATTAGCTGTGTCAATATTAACACTATCGCAGAATAAATGTGATAACTTTCCGTCTATCACTTTCATGTCTGATGCAGAAATATCAGTGAACAGGCTTCCATAGAAGACAACACCTATCGTTATACCAATGACAAGTCCAATCATAAGTACATACATCCACAACATCTTGATTCTTGATTTTCTCGCAACCATCGCCCGGCTCCAACAACAGCAACAGCAGCATGTAGCACAGCATCCGGTACAGCAATCATCTGGTGAATCATATCGGACCCTGGTCCTAGGGGACCGAAGCCTTCGTCTTGGCATGATGAAGTCTGTTATTGTCTGGAGGATAAAGTAACAAGATAAGCAATATGTTTTCATAAATAAAACCGTTATTTAAGTGATGTAATATCTGTAAAAGAAACCGGACATAATCATATACATGTTGGTTCAATAACAATAATTCTTTTTGCAACATTTTACTTAATAAGCCATACTTTATATGGATGAGCCCATATGCATCAAGGTGTGTTTACTATTTACAGGGGTTAACTATAACTAAGATTGTAACACAGACGTATGCAGTCCGAGTTTCCTCTGGCCCTAACACTAGACTTAGACATTTTGACATATATATGTCTGGTCCTTCACCAGACATCTATGTGTCATAATGTCTAAGTCTGGTGTTAAGGCCAGTGGAAACTCGGGCTAGGATGTATCATTTAGGACACATTCATTCATTGTCACATGATCATGACTGTAGCCTTTAAAATGTTTTATATCTAACCGTGACATGGCGGATGTGTTAGACTTTTTCTTTTATTACATTTAGGCTCATACCTTGCTACAGCATGTTCAGGAGTTTCACAACGATCAACATCGACGTTTTACAGGTTACCGTTAGGTCCTGATCCCGTAGTGGCTTAGCCTAGTATTTGTCATGCTGGTCGAAAGGTCAAGGACGATTGGAGACATTCTAAATGGCAAGTTGAATGACGGTGATCCGTAACTTCTGCCTGAGGTTCCAATCGGGATACAAGTTTTGTATTTATTTCCTCATGGACGTTTTGCATTGTATGGGTTCGGTACTATAAACACACGAGGCATATACATGTTTTACATGAATTAAACAAATACTTCGGAATCTAATTTGCCTAAGTTCTGAAATAATATTTTCTTCACAGATGTTCTGCCGTTAATCAGTGTACCGTAACGTAACTGTAAGCTTACCCAAAACGCGACATTTGTGGGGAAACGGGCAAGGAAAGTAACATGTAGTTAAAGTTCTAACAGGTATTTTTATGTTTTCAACTTTCTCTGCATGTTACTTTCATGTCAATTCATCGAGATATATCGGCTTTACTGGCTGTTGATTAAATATAATCACACGGACAGTTAATTAAGGTCAAAAAATTTTTTTTCTCAAAGATACTGCTAGCCTGGAGAAGGAATTTAATCATAACCACCTTTGAGTCTAAAATATTTAAACTATGTATGTGTTAGCGTTTTATTTCAAATTCCTATTTGCTTTGAAGATGTTATTCCATTCAGAATACGTTAAGATTTTGAATAATAACTTGTGCGTGATATTAATATTTTCATCATTATTCATGAAAGTAAGCAAATCATTATAAGTAACGTTATATCATGTACAGTTTTTATACAGTTTGATTTTTGTTACCTACGATTGTAACAGTTTCGATTGTATTGAAGCGGTTGATTCTTTGTTAATTACATTTAAGGAATGATTTTTATTTTTTCAACATTTATGAGGTCATAACAACAATGGGTTTATGGACATATTGAATGAATCGCGTTAGCGATTCATGTAAAATATGTCCAAAAACCCATTGTTGTTATGACCTCATAAATGTTGAAAAAATAAATATCATTCCTTATATTTACATTGACGAATCCTTTCAGTGGATC
>NW_018408787.1:730963-768972 GCF_002113885.1 Mizuhopecten yessoensis | reverse complement strand
TCTCTTGCTCTGGCGGTCGAAGAAGAAGGAACAACTCTAAAAAGGTAATCAGTGACCAAGCTGTATAAGTTTGGGCCTAGCTGCATAAGCTAGGGTTCCACTGTATTCCTTTATAGTACATGGTCAAAATAAATTGTGTTACAGTATAGTGTGCATAGTCACAGGGTATCACAGTACAGGGCGACGTACTGTTGATACAGGGTGTCAGGTACCAAGACACAGGGTTTACCAAGGCATAGGTTTTATAGTGGCTAGCTATAGGGTGACTTGGTCAAACGGCAGTCGCGGTAAAGGGTGACGTGGTCAAGGTGTGTCGCGGTAAAGGGTGTACACAGTCACGGGTGTCGCAGTAAGGGGCTATTTACTGTTGATACAGGGTGACGGATATATTGTGATACAGTTGTTTTAGTTGGCTTTTTGACTATATTAGTGTTAGAGGTATATTAATGTAAAATATCTACCGGGTGTAGATTAGGTAATAGTTATTTGAGTCAGAAAGACGGCCGTTATTTTGTATATATTGTCGGCACTTGTTTGTTACAACAATTACTGGGTCCAAGAAAGAACTTGGTAACGAACTGTAGGCACGCATCCGTTACAGTATTAATGTTAAAAAATTAGCTTGTTCATTTTACTTACAAAAATAAAATGTACCGATACAACCTTAGAGTCGCACAACGTTCATTGGATTTATTCCGGATCAAATATTCTTTTCTCCGTCTTTTTAGATAGCGCGCGAAGCATCTTTGTCCTAATGCTATAGCTTAGTTCATGTCATAAAGAAATCCATACAGTATTTATAGTAATTAATAGAAAGATTAGGCAGTGCCATTGGTTCGTGTAAGATTGAATGTCACGGTTATACAAATGACCGTTTGCTGAAAGTGTACATGTAGCAAGTTATAGCGACATCACATTGAATCTGAGACGTATATTACACGTGTATTATACGTCTCTGATTGAAGTATATCGTTAATGTCCTTTTTTCAAATATAGCATAAATATATCAAGTGAGTCTCCTTATCGAAAATGACGGTAAGATTTCGCCAGTATATATCGATAAAAATATGTGATTACCCTAAGAGAAGAGGGAATCTCAATCAGCGATCTGATTACCATTTTATACGGCACTGTTGATAAATGTATATTCCCTGTTGATAAATGTATACATATTTATTGTGTGTAAGACTTAGAATGGATTTATGATTTATGATTTATGATTTATATCATTTATATGTATATTCTGTAAGGTATTATCATAATATTGGTATAATGTAATGTTGAAATTATTATTTCACTACAAATGTATTTAATCATAAAATTCTGATTAAATGTTAAGAAATGGATAAATAGTAAGTTTACAGTTTTTTCCAAATGTATATCATTTCTGTATTCCTAATCATAAAGTGTAATAATTAGTATTATTTTATAGGGTATTTATTTATTTCATTTACAGTATTACATGTTAAACACTTTGTATTGACTGCCAGTCATACGTCGCCTGTTAGACAAAGGAATTTCTGTAACCCCCCGCAGGATCTGTGGGGTAAGTTTGAAATGCCTTATACATGTTATATTTATGAGATATTTTGAATAATAATATAAGGTAATTCCATATCAATAATATATTGATATGTACAAGTAAATTCAGTATTATTGATATGTACACTGTAAAAAAAAATATGATATTCTTATATGGAGCTCAAATCAAAAACGTATCTATTCTAATGTACGAGTTATGTCCCTTGATGTAAATAGACTCTGTGAGATAATTGAGTGAATGTGTAATGTGTTGTATTTGTACAGAATAAACTACATAAAGAACCCAACAGTGTTAATTGGATTTTTATACACAAAGAAAGCACGGTAACAAATGTATATTACCTGTTCATAAATGTATTTTCCCTGTTGAAAAATGTATGTTCCGTGTTGATAAATGTATATTACCTGTTGATAAACGTATGTTCCGTGTTAATAAATGTACATTACCTGTTGATAAATGTATGTTCCGTGTTGATAAATGTATGTTCCATGTTGATAAATGTATGTTCCCTGTTGATAAATGTATGTTCCCTGTTGATAAATGAATGTTACCTGTTGATAAATGTATGTTCCCTGCTGATAAATGAATGTTTCCTGTTGATAAATGTATACGGCACTGATGATTAATGTTTGTTCCCTGTTGATAAATGTATGTTACCTGTTGATAAATGTATGTTTCGTGTGGATTAAAGTTTGTTCTTGTTGATAAATGTATACGGCACTGATGATTAATGTATGTTCCCTGTTGATAAATGAATGTTACCTGTTGATAAATGTATGTTTCCTGTTGATAAATGAATGTTACCTGTTGATAAATTTATGTTTCCTGTTGATAAATGAATGTTTCCTGTTGATAAATGTATACCGCACTGATGATTAATGTTTGTTCCCTGTTGATAAATGTATGTTCCCTGTTGATAAATGGATGTTCCCTGTTGATAAATATATGTTACCTGTTGATAAATGTATGTTTCGTGTGGATAAATGTATGTTCCCTGTTGATAAATGAATGTTACCTGTTGATAAAGGTATGTTCCCTGTTGATAAATGTATGTTCCCCGTTGATAAATGTATGTTCCCTGTTGATGAATGGATGTTCCCTGTTGATAAATGTATGTTACCTGTTGATAAATGTATGTTTTGTGTGGATTAAAGTTTGTTCTTGTTGATAAATGTATACGGTACTGATGATTAATGTTTGTTCCCTGTTGGTAAATGTATGTTTCCTGTTGATAAATGTATGTTCCATGTTGATAAATGTATGTTCCCTGTTGATAAATATATGTTCCCTGTTGATAAATATATGTTCCCTGTTGATAAATGTATGTTCCCTCTTGATAAATGAATGTTTCCTGTTGATAAAGGTATGTTCCCTGTTGATAAATGTATGTTTCCTGTTGATAAATGAATGTTACCTGTTGATAAAGGTATGTTCCCTGTTGATAAATGTATGTTTCCTGTTGATAAATGTATACGGCACTGATGATTAATGTTTGTTCCCTGTTGATAAAAGTATGTTCCCTGTTGATAAATGGATGTTCCCTGTTGATAAATGTATGTTACCTGTTGATAAATATATGTTACCTGTTGATAAATGCATGTTCCCTCTTGATAAATGAATGTTTCCTGATGATAAATGTATGTTCCCTGTTGATAAATGAATGTTACCTGTTGATAAATGTATGTTCCCTCTTGATAAATGAATGTTTCCTGTTGATAAATGTATGTTCCCTGTTGATAAATGAATGTTTCCTGTTGATAAATGTGTACGGTACTGATGATTAGTGTATGTTCCCTGTTGATAAATGTATGTTCCCTGTTGATAAATATATGTTCCCTGTTGATAAATGTACGTTCCCTGTTGATAAATGTTTGTTCTCTGTTGATAAATGTATGTTCCGTGTTGATAAATATATGTTCCCTGTTGGTAAATGTATGTTCCCTGTTGATAAATGAATGTTTCCTGATGATAAATGTATGTTACCTGTTGATAAATATATGTTCCCTGTTGATAAATGTTTGTTCTCTGTTGATAAATGTATATTAGCTGTTGGTAAATGTATATTACCTGTTGATAAATGTATGTTCCGTGTTGATAAATATATGTTACCTGTTGATAAATGTATGTTCCCTGTTGGTAAATGTATGTTCCCTGTTGATAAATGTATGTTCCCTGTTGGTAAATGTATGTTCCGTGTTGATAAATGTATGTTACCTGTTGATAAATATATGTTACCTGTTGATAAATGTATATTACCTGTTGATAAATGTATATTACCTGTTGATAATTGTATAATTCCTGTTGGTAGGTGTCAACATGTGCATGCTAAAAACCCTTGTTACACATTAGCATACATCACAACGCGTATGCTAGCTGCTGATACAGTGTTTATCCTGTTGCAAATGCCCTCTTTATACAAATAACATTAATTAACCTAAAAATAACTACATGTCGAGTTTTTAAGTGGATTCTTAAGCCCACGCGAGACAGAATAATGTCTCCACCAGCCTCAGCCTTTACTCTATTCGTTAATGTAGCAGTGAAGCCGGTGATTAACTGGACTGTCGAATGAGCTACAATGTATGTATCCACAGTTAACGGCTCCACATGCAAAACCCTATACAGTAAGACTGTTATCAATTATTGTGCCGTCTACTTTCAGTTCATAATTAGTAAGGCAAAGACAAGGACACAATACATGTGATTGTAATATTGATTAAAGTTTGATTTTATTTAATTTTTCTGTTCACTTTCCCGTTTTTTATTGGATTCCTTGCAAGCACCTCTCTAAATATGTTTTATAAACGTAATGTGCTCTGATTTACTTTCAGTTCTTCAATTTAGAGAGTCGTATCCTTTACTGGCTTCATGGTTATGTTGGAATCAGGGCAATATTTCCAATCACATCTATCGACTGCTTTAAAACACGGACGGTAGGAGTTTATCCTTTATATGAAAGAGGAGGTTGCCACAAACAAATGACGAAATAATCAATACCTGCTCACAAGAGCAGATAACTCTGCAATACGCAAATATTTTGTTTGTTTGTTTCTGTTTAACGTCCTATTAAAGACGGAATTGATATACGTGTTGCGCTTTCAAAATAAACCGTACATGTGTTTCTGTTTTATTGTCTGATATAATGTATCACGATATTCACAAGTTCACATTACGAATGTAAATTACAAAGTCTGAAGAGACTTGCGATCCAGTGTAAATTTTATCTTCCTAAAACATTTTTATTTACTTGTTAATGATAAAATGAACATGGTCATGCCAACTGCCATCTCCCGACAAAACCATGTAAACGTGTTTGTGAAAGGTTACTTTAAACAAGGTTTAACGACTTGTTCGTGTTTCTGTTTAGAAGTCTAATTGATTTTATTTTTAAAGGATTCCAATTTTCCAAAAAATTTCAAGTGTAGCTTTTTGAACAAGTGTTAATTTTCCCTAATTCTGTATTGAGTTTGTCGCCTCTTGGTCTTGAACTGTCAACATCGATGTGTTGTGAAAAATTCATCCGCAAATGGCTTTACAATATCATTTATTGAATTAGCAATACCATTAATACAAAATTTGAGGACCTAAATTACTATGTGGACTATTCCATTTAACTACAGCCCATTTTGGTGTCCTTTTTATTGACGTCAAATCTATTTTAAACAATGGCCGCAAACTTCCCCGGACACACACTTAGAAAGTTTCAGTATATAAGAGGAATCGAAAGCTATATATTTAATGTCACAAACTAATCATTGTTATTCTAGCAATCTCTCAAGTGTCGATTTAACGTCGAGTTGATTGACAGGTACTTTAACAGGTCTGAATCCGACCTCGATATGTATCACAAGTTACAGCTGTCCAGTGACATATTAACATGTTTATAAATGTAACCCTCCATCATCTTGTTGTTCTGTTTCCTGACCTTGGGTATGCTTTAATTGTGCTATGATATACATTAAAGACGATAACCAGACAACCTGGTATCATACAGGTTATCTATACCCTGGGTAGGGTAGACCACAGGGACATGTTCCCCTAAAGCATTCAATATTACTCTACAAACATCAGCTTCGGCCAAAACATAATTGCTGTAACGAATTATCGGGTCCCGGAGTGATAAGCATAGAGAGAGGTCAAAATATCATTCGCCACGGGCATTCCATGTGACGATTTTTAGTTGAGCGTGGCTTCGGCCAATCAGATCGAAGCAGAAACAAACGCCATGTACCGTCTTTTTCCAAGTCTCGGGGTCAAGAAGTTGGTATAGACACGTGCACGGGCCTATTTATTTGCTCGACAGCTGCGGGTCATGAGGCTGGTAGACACAATGTTGGTATCTTTACTCACCTCGTGCTGTTATTATTAACAGGCTATCGTTATCAGGTGACGTAATCTCTGTAGTAGCTTAGATAACGGACACCTCATCCCAAAACGGTTTGTTTCAGGGACCTGGGAATATGTTATAGTATATAGGTATGTATGTACCTATCCATCCTCGATTTCCAGGGGTTACGAGAGAGCGAAAGTAAGCGTAACTCCTGGATATCGAGGATGGTACCTATCCTAACGAGTAGAATGTAATATAAGATGTTTTTAACAATGTCATCCCTCATAATGGTTTATATACGTGAAGGCTGAAAAGCTCTCGATGTCGGCAATTCAATCCCATCTAACTTCCTCGCAACAAAAATCACATTTCTAAATGATGTACAAAAAAGCTTGTACAGTTAGAAAGTTAAAATCCCACGTGCACGCGTCTGCAGAGAGCGAAAGTGAGCGTAACCTCTAGATATCGAGGATGACGTGCACGCAAAATGTATTCAGACATGAACACTTTTCCTCCTAAAACTTTCCCTCAGTTGAAGCGTCCCTTTCCCATGTTTATAAGCTTCCAGTGCTCGAGGGGGCGCCTCGAGTGACGCTATGACTTGAAAGTGCTGTAGTTAATTGCGAAATTATAGTTTTATTTGAGAGAGCTAGTAAGGCGAGTACAGTTGTTTGACATCATGTTCTATTTAACAAGTTTTAATAAGAGTGACAGCTCGTTCAGTTTATAACACACAGCTGATGCCCATACACGCATGTAAAATCTTTTTGTCTCGGGAAGCATTGTGGGAAAAATGTGCACAGGAATATCGCCAATTCACTGCAGGACACTTTGGCAATGGAAAGCTTGAACAGGACAGCATGCTAAACAGTAGTTAAAGATTTTTTATTTTTTTAATTGCAACCCAGATTAACGTATGCTAATGATGTACACGTATAGAGAATACATTAGTAAGGTTTGAGTGTGGCTCATAACACCATCTTCACCAATGGTATGCGAGAAAGCACATTCACTCATATCAGATTTACAGCACCAGCACACAGTACAGATACAAATGTATTGTAAATATCGAGGTAGTCGTTGGTATCATATGCAAGAACCTGGTTATAACACAATCATGTCGTAGAAATACCCCATCGCTCCCGCCTCTCAACCCAAATGATATGTATCCCACCCGCCCGCCTCACAATATAATTACGTGGTATATCACAACCCCTCCGTACACGCCCCTCAAACAGACCGATGCATACTATCCCTACCCTCCCTTCTAAACTCCAAAAACGAATGATGCATACTACAATATGCTCCCCTCCCGCCTCTCAAACGTAATGACGTATTATTCCAATTCCTGCCCTTCCGTTTCTCAAACAGTATGGTTAATATTATATTAAACCAATCCCTCCTCTCCATCCTCCCAAACCGTATTTTGTATCATGCCCTACTCCTCCCCTTCTAAATTACATATGATGCCCACCCTTCCCCTGTTTTCGTCGGTTTTTAAGGGTAAACCTTGTGTCACTGTTGAGAATCTCGAGTTACCGTCACCACTTAAAGTATCCCATTTTATCACATTGTGTTGACTAAATATCACAGAATGTCGGCGTTGTTATACCAAAGTTATGATGTATTAGTTTGATTACTAGACTGGATGACCACACTGCTCATGCTAGCAGTCGCCTCTTCGTAAGATGGCAGATCATTGTCCGTCCGAACAATGTCCTCGTATTTTGGCGGAAGAACTACCACCGCGGGAGCCCTGACGGTATCCCATAGTAACGGGGTTCTCTCGTGTGGACGTTGGCGGACGTACGTAACTTCCGGTTGTGGATCTGAACAACGTCGGATAATTATAACACTTATAACAATAGACAGAAGTGAAGGTATTCCAAGGAAAATAAGAACATATAGCCAACTTCGCGCCACACACGAAGTTGTTATAGTGAAGGTTCTTTCATCGTAATGTTCTTTGTCACTATTTTTAGCATGAATTATAACAACCGGGGTTCCAGTCTGTGTCATATCATAGTCAAACACACAGGAGGTAGAATAGTCACAGTGGACTAGGCTTTCACTTGTGTCGTACACTGTTCGACGGAGGCTAAATCTAAGTTCCATCCACGTATCGGCTAGTCTACTTACAAATACAAAAAAGTAAAGACCCGTTTCCTGGATGTCAAATTTGATGTGGTTTTGACCGCGGTCGAACAGACCGCTGTCGTCTAGAACACACTCCACACAATCCATACCATTATCAATGTATTTGTTGAAGTTATCCTGTCCACTGATCAAGTTTAGATCTATAAACGAGTCGACCTCTCCAGTAAGTTTCACCGTCGATCCGGCCAATAGGTAAAACTGTTTATAGACGTTAGAGTTCTGCTCAACAAACTGGCTGTAGGTCTCATTATATATCTCTCGTTTATCGGGATCAATTTTGGGTGTATCTTGCATGAAATAAGCATCAAATAAGGATTCAAAATCATCTGATTCGATGTCCACACTATCGCAAAATATATGTGACAATTTCTGATCTATAACACGCATGTCAGAAATAGCCATTTCCGTGTCAACACTGCCAAATATTACCAACCCTGTCACTACTCCTGCTGTTAGACCGAGGATCATCATGTAGCCCCATAGCAACTTTACTCGTAACGTCCTCTTCATGCTCCGACAACAAAATAGATACAACCATATTGAACAGCAGCAGCAACAGCAGACGGAACAACAGTCGTCATTCTCGACTGGATGCTCACGTGACCGGAAATTGTCATGATTGGGAGTGGATCGGTTCTGCATTTGTACCACTGAAGGTTGGTGTCTTTTCTTTAGTTACTGAAATGATAGAAAAACAAATATTGGTGATACTGAAATCAATACTTATAGGTAGACATATGTAGAAGAAAGCAGAAGTAATTAATTAACAAAAGATAATGACAAACATATACATATATATTTGAAATACTATTGATGAATATTGCGATGAACACAAACAGTTTGTTTTGATTGATGATACACAGTCCGTATCCTATATGCATGTATAACTTTTAGGACTCCTCAGCAAGCACTGTTCTGGGCATCCTCGATATCCAGGGGTTACGCTAACTTCATCCTCGATATCCAGGTTTTACGCTAACTTCATCCTCGATATCCAGGGGTTACGCTAGCTTCATCCTCGATATCCAGGGGTTACGCTAACTTCATTCTCGATATCCAGGGGTTACGCTAACTTCATCGTCGATATCCAGGGGTTACGCTAGCTACATCCTCGATATCCCGGGGTTACGCTCACTTCATCCTCGATATTCAGGGGTTACGCTAACTTCATCCTCGATATCCAGGTTTTACGCTAACTTCATCCTCGATATCCAGGGGTTGCGCTAGCTACATCCTCGATATCCAGGGGTTACGCTAACTACATCCTCGATATCCCGGGGTTACGCTAGCTTCATCCTCGATATTCAGGGGTTACGCTAACTTCATCCTCGATATCCAGGTTTTACGCTAACTTCATCCTCGATATCTAGGGGTTACACTAGCTACATCCTCGATATCCAGGGGTTACGCTAACTACATCCTCGATATCCCGGGGTTACGCTAGCTACATCCTCGATATCCCGGGGTTACGCTAACTTCATCCTCGATATTCAGGGGTTACGCTAACTTCATCCTCGATATCCAGGTTTTACGCTAACTTCATCCTCGATATCCAGGGGTTACGCTAACTTCATCCTCGATATTCAGGGGTTACGCTAACTTCATCCTCGATATCTAGGGGTTGCGCTAGCTACATCCTCGATATCCCGGGGTTACGCTAACTTCATCCTCGATATCCAGGGGTTACGCTAACTTCATCCTCGATATCTAGGGGTTGCGCTAGCTACATCCTCGATATCCAGGGGTTACGCTAACTTCATCCTCGATATCCAGGGGTTAATCAATATACTATTTTGTTCCGGCATGAAATACTCCTAACAATTACATATTTCTTTAGTATTCTGTGCATAAAGTAATTAGATAAAACTAAATACACTGCTGATATTTCTTTAATTCCATTTCAAATAGCTCCTTCTTAAATCAGTATTTCTTGTGTAAACTAAAACAAAATGGAGCTAATTTTCACTTTCGTTAATGTACGTGATGTATTCTTTATGACAAAATCTACTATTTGTTATCAATGCAGTTATGACGGTCAATTTCCTTGTCTAAATTGTGAACAGTCAGCATCAGCAACTACTTGACCGATTTCTTTCAGGTACACACTTATACTAATTTGTACTAACCCATTCAAGTAACACCAGTGCTTTTCATCTACTTCAAATACTTCAAACACATAAAATAAGAAATTATGCAATTTTAAAGCGACATGTAGTATTGCTATACCGGTATTCACAATCCTGGGAGTACACATTGTATATGTACATGTAATTGAGTTGTTAATCTTGTATGCGTATAACAGGGTAATGTATGATGTAAAACACTAAACCGTAACTTACATGTATAATGTTAATTGTCTTATGATGCTAGGTCAACTAGAAAACACAACAGCAAGAAACTGATAACATATAACACATCGTAAGTCAACACTGACAAACCAGAGCGGGGACAAATGTGCAAAATCATAACTCAAAGTATATTGGAAAAGATAAAACGTACAAATTATAATTAGGCCAACTGTATGTCATGCTATTTCGTCTTTTCGTATTGCAGAGTTATCTGCTCTTGTGAGCAGGTACTTATTGTTACGTCATTTGTTTTTGAGAGTAATGTCATCAATTTTCGAGAAAACGACGTAATTTTCTCACACAAACTAATGACGTAACAATCAATACCTGCTCAAAAGAGAAGATAATTCTGCAATACGCAAAGACGGAATAACCTTATTCCAGAGACGAAACAGGCTACTCGGAAGTGTTAGCTCTGCAGTTGAACCTATCTTGTACATTTATACAAGTCATGAACTTAAGTCGAAGCGTTAACACAAACCAATGACTGTTGATAAAGTTAGTTAGTTACTTAACGTCCCAGGAGGGGTAACTCATATCGGGCCTAGTTACTTATAGTAACCGAACATGTTATCATTGTACCAGCTGGTCTTTATCATTGTGTCTATACAAGCTACATAACGAATACTAAACAATAGTAATCATCATCCCTTATTATTATTGTTTACTAAATCATAAAACATACGAAACGTATTTCCCCCTTAAATATTGTATTATTATTAGTATACAACAATATTGATATTAACTTACTCATCCAAAGTGTTTTTAATTGATTTACCGTAAAATATTGTATCATTATTATTATACACTATCATAATCACCATTAAATACAATCCCTTGTTAACATGTTCTCAAAACTTACGTGCAAGTTTTCCCAAAATGTTGTAACACACCTGGACTTCCAGTTACTCAATGATAGAAAACTGAACAGGTAAACAGATCGGGTTGATACAAGCCAATCTATCCTTGTTTACCTGTGACTGGACAATACACGAACATAAGGGTGTACACTTGTACATACATGTACAAAGTATGAGGGCCACTATCTCATGCATCTGATAACGACTTACTCGGGCTAAATTGATTTTGTGATAAAATGCTTTTATACTGTGGTATAGTTGTGTGTAAGAGTTGTCGTGTTATAATACAGTACATATTATAATCATAACATATCATTTAAATGGGTTGGGTTATCAACACACTCTCTTGTTTAAACGTGGAAAGAACATACATTTTTTTCATCTGACATGAACACGATCAGCCAGTATGTATTTGTGATTTGTTTTGTAGAGAGATTTGTATTTTAGGTTTTGGGGATTTGCTTTGTCATTTGTGCTGTTTATGAGAATTGCTTTGTCCGTTTCATGTGATTTCGTTTGGAGTAAATTCAGGTCACTGGAATTCTTATGTTCACTAACTTCGTCGTCCAATCACTAGTTTTGATATGCAATTAGGCAAACTGTAGTGGTTTCCTTTTCATTTCTTGAAGGAAACACCCAACGACCATAAATCAAATTTATCAAATACCAGGCGTTTGGAGCCGGTTTTTCCTATCCATTTCGTCGAAGTTATTTCTAATTCTCATAAATAAGAACAAATCCCACTTGATCTGAGTAAATCAGCGAGGTGGAAGTCATTACAATTCTAAATTCGTTATAACCAAGAGGACTAACAGGTGCTTTGTAGATCATATCTCAAACCATCAGAACAACATACTAGTATACATAATACATCGAGTATATTGTTTTAACACGTAACAGAGAATTACAAATAACGATCACGACAACAAAGCTTTCTTTCTAACGGTGGCAGCGGAACAACGATCTTATAACAGGCTAGTCCCTTGGGCAATACAGTGCCGAAGAGTGTCAGCTCGAGGTAATATGTTGTACGCATTTAACTGATAAATAGAATTATTATGCATGCTAGTATATATTGTTATACATCGTTAAGGTCACTGCGATAGAAGAGTATAACAACTTATTTAGATAATGATTTAAAATATACATTATGGGAAACTTGATGTTTCAATTAATACAATACAATAGGTAATGCAATTCATCTCTTCTGCTCCAACAAGAAACGATTTCGGAATTCAAAATAGTATGGAACCAACCGCTCGAAGAATTGTGAGCGTCAAGGAGCCCTTTCACTATAATTTTATCTCTGAGTGGTTGCCTCTGTTGAATTTTGAAGAAAACTAATTATTCGTACACACACATATATATAATGAAAATAAACATACTATATTCTTTCTACTTTAGTAAAAAAAATATTTTTAAAGGAATGAGTTTAATGTTGTATAGATTAAGTGATAATATAGGTAATATGCACCCGCGTTTAATATTGATTTTTTCATATTTTTCACAAATATACCATTCTAACTTTAATGTATTGTTCCATTAATACTGACGGAGTTAATCTATTACCATGGAGGCGGATGTCTAGAATTCATTTTAAATATTCTCTTACAAAATTCAAAGTGTGTCTGTTACATTATTCCAAGACAATTAAAGTACCTACTCATTCGTTCCAACAAATCTTTTTGCTTTTCTTGTATATTGCGGACGACGTCAGCTTTTGCCTTAACAAACTTTTATATGTCAAGTTTGTACTTATATATGATATCCCATCTCCTTGTTGTCGCGTCCTCCTCCCCCCCNTTGTATTGAAATTCAATGGGAAATTCTACCAAATGTATTGATACCGAACCGTGTGGTACTGTTTGTACTAGGGGTACATAAGGTAAACACATATGTACAAGACTACTACAAAGCGAATGGAACTTTACTGAGACTGTTGTTTTCTATCAGAATATCGATAAATATATTTTTTAACATCGGAATGCAATAAATGCAAGTATATATACACATTTACTCTTTGTACATATAATTTGCACTTTCGGGCATGCAACCGTGTCCATCGCCTCCGGGAGCTAACACACGTGTTTTGATTGGCCATAGATTCCAACAAGAGGAAGAATAAACATACCAAACTATTATATATCTACCAATAGGATATAGTTAGTTCATTTTTTTTAGTAACTTTGTGTAACATGCTTGGCATGACTCGTATCATAAACTTTATCTACCTATATATTATCACGTACACCACACTGAATCAGGAAGTTACTTTATGCGTCAATGTTTATGACGTAACATGTTTTTATTACATACATATAATCTACATAAACGTATACACCTACAAAAACAAAACCAACGACGACCACGACGACGACAACATTAACCACCACCACCAGCAGCGACATTACAGAAGTGACGTGTTGCTATACACGATAGTTTAACAATATAATCCCATATAATATTGTACAGATTAAGCTTTAGTTCATGATGTGTTCATGTTTTGGAACAGATCCCAATCTTTAGATACGACTCGCTATTTGGTGAATAGACAAAATAAGATGCGGTATCGCGAGGCGATACTGTTCTTCTGATCGGTATCAGTGTTGATAGATAATATTCTTTTTTTTTTCAATTTTTGATACTGATCTATTTGTGTTACCAATAACGTAATATAATAATTATATAAAAAGGACTTTACCCGTGAAAATCAAACCTGACATGTCTCCTAAGTAAACACTTTAGATACGTAGTTTGAGATAATAACGGGAAGTCGAGTAGCTGTCCGTTAACTATTCTATTTTGTGTTCATAGTTGTAAACCTTTTGACATTTGACCTTCATCCCTGAAAGTAATCTCAAGCGAGCACCTTTGGTAAAGACGATGTGTAGAAAGGTTTGATGTTATCGGCCCCCGAGAACAGGCTTTTATATGAAAACCACTTTTGAATTTGTATAACAATTAACTTGATATTTGGACATAAAAGGGAGAAAAATAGATATGCAATAAATGGGCGAACGGACAAGCGGTGTTACATTATCCAAACATATACGAACGGTTATAAATAACAATAAACAATAATACTAATAAGGAGAAAACAAAATAAAAGAAACTAACTAAAGTAACCAAAGAGATGTAAAAGCAGTAGAAACAAGAAATATGAAACAGACACCATGAAAACAATTCAATAACATAAACTAAAGAGATATGATAATTACAGTTATCATCTATATACTACTTTATACCACCTACCGGTAGCATGATCAATTAATTATCATTGGTTGTCAGTATGATAAGAAGTTGAAAACGACTTGAGAACAACCTGAGAACAACTTGAGGACGGATTTTCCCATTCCCTAGCACTACGGAACGTATTTTCTCAAAATAAGAACGTCTGCTCGCGCCAGATGACGTCCGAAACCGGAAATAGCGTCCACACAAAAGTAATCCGCGTAAGAAAATAGTCAGTCATAAACAATACAAAGTTACGGAAACATATTTTGAGAATAACAACACCATTTCATATGAAAAAGTCAATGACGATAGAATTGTTTTAAAAAATATTTGTTCTACGTATTTTTACGATTCATTGTATTCCTTCGGGCAAAACTTCAAATTGTTTACGTTTGTCACAGGCGATCGTTGACCATTGGGCTGAGAAGGTATTTGGAAAACATGGTGTTTAGTTGAGTTTTTGTTATGGAGAAATATATAAGGTAGTAGTATAAAGATGATACATAGTTTATCATACGATAATTTCAGGGTGGCCTCTCGATTTTATCCACGTGCTCGCGATGAGAAAACTGTTCTCACGACAAACCCTAAAAATACTGTGTAATAATCTATAATTACTGAGGAGCTAGCAGAAACAAAAATTAAGGGGATATCAAACAATCACCTAGGTGACAAACACCAAAATACCATTAACTAAAGCGATATTAAAATAACAGTAACTAGGGTGGTCTAAAAACATCAGTAACCAAGGCGATATCACAATAAAAGTAACTTAAGAGATATAAAGATAAAAGTAACCAAGGTGATATCAAAATCCCATTAACTAATGCGATATAAAAAACAAGTAACAAGTAACTTATGTAATACTAATAGATTAGTTACCAAGGTGATATCCTATCGCCAGCAATTACAAAACCTATCGTTCACAGTTACCAAGGTGACAAAAAAATACCAGTAACTAAGATGTTATCATAACAGAAGTACACTGTAAGTAAGATGACTCTGATAACAACTTTAGGAGGGCCTTCATAGGTCGTTGCATGCTTTATCAAAGTTAGTTTAATCCAGTCGTCGGTAAGTGATTCAGATATGGCTTTATCACATACAGACAAGAACACACACGATTATCAAATCACATCAGTAAATAGACACGTTTGTTTCGTATATCATATTTGCCGCTCATCCATGACACTTATAACTCATTTCGTCATCACTATTGTTTGGAAACTTTGTTTAGATGCTGATTTATTAATATATGATCCATTCAGATTTTGATCGTGGTTTCTGCAAGGTTTAATTAATACATTTTATCATATGTTTTCTCGAACCGGTGTATCAGATATGATTGTAGGTAAAGACTATTTATCTCTCGGTTATATACTCTGAGTTTATTTACTTTATTTATACACCAGTTGCGTTATGCTGTATTACATAATGCAGCTCTATGTATCGAACTGTAATAAGGCAAATGATAAAAAGCACACAGCAATATCTACATTTACCAGTATAAACATTTAAATGGCGACTGCTGTATCAAATAAACCTTCCGATAATCAAAAATTAGACTCGTCCTAAACAAACGAATTGCTAACGTAGAGGAACATGGTAGTGGCTGTTACACATGTAAACGTTTGATCACAAAGGTGTACACAATATCCACAGATGTAGTGATCATTAGCCTTTTAGAGTTATCGGGTGTTTACTTGACCAATATATACACATATGTATTTTAAGTATTGGTAGATGTACGCACTGTCGTTGACATCAAAAATGTCTTAACCCTTTTCCTGAATAAAAAGATATGTCAATAGTCCATAAAAGTGCAATAAAGCATCCAAAACGAACGAACGTTAACCTGTTTACTGTGTAATATAATAACATTTAACTTTATCATATAAACATTACATAATCTTCAGAAAACGACTTAACACTAGCCCGTGTACTGTGTAATATTTTTACATTTATCGTTTTATATAGACATTTCATTATACTAAATACAATTAACGTTTTACCTTGATGGTTTAATACATCCTGATGTAAGTGTTCACGCACTGACACTGCTAGGTCATTGTTTAAAACGTGTCTCATTACTCTTTATAGTACTAGAAGAATGTATCAACATAAAACGGAAGTAATTTCCTGTCATTCCGAGAATGAAAATAAACCAACGACGCATGTGTTTACTGAAACCACTTGAACACCATTACCAACAAAATTTCCAGAAAATAGTTGACAGGAGTTAAGACCATTTTAGACAAAAACAATATATTTATACATTCTTTAAATTCGCAGGTTAAAATATAGAAACAGGAAGTTTAATATGACTGTTGATTATATGATTATTTTGTATATAATTTTATATTACTTATTGTTACTACAGACAACATAACTGCGTAATTTGATTACTGCAATAACGAGACATAAAACATGTTTCACGACACTTACGCAGTGCATCTTATCAACCATTCCACACCCTTACATCAGTTTATAAACATTCTCTGCAAGAAAACATTTTACTGTTTTACTTTGTTCTGATTAACTTAATGCCCTTGTAAACAGTTGAATGCAAGCCTTGTCTAGCCTAACCTTAACTAAATATACCATGTTGTATATCACAGAGATAACACCAGCCTTGTCTAACCTACCCTAAACCAAATATACCATGTTGTATATCACAGAGATAAAACAAGAACATTACGTAATGTTGACTTCGAAAGAGATACATTGGAAAAAGAGATCAATTGGAAAAAGGCAAAACAATACAAGAACAGACATCTTGCACAAAAGGAAAAATAATCTGTAAAAACGGAAGGGTAAGATACAAATCCACAACACTCTCACTCAGTGCTATATCACCAGAGACTAGAAGACATCATTTGAATACTACTGCACTAATTTAGTTATTATTTTCGATTGATGTAGTTAAACAGATTACCGTCAACACAAATGCTGATATTTTCATGTCTTTACTATACGATATATGTTAATAACGCGTGTATCGAGAGAGGAATACTTGGATAGTGATGTACACTGGACATTGTTCTGGGACAATTGGAACAAAATCAGAAACAAAATAGTGTATAAATTTGTATCGCAAAACATCGTCATATATTTAGTTCCAAATCACAGAATAAACCAAAAATGAAAGCATACCTCTACAGAGAAGAAAACTGGAGTATTCTGGGAAACGTCCCAGGTAAGACTGATAGGACCAACAACGTTGGCTTGTATCGTATGGGTGTTTCCAGGAACCCGGAAGGCATTCGCATTGGTCGGCTATTTATGAGTGGTTATTTTGTTCGGACTGCCTACTCTTAAGGTAGATCCGGGGACTTCTGTGCTTTGTATTTTGAGTATTTTCATGATTAATGACGTTAAAGTATCTTTTCTTACGAAACCGTTAATTGTTTCATCACTTTCCAGTCTTTGAATAATCCTGCTAGGCATTGGTGATTCATTAGAAGGTAACTCCTTGGCTTATTTTTCATTGGCCAATCTTTGAATAGTAATGTCACATAACAAAGCTTTAAACCGTCATCTCAATTGTGACGTCATAATTTATGACAATAGTTACGCCGGTAGGAAACAGAAAGGATGCATTTTAAGGGAAGGAATTGTTGTTCTAGTTATGATATGAGCGTTTTGGGAGAAAAAGGTCCACATTTTCGTTATGTTTTTTAGTCATGTTTACTAAGCTCTCAAAAGTTAAATTTCAAATTGCAAAAGACATTATGTTAACATCGAAAATTTGAAATTTGAAATTTGAAAATTAACTTAGTCGAGTTAAATAATCATGATAGCCAATCATCAGTCGTTGGGGAACCTCTTTACATACTGTGTAGACATTATGTACTATCTGGATTCTTACATAATTTCGTTATACAATTGGAATCAAAGGGTAGTTCTAATTAAGCTTTAGTAATTCAGGCTTTAGGACTCTTTACTCAAATAATCCCTGTTTCTACAAAAACTTAATTGTCAGGTTGACGAGCTGCTAGTAAAATCCAGATATCTGTTGGTTATTCCCAACGGAGAGGTACACGTGGTGTTTGATTAGCATTTGTTTACGTGTGTCGAGCACACTTTCATAATAAAACGTTGTGGAATGCACAGGTAACAGGCAGGATTTAGGTTTGTACATTATATGTAACACAGTGTTACTGTTATGCTTTCCTGTATGTATATAACATTAGACGACCTATTTCACAGATCACCAAACCCTTTGATTAATAAACATTCTATAAACTTATGCTAGATCTGTAGAAGGTGGAAAAAGTAGGACGTTTTTATCATGTTAATTTATCAAGGAAGAACCTTTAGTAAACAGTGATGAAGTCATTGAAATTAAGTGTATTTGTCACATCTGACCACAAACTGTAGTATATTATAATATATTTAGTGAGATATGCTATGTTGTGATAAGCTCAGTATGTTTATATAAAACAAGTGCAATTTTCAACAAATGGATTCTGACATTAAAAAATAATGGTCAAATAAAAGCACGGAACAAGTTGAAGGGAACAATAGACCACCGACCCTATACTAAGGGGTAGACTTTTTCGTTATACAATTTCCATTTTTACTGAAAGTACTCTCCTGCAATATCTAATAATTTTATTTACTAGTGTATTGTAATGAACAGACCAACAGACTCAAAAAACATAACAAATTAGTTAATTATGAGATATAATCTATGGTATAAGCATGTTTTCATTATAACAAAACTATTTCATGTTTCATTTACCTATGTATGCTTGTTTTTTCCCCATTTTGTAATCTGATGTGCAATATAGTTGTGTCTAATGAAGGGTTTGGTTGATGGATCAGCCACTCATTAATCGCGTACAGGCAAATTTGTGCAAGTCCCAATAGCTTTGCCATGTAAAATTGTCCCTAAATAGTCTTTAAAAATCAAATTCGCACAGTATGTAATTACTCCAGAAGGACAACGGTTACGTACAAGCACTTCTTCTGATGTGAAACAAACCCCCTGAATTTGTTTACAAGCGTCACCATTGTATCGACTGATCACAAATACAAAAGCAAACTAAGGATGTTTACGTGTTGAGTTCACCCTCTAGCTCACCGACAGGAAAAACGGAGAAAAACACACGATAATTCATTAAGTGAATTGTTCTTCTTCAAATATCTAGTGATTTGGTGATTTCTCTAAAGCTGTTAAAACATGACATTGTATATTGATGTCTACATATGATAGCGTCCACTATACCTTATATCTCATCATCTCGGATAAAACCTCGTTTATACACTATGTACAATTATCTCTTAATTAACACCGATTATATATTATGTATAATCATCTCTTTAAATGTCATCATCTGTATGTTATGTATGATTATCTACTAACAAAATGACAGCCATTATAAGTTTTCTAATTCTATAATCTTGATGTAAATCAATGGAAACTGATATCAAGAGAATTTAATGGCATTAAAAATGCAACAACATAAAAATTGTTAAATTTGTTATACTAGTCATCTATTTAACTTGAACAAATATCAGTTTTTTCTCATAGTATGAGATATATAAAAGAGATATTTTACTGAAGGAGACAAGCTTTTGATATATGTGTACTTACAGGACATAAAAATGGTTAAATCCGTAATACTAGTCATCTATTTAACTTGAACTAATTTCAGTTTTATTTTCTGACAGATATATATACATGAGATATTTAACTGAAGGAGACAATATTTAGATACATGTGTACTTACCACGGGATATACAGTTGATATAATCTTTACCACAAACTCAACGACGTTATGTATGCCATGTTTAGCGACAGCGACGGAAACCCCTATCTATAAATAGAACAGTAATGGGTTGGAGACTTTCGGCGAATTGGAGCATATCAGTGTTAAATTCTTAGGGTCTGATAACAACACAGTGATAGGACAGCCAGCACACGAACGACGGTATATCCACAAGGATATCAACACTCATAAATCAACTGAACATAAATGCGTATATTGATATATTTACATATATTATTGATATGTCTTGTAGTTTTGTAAGATTGTACTGCAATCATGCATAGATTGTGATTTCGTATTAGAAAAAGCATGTTAGACATTGAATAAAACAGATATTGTAAATCAAGTTTCAAAATCATAAATGTTAATTATAAATAAATACAAATCAACAGTTGTATAATAAGTCTATTAAATCAATGTACGATGCTTTATATATTAACTTAAATTGCCCTACGATAAATTAGTGAGCTTTCACTTCATATCACATCAAAACTTTTCATAGATTTAGAAAATTGATTTAATGGTGCAAGGAATATTGAAATGCAGAGTAATCGGCGGTGTTCTATTGGAATGTTTTGTCAGCACGTTCTCAGAATAATGTGACTGGGAGAAGTTAAGATACACCGTGTCCGGGGCATGACAATTGAGTGAGATGACAATTTATGTGGCCTTTATAAGAGGTCCTGTTATCTGGTGACTGTCTCCTCACATGACCCCACTTAGCTGCTGAGTGGACGCAAGCCCCTAAACAAAGGACCCCACAATTATATGTACGACGTAAATGTTTATACTTGGATTTGCTACCATAATACGGATATCCTGGTTGGTTTTTAGACATACACATTGCTGTTGTAAAATGGTATTTGGCGATCCTAGTACACTGAAGTTTGTACATATCTTCATTGGAAATATCGTATCACCGGCTATCTGTTGAATCGGTAAATAATTTCTACTATTTTATTTGTTATAACGTCTCGTGAGCAACAGGGTTTATTTTCTAATAATACCTAGTACAAGGTCCAAAATTATTCTCTTGCGATGAGGCTGCGGTGAAGTTTGTTAACTACTATAGCCTCCCCCAGTTCTGGCCGCACATTGACCACACTGGCCGTTTATCATACATGGTAGACTCCTTAGTTAACTTAACAGTAGTTAATAACACTGATTATAAAGTTCGCTACACGTGATCTATTTCAATATAAAAACACTAAATGATTTCATTTCGATTTTATCTTGATCAAAGACATCAATCAAGTTTAGATTCCTTCATATACACTATGCGCGAACATAAAGGGAGACAATCTCTACACTCGTGGTGCTATACTTGTCTGAATTTTTTTTTGTAATTTTCTGATTCAAAATCTTTATTAATTAAAAACCAAACGACTAATATGTGGGAGATATAATAAATACAGACACTGTACACACATATGTTTAGATATATCTAGATCAATTAACCATAGAAAACAGCACAGTCCGGAGAGTAGCCTGTTATAGATATTTCAGACAGTGAAGTCAAATACCAGAATTTTTACTGCTAAGTCAATATGCAAGGACGACACAAAAGTACAAATCAACCTGTGTGTCAACACACAGGGACAAAAAATGTAACAGCACCAACACACTGTGGGACAAAACATGTAACAGCGTCCACACACATGGACAAAATATGTAACACCGTCAACACACAGGGACAAAATATGTAACAGCACCAACACTCAGGGACAAAATACGTAACAGCGTCAACACTCAGGGACAAAATATGTAACAGCGTCAACACACTGGGACAAAATATGTAACAGCGTCAACACTCAGGGACAAAATATGTAACAACGTCAACACACTGGGACAAAATATGTAACAGCGTCAACACACTGGGACAAAACATGTAACAGTACCAACATACAGGGAAAAAATATGTAGCAGTAATATATGACAAAAATTGTCACAAAATATGTAACAGCACCAACACTCAGGGACAAAATATGTAACAGCGTCAACACACTGGGACAAAACATGTAACAGTACCAACACACTGGGACAAAACATGTAACAGTACCAACACTCAGGGACAACATATGTAACAGCGTCAACACACAGGGACAAAATATGTAATAACACCAACATACAGGGAAAAAATATGTAGCAGTAATATATGACAAAAATTGCGACAAAATATGAAACAGCACCAACACACTGGGAAAAAACATGGAACAGTACCAACACTCAGGGACAAAATATGTAACAGTACCAACACACTGGGACAAAACATGTAACAGTACCAACACTCAGTGACAACATATGTAACAGCGTCAACACACTGGGACAAAACATGTAACAGTACCAACACTCAGGGACAAAATATCTAACAGAACCAACACACAGGGACAACACATGTAACAGCGTCAACACACAGGGACAAAATATCTAACAGAACCAACACTCAGGGACAACATATGTAACAGTGTCAACACACAGGGACAAAATATCTAACAGAACCAACACTCAGGGACAACATATGTAACAGCGTCAACACACAGGGACAAAATATGTAGCAGTAATATTTGACAAAAATTGTGACAAAATATGTAGCAGCACCAACGCACTGGGAAAAAAACATGTACCAGCGTCAGAACACATTGACAAAATACCTTAAACCACCAACACACAGGGACGAAATAACTAACAGTACCAACACACAGGGATAAAATATCTTACAACGTCAACAGACATAGACAAAATATTTATCAGCACCAACACACAGGGACAAAATATGAAACAGCACCAATACACAAAGTATATCACATATTCAAAGCAAACAAGACCATAATAGATAGCGTCAAATCGCAGCGTTTAAACTCACAAGAAATATACGTTTGTATGAATTTTGCAGCTTTGGTCAAGTACAGACGTATGTACTATTGAAATAAATAGGTATGAGTTGTTCTTTTTCATACCTTTACCACTGATCATATCAATGCTTTATCGTTTCCGTAAAGCTTTACAGACAGGCACGTAGACAGTCAATGTTTAGTATTAGCAGTCTGCCTTTACAGTATATCGCTAATCATACACACCTTTCTCTTCCAGTCTTATAAACTGACAGCATCTATCAGCAGTCGGGTGTAGGACAACAAACTAGTTAGATCGGTGACCCATTTTGATGAATTGCTAAGTAAACATAACAAAGACCGACCCCCGAACAGGGAAGTGTACTGGTAAACACCTACGAGGAAGGAATATACAATGACATCATAGGTATGCTTGTACAAGGAACAGTTTACTGAAAAGTTGTCTTTCCAATAATGTGAAAACCTTTCGTTTTCAACCGATTTCCAAAGTGTAAAACGTTAAAATAGTAATATCAAACAAGAAATATAGGTAATAAAACACGCACAGATTAGTGATTTTTATAAATTTATTCTCAAAAATCTGAATAAACTATTGCTCAAGCTAACATAAAAAGTGTATCTATGCATAACTGAGTTGTGATGTTGCCACTTAAGATAAATAGGGTAGACTGAATACTTCCTCAAACGTTTTTTTAACATGTGGATCTCTTATCATATCTTTCCTGATTTATTTTGGGACGGTTGTGAAAACTAAATCGCCCCTGTGTGATTGTGAGTGTTATAGATAGTGACATACGTAGATCAATGTTATATATATGTACCATTGGCTTTCCCGGGTAACGTAAGCATGTTTAATTTTCATATTTCAGGGGAGGCGTGTTTTGTACCAATAAAAATCACAGCTACTCTCATCTTATCAAAATGTTATGAAAAAGTATGAAATGCCTGAATTAGTAAAACGTTCGTGTAAATGTTTACAAATGTATCTATGATAAAGTCATTGTACATCAGCTAAGCCAGCTGTCATTTATAAAATATTGTAGTGACCGAAACTGACTTTTTGTACTTAAAACTGGAACCCCGGAAATGTTTTAAATTCTAGTGTTTCAACGCAAATTTTGAAATCCTTTCCGATTCCTATCCCGATATCTGCAATAGTTGCAATCGTTCTCCTTCAGAAAGCGGAAAACGATATTAAGATTTTTTCAAATGTGTTTGTGGGCTGTCTGACTGTAGAAAAGATGTTTTTTTTTACGTTTCTCAGTACTTCTAAAGTGCATTGTCCACACAGCAGAATGTCGGGGAATTCACCACATTTCATCTTGCAATAATTTTGTTTATTACTTTTTATTTAACTTTCTATCAGCATACATGCCTATACATTGCGTTTAACTCGATATTCTATCCCCGAATATGCCTTCATTCCAAATATATATCTATTTTTCAGACATTTGTTTGCATTTCATGATCCAATATTTGCATAAGTTATAGGCCCTTTAACATAAAGAATAAATGGTGCTAATTAAAATGCATCAATGATAATTATGTTTCGACGGGTACATATAAATACATCGGAGTATCGCCGGTAAAACACTTTAACATTATAGGTCGCATACATATTGACTGCCAGCAAACTATAAAAAATTAAGGATATTTTCTCAATCAAAATACAAACTCATAAATCACCGTATAAAATACATGTTGATATGTAACAAATTCATTTAATACACAATCACAGTTAATTATACAAACATGGACTAGGGAATTATTACGATGTAAGATAAATAAGCAGGCCGACAGCAAGTACAGATACGTATAGCATATCTGATATTTCAATGTCATATTTATTCAGGTATTTGGTATCATTTTATCAGGCAGACAGGCGTTTTGTATAATACTTCTATATTGATCAGAGATGATATACATATCTGGATATAGACAGAATACTCGTAAAGACTAAGGCTGTTATCTAAGTCTTCTAGCAACAAATGCATGCATTTTCGATGAGGTGTTATCTGATTCGTTGAACATATAAAAATGTACATGACTAATATTTTTGTAATTTCCAATTGTTTTTCCATTGACCTATATTCATGAATCAATAGTCGCGTTGTGTTAACAATGTTTTCTGTTATCGACCTGTGAATATGCGAAGTAGTATAAAGCGAAACCAAAAGTAGGAGCTGATAAAGCGTCACTGTTTAGTGTTGTTTGAGTACGTGTGTATTGGTTTTGTATCGCGCCATAGTAGAGGGATTTACAAATAGGAAATAGATAAACCAATACATTGTGTGTCAACCTGATACTCTGTCTGATATCCTACATCCTTAGGTAGGTAACATAGGGCGATGAGTGGAATGTCACATACCTCATGTGCTTCATTGTTGTTGCTAGTTTCAGTTTTGCCGGTTTTCTAGTTATGGAATTCAATAACTTGGTTTTTCTTTATTGCCTTTTGCAAAACAGTTATCGTTTAAAAATAATGTTGTGATATACTAAGCAATTCAATGACCCAATTATTTTGTTTGGCGTTTCTGTATTGCTACTTAAATGATATGTAGTTTATAAATAAAATAGTAATAGACTAGATAATACTGTATTGATTTATGGATTACCCATTGAGACAGACTTATGTGCAATACACAAAGGCAAGTGTTATATATACATATATATATGCACTGTGTGTGGGACCAACACAATGTCTGCCGTCCAAATCAGAATCCCAACATTATCGGGCTGAGTGGTCAACTGGAAATAACTCTTCATCCTTGTCATTTGTTTTTGATGGCCCTAAGTAATGGAGTGGTTTCCGCCCATATCTAACCACCATAGGGTTAACCAGTGGAAAACTTTTAAACAAAAAGATACTGGATAAGTTATATCAGTAACAAATCATATATAAGGGCAACTACTATACACGTTTAATGATTTTTATGCCTCAAATAGTTTTAAGTAGTTTTTAAGATGATACCCGTGGACTATGCTGATGTGAAACAGTCTTTTTAAAATAATTAAAGGTCGACTTTCAATTTTCATCTTTATATCTAGCACAGTTTTCTCACGAAATGTGCGCATTGTTTGTTCACACAACCGTCGCAAATATGTTTCCTCTGGACGTGCCATTTTCCTAGGGTTAAAGACTTCAGCATATTTTGATCTCTGTTACAAAAATGTGTCAAGATTTTTTTTGTGCAATATCTATTAGTAGACACTGTTGTTGTTGAGAAATAGTTCTTCTCAGCTTAAATTTAAAATATCACTTCTTTTGACCAATTGATTTCTGAGCACAATCACCTATCGTTTAGACATTGTCTTTTAGAGATTTAAAAACTATCATGTATAATGATTATTTTTATTAAAAGTGATTTTGTTATTTTACGGAAGACTATATCATTTGTGTTATATTGTGTTTCCCTTTTCCCGACAGTAATAACCATCAAGTTATTTCCAGTTCTACCTAGTTCTGTGATTTGATACTTTAATGCAAATGATTACATATCGATTTGGACGTGCATTTCTCTATGTATGGCTAACATATTTCACATTCCCAAAATAGTGGTTATGCTTCCTGACTGAAATGAAGAACGAAAGTCTTTAACTTCACTTCCATTTATTTTCAGAGCGAAATCATCGATCAAACAATGAGATTTTATCACACACAAAATTAATACAATAATATCGCAGGTCTATTTTATTTCTATACCTAAAAGTGATATTCAAACTTCATAAACAATATTCAATGCTGCTAAAATACTCATATATTCATATATATTTTCTTGACACAAATAGCCTTTTCTTCTCACTATGATCTAAAACAATCTTATCACAAGAATTAAAAATACCTTAGGCTTTTGTCGTGCCTTTGTCCTTATGGATAACATTTCCTGTTTTCCAAAGTAGTAGTGTTTATGCGTTCTGATTAAAAAACCAAAACGATCCCTTCCCCTTTTTTCTAAGAAGAGACATCATTCAACGCTGACAAATTATATAACAGTACATAACTTTATGGAAAGATATTCTCCTCATCTAAAGCTAAATGTGTTTCGTGAGTAAACTTTGTATGGGGTTATCTGATACGATTCCTTTTCGCAAATGTATAAATGATATGAAGAAATCACTTAAATAAACCACCATACATTATCGATGTGAAAACCAATCCTGTTTGAGTTTAGCGTCAAACGGCTTAGGTTTGATCCATAATTGCTGTCATTCGAGTCTCTGCAGGATTTGATACACGGACGTTTAATTAACTTGCATAGTCCTGTTTCGCCGCATTACATTCCTTTAAATGTAGTTAAAAAGATGTTCAGTCTGCGAGCAGTAGCGAGTGTATACATGCAGCGGATAGTCGAACACGCATTGTTACATCGTACATTAAATGTAAGAGGCAAACAAGAACTCGTTGGACACTTTTGGATTATTTGGTTCCTTGTCTATAATCTGTATAGGTTATACAAAAAACATCTTATATTTACTAGAGCACTATGCTACGTCGACGAACTTTGTTGCCTTATTCAAATTTGACCACACCTAGAAAGCTTGCTTTTTCGTCACCTGACACCAATGACATATTTGAAACTGTGACGTATATCTGATCCCCTACCACCAGGTGGAGAGCAGCAGCTGTGAAGCTTGTGAGCGCACTGTGTGCCGTCACGGGGTCAAATATCATCGTCCCGTGACTGTCCATGAGAGCCTGGTTCCCGCTATTGGGGTAGATGACATTATACCGGTACACAGAGTGTTTGAGAAGGACGGCCGATCTCAGGGCGGTCGCAGCGACGTTCTTAGAGAAATATATCTGACTATATACCAAATACAGACCAGTGTCCTTAATGACAAGCCTGTCCTTGATCAACTGGAGGCCCTCGAGATATGTCGTCACGTCATCAGTGCGCCAGTTCCGGATATGCGCAGTGTCAGCATCTACGATTAAGTTACGATAGTGAGTGTAAAAACCAAGTTATGCAATTATCACACTATTGGATTGTTGAAACAGATTAAAAACTTGTTTCTATAACGGACCTGAATCAATTCAATGTTTTCTCAGTTATACGAGGAAATAATTTTGTGGGTTTTAGCTAATTTTCAATGTCAATTGCGTTAAATTGAGTTTATTACCAAATCCACATTGCATATGCGTTTATAAAAGTTATATATATTGCACAATACTTTGCAAATATCTTATACAATGGCGGAGAGCACATGCTATCGATTCAATTCTATAGTCTTATTACATGCATAACAATTTCCCAGAAGGAAACTTTAATCGGGCTCTTATGAAGCATGCTTTAATTGTTTGTGAAATAATACAAGCAAGCTTTTAAATAACCAAATTTTCAGTGAATAACAAAAATTCAAAGTCAATCACGCTACATCATAACACAGTATAATAATAGTAAACATAGATTATGCACTCTATTTAAAAAGGAAGCATATGTCTCTTATACCATTCTACAAAAGCAGCTTTACTATAATTAACACGTTTATAATAGAGAGTTCCTCGTAATAATTGCTTAAATTTCTAATTAATTTTCAATGTTTGCTAGACAGTTAATCCGTTAACCTAAACACAGAAGGATGGATACGAAAATAGGACTTGATAAACGATACTCTAATTTCTGAAAACACATCACAAAAAGGAGTGAAATGAAACCCATCCCGGACAACCCCAACATCACACTACGTGTATGATCTAGCTCGGAGGCACCCCGACAACCCCAACATCACACTACGTGTATGCTCTAGTTCAGAGGCACCCCAACATCCCTAATATCGACTCACCGTTTCCCATGCTCTGGAGACCAGCGATGAGATGTGCGGCTGACATCCCGGTTGTGGTAGGGGAGGGAAGGGAGCTATCACACGGTGTCTCGGGATTAGCTGTCCCTACAACAGCAACATCACAATATTGTACTTCGATTAACAACTTATTCTGTCTAGTGTACAACTGATTGTTAGAGAGGCTTAGTTTTATATATAATAGGTTGAACAGTACGAACAACACTGAACGACTATCGATGGATATATTTTGTGACCATTTCTGGAAACATAACGGAACTTAATTCAATCTGGAAACTTCTTACAACCCTACTTTGCGATGTACATTTATCTTGCACTTTGTAAGTCTAATATTTTTTCAGTGACATTTTTGGACATACAAACATTTTAACATTCGACATTTTCGTACCCGATCATTTTTATTTAGGCCTTAAATTATAAGTATTGTAGCCTACCTTTTAAACAAGTTGTCTTAGGTTGCTTCTTATATACCTACAATTGAGAAATAAACAAATACATAACAAGCTTACTTGTATAAACAGATTAATGTTCTGATACACCAAACAAATTAATAATTTAAAGTTGAAAGATATTGTAGTTACTGCCTTTCATTTAGTCAGAATATAGGTGAAGACGATAATATTATGTCAGAATTCTTATTTTTAATTCTTATTGAAGGATGCTTGACATATCTTACCAGTTCGAACAAAGATTTGGTTTGCCTGGCGTCACTAGCACAGCAGACGTCATTTCCGTTGTCATCTAAAGTCACATCCAAGAGTTTCAGAGCAGCTTTCCCATCGGGATCAAACTGGGATACATTCAGCTGAGCACAAAGGAAGCATATCTTTCGGTCGGCTATAGTGTTGGAATAATCACTCAAATCACCTCGGACCCGCTCTAACTTAGCAAACAGAAGAGCTGTAAAGATGGCCAGTAGAACGCAGGACAGAGCCAGCAATATAGCGACGATGATAAGGATTTTGGCATATCTGTCGGTTGATCTTTTCGAAGACAGCGGTAGTAGAAATCGATGAGATATTCCTGTACTGACCGGTGTGCAATGATTTCTATATATTGGTGGTGCTACCTCTTCATATCTCACTTCAGAGGGAAAATCGTTGGTTATCATCTTTCATCTTATGTTTTCTGCAAAAGTGAAAACGATTACATGCAACAGTTCGTTCAATGGCTCTTAAATATAATTCTAACATGAAACCAAAAACCTACATAAGTAGTTTGAACAAATTGAAAATAGGACTCTGCAAGCTTGTAGTTGTTCCATTTGTGAATACACTTTGCCATCTTATCATTTCTCCCTTTAATTACAGTTGTTACATAAACAAGGGCAGATCAATGTTGTCTTGGAGTCTGTAGTCCGTTTTCTCTTGAAAAAGGTCAGCAAATGTCCAGAGTGCATCTTGTTCGGAAAGCAAACAGAGATATGTATATATGTAGAGAGAAGAGAGAGAGAGGGTGAACCATAAGCTCACCTGGACTTTTACATTAATTATATAACAAAGCTGTGTTGAAATCGGATGATCCTGGTCATTTACAGCATTATACAACTATGTTATCTGAAATACAATGTAATAGATATGAATTCATAAACAATAAATTTTATAAAAAGTATAAAACACAGTTTCCTGCTAACAATATATATATGTGTATGTATAGTTTATATCAGTTTATACACACATATGTATACTAACATTTATCTAGTATATCGGTTGTATTTTCATTATAGTTTTCAGTTGTTTATATTACTTTCAATTTGGTGTTTATGAAGCAACTAATATAATTTACAGATATACATCGATACATAATCAAATATAAATCTTACACTTTGTCACATTCAGTTATTAGTTTAAATTACAGAAGCAACATATTTTAGTTATTATTTTATTTAGTTGTGAATTGTTAATGTGTCTGTTCTGATCGGGCAACACCGTGTCTGTTCTGATCGGGAAACACCGTGTCTGTTCTGATCGGGCAACACCGTGTCTGTTCTGATCGGGCAACAGTTACACCGTGTCTGTTCTGATCGGGCAACACAGTAATATGTATTAACGATATATAACGTAGGTGAGAATCTCCATGCTAACGTTACGGGTTTAGGTAGTCCTTCGGACTGTTAACCAAGTTTTTACATGTTACCCCTGCACATCTGTATGAATACAAGAATACAAATTTCTATGATACAAAATCTATAATTCCCCCTCTTGCTGTCTTGCACCAACACTTTTGGAACAGAAAATGTTAAAAGGGCAAAAGGGAACATACAGCATATGTACATGTTACACGGAATGTTGGTTCCATAATGACATACGTACATGAACAACCATAGTTATAAGATATAAGAGAGTGGGTCTGTACATGACAACAGTTGACAATATAACGGTATCCAATGCTTACCACAGCCAGTGTTATTCGTTGATGGTCACCGAACGAACCTTCTTCCAGGATCAAGTTATCAAAACGCGTAATACGTCCAATTATAAACACGTACTCCTACGTACCTTACACCATATCTACTATAAACATGTATTTCTATATATTCTTACACCAAAGCTGCTTTTACTTTCATTTTCGAAGAATTCATGGCCGCTTTTCGTTTAAAAAAATAACAGAGCTTTATAAAATGAATTGCATTGCGCTGTAAATAATGACATGATATCATGCAGATACGGTTGTACGATATATTGTGATTGCGTAACACGTGTACTGTTATCGTTGTCAGCAGTACATGGGAACAGTCTATCGTGTATTGATTGTAAATAGTGCCTACTGTCTACTGTCGCTATCTATTCCAGAGTATGTCTTATTTCTTATTTATATATCATATGTATGTAAACATCTACGTGTTCTAAATTTGTTCACGTGGAACAATCAAAATCCGTCGAATTCGACTACATATTGCAACATTGAGGCAAATGTATCGAACGATAGTTTACGCCCTGTTAAACCATGTCCTCCATTTTATCCCTCAGTATTTTTAAAATTATATATATTGACATTGGTTAGGAAGATGATGATTATATCATCGTTATATATTATAGAGTCCAATCGTTACAGAAGTGGTTGTACTAACAGATCGGCATTGAAGTCGGTATCAAACGTAACAAACAGATTTATATGCTACATGTAAGACCTATAGTCATAAATAAAACCTAAGCAATCAATTAATAGACAAAAAAATATAACAATCTTTAAAATTCCTTCAACCACTGGTTTTTATATCATTTGGCAAACACATTCTGCATTTATGTCTAGAACGTATAACGTGTTTTCTGAAAACATCTCTCCTGACATTCAGAAAACATGCTATACACGTGTACGCGGAGTGCTTGAGTAGGTTGTACTGATTTTTCTGCGAAAACGTGAAAGCGAAAGTAGGCATGTCATTTTCGGAAAGGCGAAATTTTACAAGGTTAGTCCAATATCGGGAGACATCGGACTGTGCTCCGTAACACACGTAACCGACTAACATGAACACTAAAGACACGTGTTGTTAGAAAAGATAGAATACGGGAATACTGCATTGTTTATATCGTGCACTGACATCAAAATAGAATATCTGATAATACGTTCGTTTAATGATGTATTTTTCAAGAAATACAAACCGAAGGTAGAACTATCGATATACTAAGAACTGTGACGTTAAAGACACTGTTAACAGTAGCGGGTGAAGTGACTGACCTCTTCCACGTTGACGATTAATTTATAACGGGAAGCAGGAATCTTAGAATCAAAGTGACGGAGGGACCAGCGTTGGATTCTACAACGATTCAAGGTTTACACGTGTACATCGAATATCAAAGTGGGCGCCCTGGGGGTATGACGATGGGTGTGGAACATATGCGGCCGTCGGAATTACGGTTCACACATAACAGTGTGAGTTACAAGTTCACCGATGGACACACACTTGATGAAACATTTAGGCAGTTATTGAACGATGAGCTTCGCATTGCCCGAGGCGAGATGCCGCCACTGGTCGCCATGCATTATAATGGTCATTGGTTTGTAGTACGAGGGAACCGCAGACTTTATCTCCTTCGAAAACTAGAGGAGGTCGGGAAATTTCAAACGGTTAAAGTTGTTAAACGTGAATTCGAAGAAACTCTGTTTAATAAACAATTCACGTCGCAGAATATGGGTACTTCGATTCGAATCCGAGGTGACCCGTTTATCGAGGAAAAACTACGGCAGTGTATTAACGACTGGCAGAATTCCAGGACCCGTCCTCACAGTACTAGTAGTGCCTCCACACGGATGTATGGATTAGGCGGCAGTCCCAACTTCTCAACATCGAATTATAGCTATAGCCCCCCTCCAAGGGCCTCTCCCGTCAGGTCTTACACACCGCCCCCTAGAATCCAACCGGCAAAGCAAGGTAAGCTAATAAACGTTATTTAGGTTTTAAATTATGAGTTTAATAGGTTTATTGTCAATGATTGTTTTTATTGAGGAATAATGGCATACGTGTTACCTGTGGAATAAGTCACAGTCCTGTAATACCTATCAGTATTAATACATGTACTTCTGTTTACATATGTTACACGTTTTTAGTAACAATTCTACTGGACAAATACCTTAATTACCATGGAACAGTAGCTAAGAGGACATAACCCCGTACCCAAACCCCATGTATGAACAATGAAATTGTAGCAGCCACCAATTCTATAATGCTCCTTAGAGAGGTTGGTGGGAAACTGATGGCGCTGACATAGCCCTCCCCAACTACTGTGGTAGTTTGATGGCGCTGACATAGCGCTGCCCAGCTATTGCGAGAGGTTGGTGGGAAACTAATGGCGCTGACATATAGCCCTCCCCAAATACTGGGAGAGGTTGGTGCGAAACTAATGGCGCTGAGATAGCGCTGCCCAGCTATTGGGAGAGGTTGGTGGGAAACTAATGGCGCGGACATAACACTGCCAAGCTATTAGGATAGGTTGGTGGGAAGTAACTATTGGCGCTGACAGAGCCCTGCCCAGCTACTGTGGGAGTTTGATGGCGCTGACATAGCGCTGCGCAGCTATTGGGAGAGGTTGGTGGGAAACTAATGGCGCTGACATAACACTGCCCAGCTATTAGGATAGGTTGGTGGGAAGTAACTATTGGCGCTAACAGAGCCCTACCTAGCTTAAACCCATTGTGCAGCGAACGTTGACGTAAAACGCTACGTCAACAAGATACTAGCAGTACATTGCATACCATGTACAGTGTACCACCCACAGTCCCATTTAGGGGAATGGTAACACTTGGTTCATCCGTTATCAGTATAATGTGACCGGGCGGAATGCTGTGCTGGGTGCCTTCGGCATGGTATTTCAGTGAGATAACACTATAAAGTCGGCAACGGATCCGTGCTACCACAAGGAGGCACGCACACCAACATACCCTAGCTGAATCCTGCATACACACACACAAGCACACATACACTACACACATGGAGGCACGTCCTGAAATGACCTTAGCTGTTAATTGGACGTTAAGCAAAGTTAAACCAAACCAATCCCATCACCTCCATAACAATAGTAGCATGTCGTTACTGTCAGGACCAATACCTATTTTACTGTTGTACGTATTTTTGTCATAAACTGTATTATAAATTGTATCATTACATTGATCCTGTGACTGTTGTGATCTTTTTGGTACTAAAATAAAAGGTTAGAATTTAAACCATTAGATTCAATTATAATAAAAATAGGACTTAGTAGTTGTTTCCCCTACTTTGATTATATGAGTTCTAATGTCTATGTCTATGTCTTGCATGAACCAATGTTTGTTACTGTGTGTGGAGAGGGCTTAAATAGGCCATGCCTGCTTCCCAATACATTTGTCTTTTGACAAAAAATATTGAAATTGAAACTTGTGTCTGTGATCCGTGGTGATGATTAAAGATGTCTTTTGTTTTTTTTTCAGATGATTCCTGGTGCGTTATACTTTGAGGAATGATGCCTTTGTTGTGCTCCACTTGTGATACACATCGTCTGTGAACATTGTTTATTTAAAGATAAGTCTGATCCAATACCAGAATCGAAATCCCCGTGGTGAAAGGCATTGTTGGGATTGTCAGCTTTTTGCCTGGTCCACATAGGCATGCTCTTTTCGTTATATTTTAGCAATTCTGTAACTCGTTTACACATATTGTAACGTTATTTTCTCAAATTATTCACATACATTTGATTGTGATACAGCTTTTCCTAAAAGCATTGTTATGATATGAAAATTCTACGCCAAAGGACCATATGGAGTATGGGTAAATATAGAGGGGTTTCATAATCCGTTAACACTACACATTTTATTTATTGGTATTTAATATTGTGCAGTTTACCACATATTCTTTTTACATGATATAGCATTTATATGAATAATGTTCGTTAGAGCAGTGAATGGAAGTGTTGGTGTTTATGTTGCTGGTATACATGTGTAGAATGGTTAATGTACGATGTATGGTGGTATTTTTAAAACTGTTGGATAATCATACAGCACATGTTTATAATATACATTGTGTGTGTTTTATCAATGAGAAGTTGCGGATTCGAATAAATTGAATAATTGCATGTATGCACAATTATAACTCAACTGTGTCGCTTTATTCATAATCCGGTACAAATATGGTATCATATATACATGTATATGGAAGGGGATCACCGCCATAATTATTTTTTATAGAATTAGTTACTTCTGGTTTGGAATCTAATTCTATGTACATTTGTATTATTTCCCTAGTTGATAAGTTATAGAATTAGTTACTTCTGGTTTGGAATCTAATTCTATGTACATTTGTAATATTTCCCTAGTTGACAAGTTATAGAATTAGTTACTTCTGGTTTGGAATCTAATTCTATGTTCATTTGTATTAATTCTATGTTCATTTGTATTAATTCCCTAGTTGATAAGTGTCTTTTTCCATGCTGTGTTCATTTTTGTTGTTGCACTCGTTTACAAATCTATTGCGTGTTCATTCCATGCTATGCTAGTTTTCATTCCATGCTATGCTAGTTTTACCGATCGCGATTTCGTGTTAGCTTGTAGTATTCAATCCATTCCAGACTTACGTGATGTTATATACTCAGTACATTCTATCGGTTGATCTGAAGCTTTCGTCATTTTTGTAAAAACAGAAATTCGAAACAAAGTTTTAATTCAGAAATAGCTAGCTAGTCAACTAGTAAACGAGTAAGCCAGCAGTTGAAATACGTTAGGTTTCCTCATTATGACGACAAGCTGCGCTGCGATCGTCTTAAATATACACGGACCGCTCCCCAACCGCATCCGGATCACCGTACGGACGCAATGTCGTTATTTGTTTACGTTTTGACTATTGTATTTTTAAGGTTCTTATATTCATTACTGCATAAATTAAATATATGTTCAAGAACATATTAATGACGCCGTCAATATTGATGTAGACTCGGACAGTGCGAGAAACATTTTAAGGGCCTGCACAAGAAGAACAATTAGACTTGCTCAAGTCCAGAAAATAATCACATAAACTAAATGCGAGTCTAATATTGACAGAGCGTAGAGCTTTTCTTCCCCACTCCAATACACACATTTAAAACAAAAGTGAAAAAAAATAAGCAAAAGTATGTAGGTTAAATGTAGCAGTAACTTAATTAACAATCTCTTACCCCCTATGACAATCTCACCCCACCACCACCCCAATTACAATTAATTCTTTATCACCTGTACTGTGCATGTCATATTCTTATATACATTTTAGCTGAAGTTTGGAGAAGAGTTTAAAGTGGCTTTTGAGGCAAGATTACCATAGGTCAAAGATAGAAGAATATGAACCAACTTCCTCCACCTTAAACAAATTATTTTTAGAGTCAATCAGGGTAAACCATTATCTGTTTTTGTCCAATACCAATGAAACAGGAGTTTTTGATAAGAATGTTAAATTGAAACAAAATCATACAAACTTTTAAACCCAACAAAAACGTGCTGTCATCAATATCCACTACTTCATAGATAAGTCCATAGCAGATGTCCATGTCAAAATTTAGTAAATTCACAGACTTAATTCTGTGTAAATTATACAATTGTGAATGGTTATATATTTCTAACAGAATAATTCAAATCAAATAAATAACCTTTAATTGCTCTAATATAATGACAAATATATTTAGTTTGCAACACTGAACATTTTTTTAAAGTTAATATCTATGCAGCATTTACAATTACCAAGATATGCAATTCCCTTTTAAGGTTAAAGTTTATTTATGTGGCAGGGTTCAATTGTACATAGGATTAAGGTCGCCTTCTAGCTTTGAGCTAGAGCGAATTTTCCTTTAGCTCAGCGGTAGAGCGTCCGACTAGGAACCTGGAGATCGTGGGTTCGATCCCCGGTGGAAGCACACTATTCTCTTTCCCGTTACATTTATACTTAAAATAAAAGAAAGGCACTGAAGTGTTTAATGAAAGGTCAGCTTAAGCATCCTCATCATGCATGTATGCATTCAGTAGAGCAACCCTACCTGCCTCATTAATTTAAGTATTAACCATATAAAAGTTTTTGTTACTGAGATATGGACTTACACAACTTTTCTTAATGTGCACTGATGTACAATGTAGAAGGAAGTCACTGGAGTCTAAAATGTAAGTCAAATTCAGCATCTACACACATTAATCAGTGTCCTTATAGCTGTGTCATTGATGCCATCATTATGCATGTATTACCTAGATCTACACAGAAATGGACCCAACACTTTTTCTTAATGGGAATGGAGGGCGAGACCGAATCCATTTATTCATCCTCTGCTAACTTCGTTGAGTAGGGGCTGGGATTAAACAAGAGGCACAAGGGCCTTAGCGGTCACCTGAGTTATATCATAGGTACTGGTAGCTTTATTTTATTGTTTAGATGTGATGTGGAAATCTGCATGTAAACTAAGTGAAATACAATACTTGTCATGTCATCAATGGATAAGAATTTGAAAATATTGGTAAATGTTCCCTTTGGGGCCCCACCCTAGCCCCTGGGGATGGGGCAGGAATCCTAATTTTACAAAGTAAAACTATCAGTTACCCAAGATGATTCTGACTAAGTTTGAGCAATTTTCTGCTGAAAATGGATAAAATATATACCGAAAAGTGTTATTTCCCTATATAAACTATA
>NW_018408787.1:725774-727414 GCF_002113885.1 Mizuhopecten yessoensis | reverse complement strand
ACTTGTGAGCAGAGACGTATACGTTTCTGTTGTGAGGCAAACATACAAAGATGAAGATAAATAACAACATACATATTTACATCAGTCAATGATTTAATTTCATAAAAAAATATCAATATGCATAAAAGTTAACAAAACAATCACTACAAAAAAGTTATGAACAAGTATGCTGTCATTACATATATCTACATACATGTACATATATTTGATGGAACAATTTTTTTATTTTTTTTTAAACAAAGCAATGCAAAGGAATACTGAATAAAATATAATCATCATGAAATATCATGACTCGAGACCAGTTTTTGAGAAACTGATGCCTGTTTTGGACACCTGTGAACTTGAAAGAAGGTCAAGGTAATCTACATGATGAAACTTTAAAGTATTTATCCCAGGTACTTGCTGACCAAATATAAGGGCTCTGTGATTTTCAATTTAAAAAAGTAATTTAAAGAAAAAATTGACAGACAGACTTATGACAGACACTTCACTATACCATAAGATTATGACAGTTTGTACCAGAGGAGCTTAAAAGTGTATCTGAAGTTCATGAACCATGATATTTGTCTTTCCTTCATTCTGACTGTATGACCAAATCAGAAAAATCACAACAAGTATCAATCACTAGCCATGGTATACATGTCATTGGTCAATGCCCTTTTTAATTAATGTCCAACAATATGGTATTTTCATCGTCACATATACAGCAATGTCTTGTTTTCTCCATTCAAAGGATTAGGAATCCCAGAAGGACAAAGCTCTTGCAGTGTCTTACAGAACACTGCATCCTGATGGTAGGTCTGGAATTTGCCAAGAAAAGTTGGACATTCTGGAGAGAAAAAAATAAAAAAAAATATTGTCATGAATCAGACATAGACACTGTAGATATGATAGTTGTAACTGTATGATATGCTTTTGTGGTAGAATAGCAATATATACTCTGCGAGGTCACCCATTCATTTTTTGAAATTTGACTAAAAGTTGGTTCATACTAAACCTTCAATAAAACATAATATACCTTGAATACATCAGCATCATTTCATAGAAGAAACATATATTTTAAGTATATATACAGACCCCACTATGGAACTTCGAAACTGTGTTTATGATAATAGGACTAAATTATTATAATAACACCTCATTTTGAATATACTTAAGCTAACCACCTGTTTCAGGACTGCCAGTCACTGGTAGTGAATTACAAAGCAAGTTTCCATCTCATGGTTTGCATGTCTTTAGAAAGCTTCTGTTGTTGTGTCTCGAGGATGTCGCTGAATAAAGAGGACAATTCAAATAACAAGTTAACACTATGACGGGTTATCCATATAAATCTTGACATTCCATTTAGGTAACTAAACAAAATATTAAATTCTTTTATTGATCAGCATGAAGTTTAATTGTAGTGTGTTTAATATGTCTTTGTATTAAATGTCACCTAAGTGACAGGCATCTGGTTTCAAAAGCATATCCGATGGTCAGTTTACTGGAAGTAGTAAACTGATTGCATAATTATGAAGTCTATAATTTTATAGTGCTTAATTACTGAATCAATAGATAGAGTTGTTAACTATACATTAGGTTTCCTGCTTCAGTATTTTTACATAATTAACTATAACATCAATCATATAATAAATATTGAA
>NW_018408787.1:655719-725542 GCF_002113885.1 Mizuhopecten yessoensis | reverse complement strand
TTTGTGCCTCCTCTATTTTTTGTCAAATTTCAAGGAAGCACTGTTTAAGTCAGGATCACTTCCTACCTAAGCGTTGTGAAAAAAAAGGAAAAAACATTAACTACATGTACCCAACCCTAATTCCTATTTTTGTTCAAACATGTAACTTTTTTGTTAAGCCTTTAACAAAATAAATAGCTCAGACTTACAATCTACATTTGACACTTGAGTTCAGTAATGGACAGATCAAATTATGGAATTTGTACCCGTAATCAATAATTGAAAAGGCAAGCTGATCAATTTTGAGTTATATTATCAAGTATTGGCCCATCACTAGTTACCATTAGATGTAAAAAAAAAAAATAAAGAGACAAACAAGAGGCCTAGAGGGCCTGAATCCCTCAACTGGATATTTAAACATCACGGGAATATATTCTGATTAAATACATCATGTACTGCAACTATAGGCTCTGTCTCTCAGCATATTGAAAGAGAATAATTTAAACACTTATCAATATTTCCCCCCTATTGGACCCCGATTCTCTGCCCCCATGAGGGTCACACCCTCTGTTTATACAAAATTGGGTCCCCTTTGACCAAGGATACTCTAACTCCAGGCCAATTGTAGTCAAAATCCACTGAGCTGTTCGACCTCAGGACAAGTGGACACCAAGGATGAAGCTTACCAAGTTTAAAAAGATTCATTCCCCGGTTCTTAGAAAATATCTAAAAGTTTACAGACAGGTGGTGACCTAAAAATAATTTACACATACCAGCATATAAACAGTTTCAAACATTATGAAATATGATACATTTTTATATGCACTACCTCCATTGTTCAGGAAATGCCTCTTCACTGTAGGAGTTGTTCAGGTATCAAGGAAGTAGACGGTCTGCTGTCAAAAACCAGTGATCAGGTTGGCAAACTGGCACTTCATAACACTTCATGCTGACCGAACCAGACCTACAACAATCATGTCATTGAGATTTCAGTAATATTTGCTAAATGTTGTACATAATGCACATGAAAAAAAATGATAACGACTTAAAACAAGTATTTCAAATTAACTTAAATCAAAGATATGTTTGATAATTGGTCAACAATATTGACATCCAATATCACTCAATATCCACTGTTCCCATGAACTATAGCTATAGATTTATCATCTCCTATATGAGACAAGTTTTAATATGACATCTGCAACAAATGCATATGGGCAGGCCAGGGTTATGCACATTTTCCTCGAATGAGGCATACTTGATTGGATCTGATGTCATCATCTAATAACAGTAGAAAATTTAAATCTTGATTTTTATGCTAATTTCAGGCGGTTAGTTTTAATTAGCTGATCACTGTATGCTGTTCTGAATATGAAATTTGCATCCACTTCTCAAATTTGTCAAAATTAATTATGAAGCATGAACAGGGAAAAAAATGCACATATGGTTCCGAGGTATTTGAAATCCTTACTGTAAATATTGAGATAAAAATCATATAAAACATAAGGGTATTGCTACTTTTTTGGTAGTAGACTACCCTTATTTTTTTATATGATTTTTATCTCAATTTACAGTCAGAATTTCAAACACTTGTGATTGGATACTTGATATCAAAGTTTTACATTCTACACAACGTATTAAACGTGTCGCAACCTTCCAAGACCGACTTGTCCCTTTGTCAAGCTATGACAGCACCAATATCAGTTCTGTATTTCAGACATGCATTTGTAACGAACCCCTGTGTGCAGGGTTAACATTTTGCCAGTTTCCAAATACTTGTGGGATTTCGTTATGGCCACGGCATCCTATAAATATGACGATTTTCTGCTACGATACAAACAATTTTGGCTCAAACATAAATAGATTACAGTTCAATTGCTGTCATAACCAAGACTTACCGCACTGTCGACTGCATTTTCCAAAATCTACTGCCACAATCGGGCATGTTTCCGGTTTAAGGGAGCGAGCATTATTTTCCGCGAATTTCGTTGGCGATTTAAGCGCCGGCTGTTTTAATGAGAACTAATTAAAATTCTAGAATTCATTCTAGAATTCATTCTAGAATTTTAGTTCCTCATTAAGACGACAAGCGGCGCTCCATCATAAACGATGTCGAAATCGCGATCGGTAAAAGTAGCATAGCATGGAATGAACACGCAATAGATTTGTAAACGGGTGAAACAATACAAATGAACATAGAATTAGATTCCAAACCAGAAGTAACTAATNTTAATGAGAACTAATTAAAATTCTAGAATTCATTCTAGAATTCATTCTAGAATTTTAGTTCCTCATTAAGACGACAAGCGGCGCTCCATCATAAACGATGTCGAAATCGCGATCGGTAAAAGTAGCATAGCATGGAATGAACACGCAATAGATTTGTAAACGGGTGAAACAATACAAATGAACATAGAATTAGATTCCAAACCAGAAGTAACTAATTCTATAACTTATCAACTAGAGAAATAATACAAATGTACATAGAATTAGATTCCAAACCAGAAGTAACTAATTCTATAACTTATCAACTAGGGAAATAATACAAATGTACATAGAATTAGATTCCAAACCAGAAGTAACTAATTCTATAAAAAATAATTATGGCGGTGATCCCCTTCCATATATATATATATATATATAACATCGTGTTTTCACGGGGTTCTGACAACAGCATGACAGCAAAACAAACAAAAGTCTTATACTATTACCACATACTTTCACACCTTATCTTATCTATAAAGTCAAGCCAATTATATTTAATGTAAACTCATATTAGCATAACAAGTCTACATCGGCGGCTGTATCACGGCGGACGTGAACCAAGTCCGCCCTGTGCTACGTCATTGAAGTGTATCAATACCCAGTGATGAGGTCACCCGTGTTATGCAAACATGAATGTCATTTTCGTCAATGAGTCTAAGAATACAGAATATTAATATTCCTTATAACCATAGGGTTAAAAAGACGTGATGAAAAAGATTATATACAAGTATATATGTTAGTCTTTGTTTCCCAATCATCTCTTTCTTTTATTCCTACAATGTGAGATTTTAAGTACAAAATCAAAGAAACCTTAGAATTATAGAATGACTAACAATATTATACGCAACTCGGGTGGTCGGGTACTCCCTCCGCGCCCTAACAGCCGAGCCAATGATAAAGATTAATATAAGTTAAAATAACCTGTTTCATAATTGTTGTAAATAAATAAAGTTTAGATTAATATTTACGCAGGCATGATCCACTGAATTCATTTAGCAGCCGTTAAGATAATTGAAATTTGAAATTATTCGTACATTTAGAGGTGTACTGGTTAATTTTAAATTAATAATACAATGGGCCTGTATTCTTGCCTATTTAATCTGGACGTGAGAACATGGATATCCCGCTGACATTTTTATCATGGAATTCATCACAGATTTCTTATTGAACAAATTGGTAAAAGTAACACCAATACTTGGTAAGGGAAATGACAAGAGAATAACCATTAGATCATTTTCAATATCAAGTTTGGTGTTCATCGAACTCACGGAAATTGAAAAATAGAAAATTCTTAAAGCAATCATACCCAAGGACAGATCTTAAATAATATCGCGCTGAAAAATTATAACTACATGTTGTCATGGAGAACCACTTGCAGATATAAAACTGTCCTATGTTAATTTGTTTACGTCCCTGTATAATCTATTCGTTCATATGTATGTTCAATGATTAAATACATGTTAATGTTAATTAAAACACAATATACCATCGTATGGACATTACAAATGTATGACTCTATACTGATCGATACAAATGTTTGGACTATATCTATATCAAATACAACAACTTATTGGTCTACAATATAATTTTGTCATTCCATGCCAAAGTAACATACTGACGACTTGTTACATCTGTATAGGGATTGGTTGTTGTCCAACCCACTGTTTTTTTTAAAACCAACGCGATCTCCGGAACTCATTACAAGATACAAGATACAAGAATTTTTATTTAGAGTCGTATATGTTGTAATGGAAACATTAGTTCTGTAGAGCTATTATTACAACAAACAAAGGTATAAAAACAGGATATATACATGTAAGACAACATGCAGAAAACAAACAGGCATATAGCAAGGTTTATACAATATACAGACAAGAAAAAAATATTAAATCACAGCATGCAGTAATTAAAAACAACTTGGCACGTACAGAACAAAGTATATGTAAAATTCTATATCAAAATTGATGCTGCACAAAAGATTCATGCCACATGCTCACAAACCAAGAAACCATGGTTCAGTATATACATAAATGCCAATATGGCATGAGTTAAAAATTGACCGAATATATGCAAAATGGCATAAATTAAAAGATGATTTGACAAGCATTGAGTAAGTCATACAATGTGTAAATAAGAGCACTAAGCAGAAAATGAAAGGAAGTAAAAGCATAGAAGCATGGTATCACAAAACATGGTATCACAAGACATGGTAAAAACTAAGTATAGAAATGATAAAGGATGGAAAACAAACAAGACTAGTTACATATGGTGCAGGAACACAACTGGCCGTCCCAAGTGTGCAGCAGTCTGCGAAAGCTCTGGTAATTTTTCTACTTTCCTCAGTTCATTCGGCAAACTGTTCCACACTTGGGCAGCCTCAAAGCGAAAGGACTTTTTTCCATACTTTGTTGTGTTAACTCTAGGTACCTGAATGGTGTTCTCTTGCCTGAAATTATATTCAACATTATTTTTAACAATCAAATCATTTAAAAATTCTGGAGCTAATCCATTTGAATTTTTAAAGACTTCTGTAGCCACAGTCTTCATTCTAACAACGTGTAAAAATGTGAGGTTGTTTCTGCGTAACATATCTATCACAGGTGAGGTAAAATCGTTTTCAATAAAACGCAGAGCTCTTTCCTGTATCTTTTCTATCTTACGAGTGTTTCTGAGGCTACAAAAATGTCAGGCTAGGGGGCAGTAATTGAAATGAAATGAAATAAAAGATTTAAAAATGGTGATCTTTCCTTTTTTGGTAAGATTATTTCCAATTCTTTTTTAAATAGCTAATTGTTTGGAGGCCTTTCTACAGATCTTAGATACATGGTCATCAGTATTAATACAGAGTCAATCTCCACACCTAGCAGAGTAACATTATTTTTATAATCAATTACCTGGTCTCCAATAGAAAAGGATTTAATATTGTCACAGGTTTTTTTCCCTATACATATGGCCTGAAATTTGCTAGGATTTGCTTTCATACCATTTGCTGAAACCAGTTTAGTAAAAATTTACTTTCTTTTTCTAGAGTATGTTAAAGGTTTGAAGAACAGTTGCTGATATATGCAAGGGTATTGTCATCAGCATAATTGTAAAAATCGCAGAAACGTAAAAATGTCATTAAGAAAAATGTTAAAAATCAGTGGGCCGACAACAGACCCCTGGGGAACTCCCTTCCTTAGCAGCTTCCAGTCGCCGACATCGGGGCCATATCTACCAGAGGACGCCATAGCACCACCACCACCACCACCCCACCACCACCACACCACCACCACCACCACCACCAGAGGACACGAACTCAAATTATCCGGAAACATTCATTCTTCACCGAACCGTGGATATATGGAACGGCCTGCCATCGGAGGTCGTAATGTCACGAACAGTCCGAGCATTTGAACTTAGCCTTGACCGTCATTTGGAGAACCAACCACTTGTATATAACCACAGGAAAGCCATCGAAGTCACACATACTAATGGTCATTGATTGAACTTTAACGAAAATATCACATTTAAACATTTAAAAATTGCGATATACAAGAGACACTCATATACGTACCAACATTTTTATTTTTGAACCACACTCATTCAATTCACAATGTTAGTGTAATATAATTACTTATCATTGAACATCTGTTCTCTATGGAACTGTGCAGCTATCTGTAATGGACTCGCAAAACAATACTCAGAAATCAGGTTATAAATATGTTTAGAATAAATCTGTGTATCTGTGTATTTGTGTATATCTAGCTAGAATAAGTCACTCTAAAGCGCTTTATAGTGCATAGATGTACAAATGTTACAATCAATACAATTAACCTAATCAATAACACTTTAAGGAAGTGGCAGAAGCTGCTTTATCAGGCGCTAGCTACTAGTGCTAAGCCTTCTAGATAATATCTCCCACTGTGTGTATGCCTGCGTGTGTGTTGGAGATGTATTGTGTACCCCTTTCTCATACTTGTTAAACATATATATACATGTGCATTTAAACTCTGTCATGAAATTATTTGGAAATGAAAACGAAACTAAAACGCTGCAGTTTCAAGAAAATGTAAAAGCGAAACAAGATATATTTGCTCGAAACCAGAGAAAGTCGGTCGATTTCCGGACGACAGTGATGGCGTGCAAGTGACGTTTGGCATTGTGATTTGTTCGGGCAGATACGCATATACACGTGCACATTGCATTAAATGATAATTATTAATTCAATGCATATGTTCATACGTTCATGCTTGTCTCTGACTAATAAATGCCTGTTCACTTCATACATGTATACGTGCTATTGACGATCTTCTGTTTTTCCAAACTTTCACTTATAAATGAAACCGAAAGTGAATACGATTTCATGGAATTCCTAAGCCCTACACCCCGAGTCTAACGGTAAAAACAACATGGCTACTACTCGGATGTACCCTTCTGATTTGCGATACACACACGACAGTGTCAGCTGCAGATTTTCGAATGGATTTTGCTTAGAGGAAACTTTTGAAAAAATACTTTATGATGAAGTAAGAATGTATGACTTGCCCTGCCTTGTTGCTATGCCCTACCAAGGCAAGTGGTTTGTAGTCAGGGGGAACAGGAGATTGTATATTTACAAACAACTGGAATCCGCTGGAAAGATTTCTAAAGTTGACGTTAAATGTGTGGCTTTTGAGTCCGATCTATTCTATCGTCAGTTCTCCACAGAAAACTCGGGTCGGTCTCTCCGTATTCGAAGTAGACCCTCCATGGAACAACATTTAACACAGATAGTTCGCACATGGGTCTCCAATGGTCAGAGAAGGAAACCCGTGTATGAGGCAATGCGAAGTATTTACAGCAACGATTCATTTTCATATCCATCCACTGTCACATATGAAAAACGCGTTCCACGAAGTACCGGAAGTACAATGTCTAGAAACACCTCAACGTACCCACCATACAACTACCACACGGCGTCCACCCACAACGACGAAGGTTTGTTTATACTTAAGGATATATGTTTAGTTAAATGATAAAATTTTATTTATTTATCGAGTAAGTATCGCGACTGTAACAGTAAGTAAAATGTAACTTTAGCTGAATATCTCGAATTTAGTGATGGTATCTCGAACTTTGTGTCACGAACTTTAAACTCATGTTAACGAAATTACGAAATATAATATATTTATCTTTTGTGAAATAGCCTGAAGACAATATCGTTAAACATAATGTTTTCACCGATTTCAAAACATATTCAGGTATACATAACACGTGATGGTACCACCCAGTCATTCTGAATTAACTGAAACGTCAGTTGAATACACACTGTCCTGTGCTTTTGAATTATGGCAGATTGTAACATTTTGTCATACTGGACAGTCTAAGTCTCCGAGTCAGGGCAAGGGGGAACTTGGCCTAACTTATACATTGCATGATAAATGAAACAGTGATATGCTTTTATTTAAAATATTGACCTCCGGCCAAAGAAAAATACATTTAAATCTAAGCCTAATTGTCGTTAATATTAAAGGTGACTATTTGACTGCTATTTGACAGGCACTTCGGTGGTGTGGTGCTGCTGTAAATGTTTTCTGGCTGTGTTGATGCTGTTGATGATGCTGCTGCTGCTGGCTGTCGGGAGTTTACACAGTCAGATATAGCTGGTGGACTGACTATTACCATGATGTGGAAACTGGGAAACCTAAGGTGCACAGATAGTTACCGTGCTGAGAAAGCATTAATGTGATTAAAATACTGACCTACCTGGTACATTAACCGGTGGTCGGGTGGCGCAGTGGATAGCGCACTTGCCTTTCACCAAGGCGGCCGGGGTGCGATTCCCCGATCGGTCGTGAAAAGGTTAAGGGTCACCTGCCCGACCACGTGGGTTTTCTCCAGGTACTCCGATTTCCTCCCACACTAAAAACCCATGCGCGCTAACATCCTGGACAACGATAGTTAATATAAGTTGAAATAACTTGTTTCAAAATTGTTGTAAAATAAATAAAGTTTATTTCATATATATATTTGTTTATACATTAACCGTTACCGTGGTGAGAATTTAATGTAAAACCCACAAAGTTGACACACCCGGGTAAATGTGTTCGCGTTATTACGACTTTCCAGTATTTTATCCTTACAAGTTACCTGTTGACACATACCTAGTGCATAAAGTGTCAGTGTCGAATAATTTGCACATCGCTTTACGCTTCATTGCACCTTTGATTAAAATCTTAATTACATACCGGTACTTGCGTCAATCACTAGTAAGTTGTGTAGATAATTCAAGCTTGCCGTTTGCGGCGATATGGGGTCTAACTCGTGTTATGTAAACCAATGATTTGAACAACATATACGTATTAAAAATGTGATGATAGTAGATTATTGCGAGGAAGTAATAATTGGTGACGTAATATATATGAAGTGTTGGCATTAATTACGGAGAAAGTCTTTATTGACATTTTAAATGAAAACCTCTTTACTTTTAAATGTATTAAAAAGTCAAGAGTTTGTCAAGTATGGAGGACGATGATAAGTGGCAGATATGTGTCTGTAGAACGACACAACTAATATAAATGGTAATGAATTAAGAACTTATCTGACCTATAAGTGTGAACCTGTCGTTAATCTTAAATGTAAAAGACAAGTTTTCGCGGATCGATATCTCTTGAAATTGAAAAGGGCAGACTTACTCAACATATAACCACTTTCAATAATAGATTATGTAAATTATGCATTAATAACGTTAAAAACGAATGTCATTTATATGCTACAATGATCTTCGAAGTGTTATTTTCTAGAGCATGTAGTATAAATCAGATCAATCTGTTTGAAATGTCCGAGCCATATATCTAAAAAAAAACAAGTGGAAAAGAGAGCAATGCGTTATAAAGTTTTCTGTATGCATTGCTAATCACGAAAGAAATTTACTGAATGGGTGAACTACAACCTGTACAAATGTAGGTAGGGGGCTGCCCAATCACGCTTGTGTGTCTTTCCTCCTAAACGCGTGTGGAACCTTTATCATTTGTATACTGCCATGCTATTTTAACAAAAGCTCAATGACAATGCAGACATATTTTTTTAACGTGTCTTTTAAGCAATTCATGGCTGGACACGTTTTATATAAATGATGTACTATTGTATTGTTACATTTGTAGCTGTATATTATGTGTTTGACACATAATTAAAAAAAAATATGCTAATTATGTTGTACAGATAAATACCTGTATACCATAACCAATAAAAGTCATAGGACAGGTGCGTCTTTCTAGAGTAGGAGCAATGCCTTATCTACAGATTTACCTCTGTTATTTGTCATACTATGTATACTGATTTCAGTAATAATGTCTGTACAGATCTTTACACACATACATGTTTGCACGACCTAACCCAGCATTTTGTCATAACAAGGGAGACAACGCTTGAACAATTAATACAGACTTTTTGTTACAACATAATTTCTTTCACAGTTATGCTTGCAATTGTAACCATGAATGTAAGTTATGAATGCCACTGATATATGAACAAAACCTCACCGGACAATAACATTTCCCTATTTGAAAACAGGATCTAGTATAAACGAAGACGACAACTAGTAAGGCGTTGACAGACCTGTCCCCAGCCCCGTCTCCTCGCTGCTCTATCATTGGTTTGCAGTCACATATGTTATATTGTATTTTGAGGTACGTCACTGCTATCCTACCGTTGGTGTCGGTAACAATGCGTACATGTGTAGTACCGTGTTACGTGTCGGAAATAACAGGTTTAACAAGTCTATGAATAGTTAAACATGGACATAACATACACGTTCACAACATTTACGTCACAAATCACCTACACAGGAAACTTACGAACTCAGGAAAAAGACGACTGAAACAAGCAATCGACACGACACAGGGGTCTACAATAGAACATTTATAAATTCTAAAGTTAATATTAAACAATTACTCAGTCAAATACTCGCTCTTTTTCTTAAAATGTTTTTTTTTTAACATTCACTGATCAGCAGGTAAATTATTCGACAAACGATGATAAAATCATGGAATCACAATTCCCAGTCGCTCTTGAAATAAGATGAATTAATTTCTAAAAATGGACGAAGCCATTGAGAACTTCCGTGAAGAAACCCCCATTAGTTATAATATTTTTAGCAAATTTAGATTGTTTTCTGTCAGATATGTATGATAGAACCAAACCAGCACGTTGAAATATGTTCGACTCCATGGCTTTTTATGCTTCACACATAAAATATTTTTTTACATGCACAAAGCTTTATATCAGTCTATTTCTTTTGACATCAGCGAGGGTCAAAAAAGAAAACTGACCATGCTTTTGTGACATCAGAGATAGTGAAAAAAGAAAACTGACCATGCTTAGTTGACATCAGAGATGGTATAGAAAGAAAATGACCATGATTTGATGACATCAGAGATGGTGTAGAAAGAAAACTAACCATGTTTTGTTGACATCAGAGATGGTGTAGAAAAACAACTGACCAATGCTTTTTGATATCAGAGATGATGAAGAAAGAAAACTAACCATGCTTTGTTGACATCAGAGATGGTGTAGAAAAACAACTGACCATGCTTTTTGATATCAGAGATGATGAAGAAAGAAAACTAACCATGCTTTGTTGACATCAGAGTTGGTGTAGAAAGAAAACTAACCATGCTTTGTTGACATCAGAGATGGTGAAGAAAGAAAACTAACCATGTTTTGTTGACATCAGAGATGGTGAAGAAAGAAAACTAACCATGGTTGTTGACATCAGAGATGGCATAGAAAGACAACTAACCATGTTTTGTTGACATCAGAGACGGTGAAGAAAGAAACTAAATGTAACCATGTTTTGTTGACATCAGAGATGGTGAAGAAGGAAAACCATGCTTTGTTGACATCTGAGATGGTGAAGAAGGAAAACTATCCATGCTTTATTGACATCAGAGATGGTATAGAAAGAAAATGACCATGATTTGATGACATCAGAGTTGGTGTAGAAAGAAAACTAACCATGTTTTGTTGACATCAGAGTTGGTGTAGAAAGAAAACTAACCATGTTTTGTTGACATCAGAGTTGGTGTAGAAAGAAAAAGACCATGATTTGATGACATCAGAGATGGTGTAGAAAGAACACTAACCATGTTTTGTTGACATCAGAGTTGGTGTAGAAAGAAAACTAACCATGTTTTGTTGACATCAGAGATGGTGTAGAAAATCAACTGACCATGCTTTTTGATATCAGAGATGATAAAGAAAGACCACTGACCATGATTTGTTAACATCAGAGATGGTGTAGAAAAACAACTGACCATGCTTTTTGATATCAGAGATGATGAAGAAAGAACACTAACCATGTTTTGTTGACATCAGAGTTGGTGTAGAAAGAAAACTAACCATGCTTTGTTGACATCAGAGATGGTGAAGAAAGAAAACTATCAATGTTTTGTTGACATCAGAGATGGTGAAGAAAGAAAACTAACCATGTTTTGTTGACATCAGAGTTGGTGTATAAAGAAAACTATCCATGGTTGTTGACATTGGAGTTTGTGAAGAAAGAAAACTAACCATGTTTTGTTGTTATGAGAGATGATGAATAAAGAAAACTTACCATGTTTTGTTGACATCAGAGATGATGAATAAAGAAAACTAACCATGTTTTGTTGTTATGAGAGATGATGAATAAAGAAAACTATCCATGGTTGTTGACATTGGAGTTTGTGTAGAAAGAAAACTAACCATGTTTTGTTGTTATGAGAGATGACGAATAAAGAAAACTGACCATGCTTTGTTGTTATGAGAGATGATGAATAAAGAAAACTAACCATGCTTTGTTGTTATGAGAAATGAAGATGAAGAAAACTGACCATGCTTTGTTGTTATGAAAGATTATGAATAAAGAAAACTAATCATGCTTTGTTGTTATGAGAGATGATGAATAAAGAAAACTAACCATGCTTTGTTGTTATGAGAAATGATGAATAAAGAAAACTAACCATGCTTTGTTGTTATGAGAGATGATGAATAAAGAAAACTAATCATGCTTTGATGACATCAAAGTTGATGTAGGAAGAAAACTAACTATGTTTTGTTGACATCATTGATGGTGTAGAAAGAAAACACATCAAGCTTTATTGACATCAGCGATAGTGTAGAACGAAAGCTGATGACGTGTTTATGATAGCTGGGATGGTGTAGAAAGAAAGCTGACAATACTAAACCACCAGCGATGGTTTAGAACTCCATTCGTAAGTGTCTCAATGAAGTAACTCACTGTGCTGTTTTTAAATTCATATGACTACAATAAACAGCTTGACGAACGACAGTATATCTGCATTGCCAAACACTTTCTCCCATCATCAACAAGACATATTAAAAACAATATCATCCTGATTTTGTCTTTATCTTAATCGTTTGAAGGTACGTCCGGTTTCAAATCATGACAGTGACACAATGAAATTTGGTATCGTCTTTGTACTTTAAACGGGAAATATTGCTTGTGTGATGCGATATGAGGACATAGATAAGAAAATTGATAACAAAGTTCTCGGAATAATGATAAATTTGGAATCCTCAGCTACATTTCCTGCTCGAAATGTTTAAGTTAAATATTTTATATTTGTACAAAATTGTACATGAGTTATTTCTGTTATATATTATAACAATATATTTCATTTTTGGAGCACAAGTTTTCCTTACTTCAGGAAATACACATAATATTTGCTTTAAGTTTAATACTGATTTCGTCTACAGTCATCTAAATATAAACAAGGGGGGTTAATTCTAAAAGGAAGATGGATGAAACACAATAAGTAATGTTAATGAATCCGACTTTAATTATTGCACGGTTCACATGAGCGAACAGTGAAAAAAACGTCAGGACGCAATAGAGAGAAACGTACTTGTAAGTAAGATGCTATTACATTCTGTTTGATAAAGTCATTGCAACTGTATGATAAGAATGGTAAGCGAACACCTTTTTTGTATTTTTGTATTATATAGTAAAGGACATCGACATAGCTAAATTCATATGAAGGCTGGTGCCTATGGAGAAACTAAGGGAAAAGGTTGAGGAGAATAGAGAAGATACAAGCGTTGTAATGGGGGCAACAGTTATATTTCGGTTTCTTCAATGTCATCTTTGTAACGGACACAGAAGGAAAACTTTTCATTCTGCAAGGGAATCAACTTAAATGTTATGTTCTCACTGGAAAGAACCAATGTGTTTCAGTTAATACCGTGTTACTGATATACCGATATACTGATATACAGATAAACAGATATACTGATATACAGATATACAGATATACAGATATAATGATATACAGATATACTGATATACAGATATATAGATATACAGATATACAGATATACTGATATACATATATACAGATATACTGATAAACAGATATACAGATATACAGATATACTGATATACAGATATACAGATATACTGATAAACAAATATACAGATTTACTGATATACAGATATACAGATATACAGATATAATGATATACTGACATACTGATATACAGATATACAGATATACAGATATACAGATATACTGATATACAGATATATCATTATGTAAACATGAAAGCAGTTGGGATAGAGCAGGAATCATGACAATAGGTTGTATTAATACGTAGTATTTGTCATGTGTCGAGCACAGCATCACACAGATATCACAACATTATACGCGAAGGATAATAGTACATTAGAAGTATGTCACGTGCATGTAACTGTTCAGTTAATAATTCTTTGGTTCTTATTTCATTTGTTTTAAGCTAGATATCAAGTTATGTTTTTTTCCCTTTCCAACGGAATAGGACATAAGACAGTGTTTAAATGTGTATTTACCTTGCCTTTGGGCTCATAATATCGTAACAAGAATGGTTAGCTTACAATATAATTAAAATCAGATCTCTCATTACTCTACGTCAATGAGAGATCTGATTTTAGTTAGATTGGGTTAGCTTAACGAGTCGTAAGTGTAAACTTCATAATGTCATTTTTGAAAAAAATATGTATTATGTTTTGATTATCTAAATCGCAGTAAAAGCATTTACGGGTTTGCATGTTATTTTTTTTTTCGATATGAGTTATGAAAGGTTTGAATTAAGTTTTAATGCTTATCCGGCGACGCACAACCAGGCCCATATATCAGCACTGTACAAGATAACCGACCATTCATACAGCTCAATAGAGTGCGGACGGTAGGTGGTGTCAATACCATCCTAGTAACAGACGTTATGTGCATGTTCATTGTTGCAGTTTCACACATACCAGTAATTAGGGACATAGCTTACAACCCTGGTACACGTACAGTAGTTTTGTGTATGTGTTTGACGGCTCAGCACGTTTACAACACCACACGGCCCTTCTTGTCAGAACCGGTATGTATCATGGAGCTAACCAAGACATGTAGACACTGACTAGCAAACTGTTATCGCAGAAAGAGATGTTACAGTGCAATACATGTATAGATACAAAAAAACATTTATGACTGGTATATTATAAATGTACCTTTTACATTAATATATTAAAGCTGCACTAAAATATTGACATTGGTATTCTAGTCTGTAATGTAACTTTTAGGTAAGAAGAATATCTTTTGGTTTATAAATCAACCCGTATAATTTATGTTCTTATATACAGAAAGAAAGAAAATAGCAATATACAATGTCTTAACTAAAAAATTTACAACATATAGAATAGTTACAATCTATATTTCATCAAATTGTGAGCGAGTGTCAGCTCTGTTTTGCCAATAATTACAAACCTGCAACGAATATATTCTAAAACCGAACAATCAAGGTTATGTAATATATTGAGGTATTCAGTAAATGCCTGATTTGAATGGTTTTTGTTTCATTAGTTATACTTAAAATATTGGCGGTACCGTTACTTATAGTAACCCTCTCATCTCTCAGAACCTAGAACAGCTGACAACATTTCTCTTATTTCCTAAAATGTTGAGCAGGTGGCAGTTACCTCATTGTCTTCAAAACTTTTGATGAAATATATATCTCTCTCAGGTTATTCATCATTTGTCACCCGCTCTACTTTAATTTAAAATGGATTACTGTAACCACGTATCACCGAAACTTTTCCTAAATTGCTTTCCGTATTATTTTGATAAAAAATATAATAATCCTTTTTTCTCCGAGAATATTCTGTTTCCCGCATTAATTTTATTTTGAACTGAAAACTTCATTGGTTAGGATATTACTATAACTAAGTTAATTAAGCTAATGGTTGTTAATAATACATATCCAGCTCACACGCAGGCATAGACACATAGGGAGATATTAGCCATGTGGCATAGTACTAGTAGTTAGCGCCTGATAAGGCAGCTCCTGTGAATTCCTCAAAATTGTATTGATTAATGTAGATGCTAATTGCATTGATTGTATACATTATATATCTATGTACTGTAAAGCACTTTAGAGTGGCTTATTCTAGCTAGATAGAACGCTATATCAAATATTGTGTATTATTATTATTATTAATGTTGATGCAGAAGAAACCAGACAAAATCAACCATTAATACGCATGTATTACGTACCCTAGGTAAGAAATGACTGAGAAGCTCTCCTGGTATCCACTGTGTGTTATTGTGGCTTGCCTGGTACTACCTGCCTCATGTGAAGGTATGTAAACACTTTCAGTTTTCTCCTGCTTAAACTGTGGAAATCGAAAAAGAAGATATAAAAGAAGATTAAGAATAAAATAATACTATTCCACGTGATGTCATAGATAATATCATTTTTTGAACTTTTTCACAAAACAATGCATAACGAAATTGTTTAAATTTATCAATCAATCGATAGTGGACTTTATCTGTACATTTTCTTATTCAGACGGACCTAGTTTCTGCTTTCAAAATGGTGAGTTGAACGCACATATTCCCATATCAAAATATTACCTGACGATCCTAATGTCTGTATGCGATACATCAGACAAAGACAAATTCTTATTATTTTTTCGAACCAAAACTACTGTTTCATGACATAACCCGGTACAAATATAAAGCCATGTTTTATTTAAATAATCTATTGATTTGAATTGTTTTCCTGGTTTTCTTTTAATTTCTTTAATTCAAAACAAATGGGGTTTCGTACCTCCCCTTCGTTTTCATCGGTAATGTTTAGATGAATTGGAATTCCACCATTTTGGTCCATAGCTTCACTGATGAGTCCTTTAAGGACGAAACAGCTGTATGATGGAGTGTAATTAAGTTTTAAGTGTTTCTATTGTTTAACATATTGTTGAAGAAAAGAATGAAATAAGCAGCTCTGTTCGGTTTTGTGGTCGACCGTGTGTTGATTGGATTAATCCCGGTGTGTCGTCAGGATTTGTGGGCATCTTATGTTTTATCGTTTAACTCCTAGCAGTATGTTGAAAAATGTAATGGATAGGTTGACCCCTGATAATTTTGTGTTTGGTTGTTTGTGCAAAAATACAATAGCCAGATAGAGCAATAACAAATCTGTGTTCGGGATCCTCCTTATAAAATAGCAACTCAATACCCCTAGAGACTGTAACAAATACCATCCACCGCGAGATAGTGTAAGATGTTATAGATACATGTTGAGTATGGTCCCCATACACATTTAATGTGGTTCAGTGTTAAGTATAAAACACTATCACTCCCAAGGTGCATGAAAGCTTAAATTCAGTTTGAAATGTTTCCGGAATTTGTTTATCAAGAATCAGATATGAAGAATAAAAAACAAAACAGAACATATGGCTTTAACACCGAAATAAAAAAAGACTTGATGATTCCCGGCACCAAACAGGAATGGAAGTAATAATAGTCGCAAGTGTTCAGTGGTGTATCACATATTCCGTCTTTACGTATTGCAGAGTTATCTTCTCTTGTGAGCAGGGATTGATTGATACGTCTTTGGTTTGTGTGAGAAAATTACGTCATTTTCTCAAAAATTGATGACGTTACTCTCACAAAAAAATTACGCAACAATCAATACCTGCTCACAAGAGAAGATAACTCTGCAATATTAAAAGAAAGAAAAGAGGCCGTAATGACTCCTTTCAAATCTAGGTATGTATGTCGTTTTCCAAACACCAGTTGTATACATCATTTCAACTCTTGATATTCCATAGACAATACATTGCTTGAGATTTTTGCTGGACTTCGAGATCTTTTATATAAGCGGTGCCTGATACATAGTGAACACATTTCATAATATACATGACACTTCCATGTCTTAGATTGTAAGATACATCTCTGAACATTTCGTTCCTAGTCTACCGGATTTACATAGTGTCTAGTAGGAAGGTAAATAGCATATACAATATATATGCCAATGTCAAGACTTTAAGGGAAAAATAATGTTGCTATCTTAAGATAAAATATCATTAAGATATCCAGAAGGTGTATCAGACCGAGAGTTTTGCCTCCATTTTTAAATAGCCTCCCTTGTGGCCTCATTTTTCTTTAATGAAAACTGTCTTTACAGATCCATGTCAAATAGCTTTGCATACTCTGGATGTGTATGGACGGTCGACAGCCTGTCCGTACTATGGCAAAAATGGCCAATGTGATTCCAGTTTGACGGAGAGATGGTACAGGGTCGACTTGCCTATGGTAACCACGTGTCCAGATATCAACAGCTGCGGGACGTCGTATCCAGTCTGGCTGAACGGTAATATCTTCTTAATATTGTAATATAATTTTATTCTATTTCTAATAGATAAAACTGTTGCATGCTAAAAGACACGCGGTAATTGAATTGTGCACACAGGTTCTGGATTTCTATTTTCTCTATCATTACACAATGACCCGGATCTGTAATGAAACAGAATTATGTCACTTTGTCATTTCTGCGTTTTAATTAACATCTCATGACCAAGATGCAAACACTTTGCTATTTCTTTCCTGGAGTATGCAAACACATTAATCCAAGGCTATGTTGTTCTTTCGGATCACAATTTAATTGTTTGTATCGTTAAAGATTATATATCATATCAAAATAAATATGAAAATGAAGGTCACACACACACACACACACACACATACACGCACACACACACACACACACACACACACACACACACACACACACACAGAGAGGGGTAATTGCACTTTTAAATTAAGTTATAGATGATTTCACAATATTATATTATATCATATACCTGTGTAACGACAAAGATGGAGATGAACGTACCACACACATATAAACGCAGAGGTGATTGCATCTCTTACATTTAATAATATATACTGTATGGCATTAATGAAATACACTACATCAGAGAAATATGTTTAAATTTTGATTTCTTTTCATTCACCATAGAAGCGATCCAGTACTATTTATCGAGCTTTACTTGAAGTTTCAATTTATTTTATATAACTTAGGAAAATATACTATTTCAAAGTAACTAGCGGTATTCAAAGTAATTAACAGTACAAAGAATATCAAACGATATATAAAAGCACGCACAAAAGCCAGTTAGGGAAGTCAACATATTTGATTGATTATATTCTACGTATAACTGATTGCAAGGGAATCGAATTGCAGGAAGTATACCATTTGTTCTCCCGGTTGTTCACAAAACCCATAATACAATTTATTATATAATACCTGGTATTTCCGTGTAATATTGCCGTTCAATAAAAACAATATAGCACACGTATAATAAACATGCAAATGAGTCTTGTCACCGTGGGAATCAGATCATATTTCTACGCACTGCAACTTCTGTAAACAAAATGGCTGACCTCGTTACCGAAGATACTGTTTGTATTGATTGTAGAGGCAGGGGCATTTTGAAATATTTCATCCATAAACAACTATTCTCATATCAACACAAGGAGATCTCCCCGATACTTCACACAAATTCAACAGCCGTATGCTCAAATTTCACTTCAACTTATCTGACACACACAATCAATGGCGTTCACGTGTAACCGGTCAACTTCGTCAGTGTTCTAGGATCATGGCGGATATCACAGGACATTTTTCGGCTCAGAGACAAGCGGAAATATCGAGGTTCACATTCAAAAATGACCCCTTCCCAAGAAACGCGCCCGTTTATTGAAAGTGACCGTGACTCCGAGTCCCAGTGAAGTTTTAAAAAGTGCCGACTTCGATATGTGTATTGTGATGACCTTTACCTTGACAGTGCACGCGTCGTTTTGTCAAACTATGTGACGTCACAATCATTTTCGTAAACGCTGGGCCTTTATTGATTGATGAAAACATATATAAATCATTGTTTGTTCATTTAAACGGTTCTCGAGGAGAAGTTTCGGGAACTAATGTGTGTTGCGCAGCGAGCTCCAAACTTTATGCATGTAATGCGACTTTTCGTCAGTCGTCGCTATATATGTCTAGAGGAGACGTATCGAGAACAATGATGTAGGGTGTTTCTCGAATTATATAATAAATAGAATCTAACACTCGTGTTCATGTAATATTGAATTTATTAATCTCGTTTATTAATTTCATATGAAATTAATAAGCTCGTTTAATGAATTCAATATTAAATGAATACTCGTGTCAGATCCTCTATATATGCCATGTTTCAACGTTACCTGGAGGAATTTATCTTCATTGGTTAAGTCGCATTATTTGTTTTTTCTTGTAAATCAATTTGTAATATATTTGTTATTTGTGGGGTTTTACGTATGACTTCATACCGTTTTATAATTGTTTTATTATTGATTGAAGTATATACAAAATGCAGTATTATTGTAAAGACGGGTTTTCTTCGGTGGTTTAGACGGGGATATATGTAAAACAAAATAACGGTATCTTGTCATGCCTGGAAGTGATATTTACATAAACAGATATTTTTGACCCTTACAATTATGCAGTACATATAAAAAATTGTGCTGATTAAGTTGATATTATATAGATTATTAAACATTAGCAAAATACATGAAATTTTTGTTTCCAAATATCACCTTATACGGATGAAGTAGGAAAGGCATGTTTGGGCTGTTACTTAGGATACTATGATTATCTCTGATCAAGTTTCTTATCATCTTAAATGTCTTTATCAATTGTTGAGATATTTTACGTTTTACTATAAAGCCACTCACAACGGTTTTCTGAAATCTTAAAAATGACACAATTACAGTAAATAATCAAAATTAAAATAGATTATGTTAAAATGTATGTAAAGCAATTTAATTTTTTTAATTTTAGCGTTGTACACAAAAATATCTACTGATGATAATTTCTCCTGTACAGGCACTCTACCAACCAACGGTACGGTGACGAGGAAGGCTTGTATGCGTGGATATACGTCTTGTTGTGAGAAGGAATACACCATTGTCCTCAAGAAATGTACAACTTTCATGGCATACTGTTTACAGCACACGACGGGGTGTGCTGAACGGTATTGCTTTGGTATGTTACTGCCTTTCTATCACGAACTAAGTCTGAAATATTATTAATAAAACATCAACGCGAATTGCGAATTGAGCAAAGAGAGCTCAGAGGGCATTTCATGTTAGATAGTGTCTGGCAGGACTAACACCATGACAATAGTATGTTTCATATAATGCTTAACGAAGTGTTTGTCATGTTTTTTGAAAATGCATAAACAGGCCCACATATACAGAAAGTAGTAACAGTGGTCGACTGCCTGAACTTAAACTACAAATAATACTTGGATCTTTAGTTTTTACTTTTTAGTTCCTTCTTTGACACCAACGGGTGTTCCTAGTTTGGGCTTAGTGACAAAGGTTTATAATCACGTGACTGGATACATTAAGAACCATGCGTGCTGCGTGATGCCAGGAACATATTTGGAATAATGGTTTCTCCTTCAACAAATCAAAAGTGCATATATGTGAACGATCAACTTCTTTGTTATTCTGTAATGTTAGATTTCAAAGTTAAAGAGGGATGAAATCAGCTTTAATCAGTATCAATCAGGATGCAATCAGCATTAATCAGGATGAAATCAGCAATAATCTCAAACAAGAAGACCATTTAGGCATCAAGGAGACACAAAACCATTATCAACATATTTTTACTGGTAACGGTAACTGGTACTATAGTCCAACATACTACCCCCTATATTAGCAAATGAGGTATCAAATGGAGCTTTCAATGACATAATATTCTTGTATACTATGTTTGAGCAAATTCAAGACATCGGGAGGGACCGTTGGAACTACCTTGGCACATACCCATAAATGTGTTATCAGTCGGACACTAAGTCGGCAACGTTTACTGGCCTTTAGAACGTACATGAAACGCGTTACGAATGTCCTGGCATGCTCACGTGAACAATCCTCCAGAAACAATTTGGCAAAAAAAGAAAAACAGAAAATAATAGTTAGAAGGAGCGCATCAGAAACAAAAGGTCACCCATTGCATTTCGAAGACTAAATATCACATACACGAACAAGTCACTGAAATGGTTTCATCACCAAATGTGCTGTTCATTTTGGATAAATATATCAAATAGTTTTTAAAAAATATGCAGGATTGAATGACCAAAGGTTTAGATGTATACTTCTCTATTACAGGTTCTTCTGGTTTTTGCCCGGTGCCTACAATATCTAATGCACCTGTGACGTTAACATCAATATCAACTGGCGTGATCACATCCATATCATCATTTACTGGTAAGTTGAATCAAGACCATCATCTACAGTTTCAATCACATCCACACCATCAACAACAGTAAAGATCACATCCTCGCCATCATATATACAGGTATGGTCACATCCACACCATCATGTACTGGTAAGATCACATCCACACCATCAACTCCAGTAAAGATCACATACTCACCAGCATCTACAGGTATGATCACATCCACACCATCATGTACTGGTAAGATCACATCCACACCATCAACTACAGTAAAGATCACATCCTCACCATCATCTACAGGTATGGTCACATCCACACCATCATCTTCTGGTATGATCACATCCACACCATCATGTACTGGTATGATCACATCCACACCATCAACTACAGTAAAGATCACATACTCACCAGCATCTACAGGTATGATCACATCCACACCATCATGTACTGGTAAGATCACATACTCACCATCATCTACAGGTATGATCACATCCACACCTCATGTACTGATAAGATCACATCCACACCATCATGTACTGGTAAGAACACATCCACACCATAATCTACAATTAAGATCACATCACCATCAACATCTACTCGTAAGATCACATCCACACCATAATCTACTGTTTTCATCACAGCACCACCATCATCTACAGCTAAGATCACATCCACGCCATAATCCACAGTTATGGTCAAATCCACACCATAATCTACTCATTAGATGACTTCCACACCATTATCTACAGTTACGATCACATCCACACCATTATCTACAGTTACGATCACATCCACACCATCATCTAGAGTTACGATCACATTCACACCATCATCTACAGTTACGAGCACATCCACCCCATTATCTACAGTTACGTTCACATCCACACCATTATCTACAGTTACGATCACATCCACACCATCATCTACAGTTACGATCACATTCACACCATCATCTACAGTTACGAGCACATCCACACCATTATCTACAGTTACGTTCACATCCACACCATTATCTACAGTTACGATCACATCCACACCATCATCTACTGGTAGATCACATCCACACCATCATCTACAGTTACGATCACATCCACACCATTATCTAAAGTTACGATCACATCCACACCATTATCTACTGGTAGATCACATCCACACCATCATCTACAATTACGATCACATCCACAACATCATCTACAGTTACGATCACATCCACACCATCATCTACGGTTACGATCACATCCACGGCATCATCTACTGGTAGATCACTTCAACACCATCATCTACTGTTAGATCACATCCACACCCTCATCTACAGTTACGCTCACATCCACACCATCACCAACTGGTAGATCACATTCACACCATCATCTACAGATACGATCACATCCACCCCATTATCTACAGTTCCCATCTCACATCCACACCATCAACTACAGTAAAGATCACATCCACACCACCATCTACTGGTAGCTCCCAGCCACACCATCATTTCCTGGTAAGATCACATCCATACCTTCATCTACAGTTACGATTACATCCACACCATCATCAACTGGTAGATCACATTCACACCATCATCTACAGTTCCGATCACATCCACACCATTATCAACAGTTCCCAACACATCCACACCATTATGTACTGATAAGATCACATCCACACATCACATCCACACCATTGTCAACAGTTCCCATCACATCACCTCCATAATCTACTCATTAGATCAGTTTCACACCATCATCTACTGGTCGATCACAGCCACACCATCATCTACAATTACGATCACATCCACAACATTATCTACTGGTAGATCACGTCAACACCATCAACTACTGGCAAGATCGCATCTACACCTTATCCACACCATCATCTAAAGTTACGATCACATCCAAACCATCATCTACAGTTACGAGCACATCCCCACCATTATCTACAGTTAAGATCACATCCACAACATCATCTACTGGTCGATCACATCCACAGCATCATCTTCCGGTAGATCACATCCCCACCATCATATACAGTTACGATCACATCCACACCATAATCTACTCATTAGATCAGTTCCACCCCATCATCTACAATTACGATCACATCCACAATCTACTGGTAGATCACTTCAACACCATCATCTACTGTTAGATCACATCCACTCCAACATCTTCCGGTAAGATCACATCCACTCCAACATCTTCCGGTAAGATCACATCCACGCGATCATCTACTGATAGATCACGTCCACACCATTATCTACAGGTAGATCACATCCACACCATAATCTACAATTAAGATCACAGTACCATCAACATCTACTCGTAAGATCACATCCACAATCTACTGGTAGATCACCTCCACATCATTATCTACTGGGAGATCACATCCACACCATAATCTACAATTAAGATCACAGTACCATCAACATCTACTCGTAAGATCACATCCACAACATTATCTACTGGTAGATCAAATCCACACCATCATCTATGGTTACGATCACATCCACCCCATCCTCTACAATTACGATCACATCCACTCCATCAGCTACTGGTAAATCACTTCTACACCATTATCTACTGGTATATCACATCCACACCATTGTCAACAGTTCCCATCACATCTACACCATTATCTACAGTCCCCATCACAACCACACCATTATCTACCCTTCCCATCCCATCCACTCCATAATCTACTATCATCTACAGTTACGATTACATCCACACCATCATCCACTGGTAGATCACATTCACACCATCATCTACAGATACGATCACATCCACACTATTATCTACTGGTAGATCGCATCCACACCATCATCTAAAGTTACGATCACATCCATACCATCATCTCCACACCATCAACTACAGTAAAGATCGCATCCTCCCCATCATGTACAGGTATGGTCACATCCACACCATGTTCCATTGGTAGATCAGTTCACATCCACACCATTAACTACTGGTAGATCACATCGACACCATCAACTACTGGTAAGTAGATCACATTCACACAATTATCTACTGGTAGATCTCATCCACACCATTATCTACACTTCCCATCACATCCACTCCATAATCTACTATCATCTACAGTTACGAGCACATCCACACCATTATCAACAGTTCCCAACACATCCACACCATTATCAACAGTTCCCATCACATCCACACTCTCATCTACTGGTAAGATCGCATCCACGCCATTATCTACTGGTAGCTCACATCCACACATCACATCCACACCATCTTCTACAGTTACGATCACAACCACACCATCATCTACTAGTAGATCACATCCACACCCTCATCTACCGTTACGATCACATCCACCCCATTATCTAAAGTTACAATCACATCCACACCATTAACTACTGGTAGATCACATTCACACCATCATCTACAGATACAATCACAACCACACCATTATCTACCCTTCCCATCCCATCCACTCCATAATCTACAGTTCCCATCAAATCCACCATCATCTACAGTTCCCATCACACCCCCACCATTATCTACAGTTACGATCAAATCCACACCATAATCTACTCATCCACACCATCATCTAAAGTTACGATCACATCCATACCATCATCTACTGGTAGAACACATCCACACCATCATCTATGGTTACGATCACATCCACGGCATCATCTACTGGTAGATTACATCCACACCATCATCCACAGGTAGATAACATCCACACCATCATCAACTGGTAGATCACATCCACGACATTATCTACTGGTAGATCTCATCAACACCATCATCTACTGGTCGATCACAGCCACACCATTATCTACAGTGCCCATCACATCCACACCATCTTCTACAGTTACGATCACAACCACACCATCATCTACTAGTAGATCACATCCACACCACCATCTACTGGTAGCTCCAATCCACTCCAATATTTCCTGGTAAGATCACATCCATCCCATCATCTACAGTTACTATCACATCCACACCATTAACTACTGGTAGATCACATCCATCCCATCATCTACAGTTACGAGCACATCCCCACCATTATCTACAGTTCCCATCACAACCACACCATCATCTACTGGTCGATCACAGCCACACCATCATCTACAATTACCATCACATCCACAACATCATCTACTGGTAGAACACAGCCACACCATCATCTACATTAAAGATCACATCCACACCACCATCTACAGTTACGATCTCATCCACACCATTATCTAAAGTTACAATCACATCCACACCATCTTCTACAGTTACGATCACAACCACACCATCATCTACTTGTAAGATCACATCCCCCCCTTCATCTCCTGGTAGATCACATCCACGCCATCATCTACTGGTAGCTCACATCCACACCATCATCTACTGGTAGATCACATCAACACCATCAACTACTGGTAAGATCGCATCTACACCTTTATCTACTGGTAGATCACATCCACACCATCATCTACAGTTACGATCACATCCACTCCATAATATACTCATTAGATCAGTTCCACACCATCATCTACTGGTAGATCACATCAACGCCATCATCTACAGGTAAGATCACATCCACGCCATCATCTACTGGTACAACATGGAGCCTTAAACGTATATGTATACGATCGACTTGTATACGTGGCTAGTCACATCAATTATATTTGTTTTTATCGTATACTACGCATCAAACAGGTTAAAGTATGCGTGCAAATTTACATCTGTCACTGTGATCGAAAAAAAGCTAAATCGTTATAACTGTTGTTACTATCACATTCATTAATATTCTGTATAAACCGTTTTTATATTTTGTTCTCAGTTATTATTTCTTCTATTGAAGATGATAATTCTCCACCAACCATATTTCCAACGCCGACTACACCAGCGACCAACACAAGTCCCGGAGACACGCCATCTGATCCGGCTGCCTTAGGTAACATTGGTAAAGTTGATTTGAAGGTACCACTTTTCAGGTGAACTTCTATCGTTTTCTTATCGAATCGAAAAGTATTTGTAGAAACGCAACAGTACTTCTTTTGAGTTTTGAGTAAAAAAGTGTCAGCTTACTCGTTTTTCCTCATTTTCTCTAACGCCGTTGTAGACTTTAGCCCATGTGTTTACTTTCAATACTCAAAAAACCGATGACGTGAACAAACTTACGTCATGCGTGGAGCGATTTGCACAAAACCAGGTCACCGAAACAGGTGTAGCAAAGTAACAGTTCCTCAGACGATATTGAAATTAACACTATCAATTATAAGATTAATTACGTGAATATTCAACTTTGGAGCATGGAGGAACTAAATGATGGCTTTATTTCGCAACATAGAAGTAAAGGTAATCCCGGTCTGATTGAAATATTTATAGAGAATAATATGAAAAAATACCAACTACATCTAAAGTATAGAAATCGCAGATTACGAAACCAAAACATTATAGAACAATGATAAATATTTTATGGTATGCCAGGACAATCTTTTAACGTTCTATTTTCATTGAAAAAAAATATTAACATTTTCTTGTTTTTGAAACAGATATACTACAAACATGTTTATAAGTATAACGACTTCCAATAATTTTCCCGTCACCCTGAAAGCTGGACGAACTTTTTGGTTGTATCAACAATGTTATTCAACTAATTTCAGCTCTAAAAAATGTCATTGAGAACCACTTTAAAAGAAACATTATAGAAAGGTTTTTTCCGAGATCAATGAACATATTTGCGATTGGCAATCTGTTATGCAGTTAGGAATACTTCTTTTGCTGAAATCAGATTGACTTGTTAATTCTATTTTACATAGTGGGCGGAACTATTGGTGGTGTCCTTGCATTAGCTGTTATCTGTGGGATTATTTATGCTTTATGGAAACTTTAGTACGTACTTGTTTTCCATTATATAAATGTACGTTACAATAATGAAAAATGTTGACATGTCCATCACGATAAAAGCATTGATTATAGCTCTGCAATACTATTTAAAGAATCAATATAATCATAATCAAATTAAATAACTTTCTAAACTTTCCTAAATAAAGTATGTGTATGTATAAACAAAAGCATTGACTATTCTCGTAGTATGTTATAAATTGATACATTCTATATGGTCATATTGTATGAAAAGCACATCAAAGGCTAGAATGAAATATCCTTAGGATGAAATAGTGAGAATGATTGAGTTCCTGAGCGGCAGAAGTTACAATATAAATATAAATAGTATCGAGTAAACCACTCAACTTTGTAGTACTTTAAACAGGACTTACATTTCTTTTACTATTATATTTTATTTCTACTTATACTTTTGATTTATATACAGTCGTAACCTTAATAAATCTGGAGGTGGCAGTGAGAAAAAGACCAGAAAGGAGAAAGACCAGAACCCATACTGCGATGTTAGAGGTAATTGCTATTTTTTCGGTTTGTCAAGAATCTGTAATGTATGTAGTATAATTACTTAAAAAAAAGTACCGAAATAAGCCAATTAAAAATAGGAGTTTTCTGCTCACTGTTTTTAGGGATAAAGCAGACCAGGATTTATTGTATTGATGTTCACGCACACCTACATACCCTTACACATCTACACACTTTCAACGACTCATTTTAGATTGCTGGTTCGCCTGTTAAAAAAATCTGAAGAACAGAAAAACAACGTTGCTCTAGTATATCAATGATTAATAAGTAATTAATGACATAAAATAACTTTATTTTGATTTTATTCGCTAATATTGTTCAGTATATGCATACCATGTTAAACATATGAGTTAAAATATGTGTGTGCTGATTCAATAAACTGGTTTATCACTGATATTTACATCTTTTTGTAGATATCGTATCGGATAGGTAAGATACACATTTTTTTCAGATGATAGCATGCATTGTCAAAGGTCTATGAGGCGTTTCATATAAATGGTTGATGCGTTAATATCATTTCAAGCTGATCATGGTATGTAGTGTATAGCTACACGTTTTCCCTCAGTATAAAGTTTGTAGTCGCATATGTTTCAATCTTATTCAGTGTGCACAAGCATGCTTATCCATAGTGTATAGTAACTGGATCGTGTTTATCAACTTTATTTGATAAAATACTTTTCCGGTTTGCGGTGAGTAGTTCCAGCTGAATTCACGGTATTCAATGTTAAGTAACTTGTCCGTCAAAAGTAACGCGTCAGATAAATACAAAAAAAACACACTTTAAAAACACATTTTCCAAAGTTGTGTTGATCACATGGACTGTTTTTGTCTTATCTTATTTGTATTTGATTTACTATTAGTGCGCAGTACAGCACTGTTGACATCAGCACCATGGAAGCCGTCCACACCTACACTGGTCTCAGCCAACCAAATCAAGGTATGCCAGTTAGTGTCTCTTAAAATTTCGTTACTTTTCCATATACATCTGATACATGTTTTTAAGTACGTTAACTTTTTAATTAATCATATGAGACAATTTGTAAGTGTTTCATGAAAGACAATACTCCAAGCTAAAATAAATCGACTAAAATATATACAATATACTGTGTACCTGGAAACGTTCGCCCTTTCCAATTGCAGCAGTAAAATGCATATTCGCCCAGTGTTCATTCCGCACGACATTACTATGTTTATTAAGTAGTTTATTAATGTTCGTTGTATATAAATTCGACCTGTTTGCAGACGGCAAAAAAAGCCGAAGTTAAACTGAGGCAACAGTTTCACAGAATACAGTAGTTCAAAAAGTCACAGTTAATTAAGAGCGAAGTCGTCAACATTTAACATGAAACTGCATGGTGAAATGACATTCGTGGTTTTACACGGCTTCAGTGGTGTCTCGAATAAATAAATATCATATATTCAATTTGTTAGTATGCAGCAACTACTGATTGATTTTGTAAAATGTTAAATCTCAAAATCATATTTTCACGTTCGTATAATCGTTAATACTGAGAATAACATCATGTTCATGGACGAAATGTAGACAGTTCTGTCGCGGTCTCTAGATTCCATTCTCTATAGAAACATAAACCAAGTTTTGTATTTACGGTCGTTATTCCAATGTGTTGTGCATATATTTTGTATTGTATCAAGAGCTTTAAAGGAGCAACATACATTTTAATGATGATATACATGTTACATTGTTTTTGTACTTACAGCTGTAGACAAACGGAAAAGGTATGTGATAAGCTAGCTCGGAAATTTCTCATGTTCAATAATATTTAGCGCTCTTTATTTTTGATTAGATATTTTATTTTTCCTTATAGATCAAACGAGTGCGTATCTTTTGGATGTTTTTTGGTGATTTAAATTTGACATGATATATAGCAAAAAGTTCTTGTTATAAATGTAAATCATAACCAGCACAATTACAATAAACGACCGTTTTGTACTGACTCATTACTGTTTTTATTATAATGAATCATCTTTGAAGAAACCCGTACGAAGTTCTTGGTTCCCGGAATCCAGTTCCAATGTATGATCAAGTAAATACCGGTAAGATTTCAGTTCAGATATATGTTTCCCCCGCCTTGTTTACATAATTTTATTGTATATATAGCGTAGTATTTTAAACAGACAGACATCAGAAATATGATGAAAGTTTAGGCAAGAATGTTGATAAATGAAATTTTTTGATCACTGATTTGTATAGTCTAGTTTAGTTTTATGGAGCGTGTTACGAGATCACGTTCCTTGATTAGTTAGTACATTAATGAAGTTTTATAACGAAACATATGATTTCAAGAAGGTATTGCTGTGATTTAAAAAAAAATTAGTTTAGAGGTCGAAATATTTTGTTGATGAATTGGTTCTCCTTTTTTCTCTCCAGAAAACCCACAAATATCTGCACCGGCACCCAGGTATGCGTATTGTTACAACAAAACACTATTGTCACCTTTTTCCAGCGTCATTTCGTTATATGCATTATTTTGTTTTGCTATATTATTATTTTATAATACTTTAATCTTTATAACACTTGTTAAAATTTTATCAATAATTATGTCAGTATCATTTTTATTGATTTTGTATCAGTTAAAGCAAATTACCAAATACACGTACATAACATTGACTTATTTAAATTTTAATGTAAGTATTCATTCTTAAGAAACAAGCACGGATATCGTGATCCACAAAACCCTGTCCCAATATATGATCAAGTTGGAACCGGCGGTAAGTGTGTAGTTGTTACCTATTTCACCACTTTGTGTTGACCTTTTGCAATATATTGATACCCAATGTATATTACAAAGTACGTTTTCATACCTAACCTTCCACAAACATCACAAAATGTGGGGAACAACAGCTCAGCTGATGTAAAAAGTACTTTCAAAAGACAAAATTATTATAAACAGATATGACCATGTCAGTATTCTGTTTTTGTTGATTAAATTATCTTACGTATGCTTTTTTATCGTCATTGTCATTGCCACATATTTGCTTCATATATATCCGGTCGCTAAGGAAACGATGTCACGATCCATGTTTTAGTCTATTACACTATTAAAGTAATGTAATGAAATTTATGATTTAATAATTTATTGATATAAATCGAGAGGTCGAATAAAATAAAATGATTTGTCAATAAAACCATTATATTGTTTTGTATAGAAATTCCAAGAATACCAGCACAGACAACAAGGTATGCGCAATAGGTTTTTTCCTTATCTCTTTCTCAGTGTCAGTGGACTTACATAAGTTTGTATTTATCTTGTAATGATATTATTACATGATACCCTAACCTAAACGGTTTTTTTAAGAATATCAGTTCGCTGAAACACCATTACAATTTCGCATGTATTGCTTCTTTGTCTAATATTTAATTTCATATCCATAAATTATTACTGATTGATTTTGTTATCTGTTAAGACATAAATAACGATTATCATAATGACATTAAACGTAAATTTTGAACTAACGTATTCACGTGTTCAACATAATGATTACTACTTGAAGAAACCAGTACGAGGTTCTTGGTCCACTCAATCCTGTTCCAGTCTATGATGAAGTCAACACTGGTAAGGTTGTCTTTTGTTTTTTTTAACTTGTAATATATTGATACCATTTACTATATTCCACAGTGCTAACTCGTCGTACCTACATGTAATATAAGTTGCATCACCTACCATAAAGATTTCAACTGTTCTGATGTGTCAGAACTTTTAAATGACAATGTTATATAAATAGATTGACGTCAAAATATGACGATATAAATATTCGACCAATGTATTCATGAAATGTTTTCTATCACTATTTCTCAATATTGGTTTTAACTACAAATCGCCTGACGAAGGAAAGACGTTCGAGGTCCTCGATTGGTTTGAAACAGGTCACAACCTCGAAATGATATGTAAATACAAACATTTTCTTTACTATTTTCTCCAGAAAGTCAACGAATGACTGCACAATCAACAAGGTATGCACAAGTTTTCTTTTTTAAAGATTAGCCACTGTTGTCCTTTGCTTTGTGTGCTTGTTTATGCGTTTTGTCGATATTTAAATCATTTATTGTAATTTCATTATTACACGATACTTTATTATTCATTAAACTTGTTTTGATCATGTCATTTCACTGATACACATTCAATATGTAGCACATGCATTGCTTTTCTTGTAATATATCATCAGAAATATTAAACATTATTAAGGTTTTGTGTTCCATTTAGACATTAATAATGACTATCATCATGTTTTCAAGATTAAATTGTGTACTTATCACAACGTTTCAAAGATATTAATTTCTACTTGAAGAATCCGGCACGACGTTTCACGGAACCCTGTTCCAGTTAACAATGAAGTAAAGATTGATGGTAAGCTGTTTTATTTTAAAAAAACACGCTGTACTTTCAACTTTTTTTTATCTATCGATACCGTTTTTCGTTTTCATTTCAATTTTTCTTTTCAACAGATTTTATTGACTTATTTATGTCAATTGGATTGGACATCAGGCTAGGCCTATTTAAGTCCTTTCCAAACTTATTTACAAACATTACATATATTCTGTCATAACAATCCAATTAAATAGTGCAGGGGAGATAACCCCAATTAAGCTTGTGAAATGAACATTTTACAACTTTTATTTAATCTTTTTCTGTTTATGATTTAGATATTAACAATTAAATAAATCATGTATATTTATTGACAACCCATCCTACATAAAATCCAAGGGATACAGGCCCAAAAGTCACTGTGTATAAACGCATAGGCCATCCAACCACTGGATATATAGGATAAGTTACCAAGAAATAAACATTTTGTAAAATTTCAGAATATGATATGGATTCATATAGGAAAATGTAGTTATTATTATATATTATTGGAGTTGATTCTCTTAACATTTATTTAAGAAGGCACTATGTAACTATGAATAGTTAGAACAGGTTATAAAATAGTACACTCATATATTCCATCCAGTCAAGCCGAACACCAGAGATGTTGTGAAGATAGATATACACCAGTATCAATACTTATTAGCAGAGTGATCATGACACTATAAATAATAGTATCACTTTCAATGTAAAGTTTTGCTGTAAGTGAGATAACATATCAAGCCTATTAGTTTGACAAATGTAGTCAGATATACTTTGTAAAATGGATATGTTTTTACATCAATATTTTACAGTGTTACGTCTACGTTGCTTACCCATAATTGTCGTCAATGATGCAAAATACACCAACCCTTCCGGATCACCTGGTTATATACCCCCTGTACTTTTTCATAGGTCTCACAATGTTTTGTTCATATCGTCCCCAAAGTTGACCGATTTTGAGTTTAAATTATGGTTTAGTATCTTAACGGTTTATCTTGTTGTATATTATTCTGTTTCCTAGAATATCTGTGTTAATAGAAACATTTTATCTATCTTTCAGAAAATTAACGAATGCCTGCACAGACAACAGGGTATAATTAATAGTAGTCACAAGACCCTGTTTTGATTTTTTTCCTATTGTCATGTCGGTTTATTTTTATCGTTTTTTTTTTGTAGTGGTATTACTACATTGTACTTTTTAATGGAACGTGCCTTAATGTTATCAGCTCACAGACAAACTGTCACAATATTGCCCATGTATTTAAGGGATTAATGTATCAACTAAAACATTAAAAACGTTTCTCCATTCACGTACTGTTTGAGAACAAGCATCAACAATTGAAGTGTGTCTTCAAGGCACATAGATGTACTCTAACTTCTATGTAATGTTTGTAAAATGCTTAACATTATTTGGGGAAATATAGATTTGTTCTTGAAGATGTTTAAAATGAAGCTTATACTTATCTATGCGTTCACGTTTACCGAAGTATTTGCGAGATAACCGAAGCTGACTCTAGTTAGTGTCACTGACATAAATAATGAAAGATCAGTAAAAACTCTTTCACTTTTTCAAACTTGCCATTCATAAAATTCATAAGAGAAATATACACATTATATATAATTTGGAACCTATTTGAAATGAGGATGGAGATCGTAATAAGGTTGCTTATTATTTAATGGGTTTTTTTACCAATGATTTACATTATTGTTTTTTTTATAATATATGCTGCGGTTGCCCTACATATGATATTTTGCATAATTTCCGAATATATAATATTTTTTTCAGATACTGTCGATGTTTTGTCGAAAATATGTCATACATTTAGATGTACGTTCATCCCTATTTGAGCCAAAAACGCAATAATGTGACCAAAATATTCTTTGAACAAAATGTTAACATGTAAACAATTGCAATAGATTTGTGTAGATGTAGCGAAGTTTGGAGAATTAAACTCATATGATCTCATGCAGTTACCATTTCTGCCACAGGAAATGAGAAAATCTGAAGAGAGTCACTTCCCTTACTTTGTCTTGGTAGAAAATCGATCTGCATTATGAACGATCAAATTACAAAACGTCAGCGAAATGTTGTTACCTATCAACCACTCCACTTGTTCGTGCATTATTACCAACTTCAATCAACAGTTATTCATTTAATTGTACAGTTGGCGGTTTTGATTTGCCACCTTTCGTTTTAAGAAACCCCAGATATTCCATGGCTTTTGATGGAAGCCTTTTGGTGTGCCACTTTTTCAGATTTGTTGTGTCTTATGATGCATAAGTATAGAACATATTCGTTGATTTATAATTAGATATATCTTGAGTCGTATTTGATACCTTGTCATTTATTAACTGACAATCGTTCTCAGTATTTGATGCTTGTTTCCAAACACTGATGCAAGCGGCATCGCATATCTTACCTGCACACGGTTATAAAAATCATGTGAAGAATATGCTAATTTCAAACACAAAAATGCCTCTGGCTATTTTAGGAGAGGGACATGACATGCCTTTAGTTGTTTAGTATTTTTAGGGAAGGGACATGGCATGTTTCAATTTGTGTGAGGTCCTCATCCATTTCTTATGTAGTTTTTAAACATTGCCTGCGGTGGTTTTAGTGAAGGGACATGCAATTTGTTTAATGTTTGTTCTATCTCTGTTGTATTTTTGGAGTTGGCTTCTATTTACGATTTCGGTTTTAGCAACATGACATCCTGGTGTCTGCTTTATTTACTTGCATTATGTTAGTCCCTCCTTACATTAAAGATATTGACAACGTTTAGCAATTATAATTTCACTAGCTTCTCCTGCTTGTGAGTTACTGAATTAATATATTGCTAATAAAGAAAAGAAATAGGGAATTATATCTTTGGAACTTCAACTGTTGCAAATCTGCAAAATGCCACAAGCATTTTGTGTTGTTTGCGCTCATGGCAATATGTTTAAAATAATTGAACTAAACAAGAATTACCAATAAAACGAATTCATGGAAACAGCATTTTATCTTTTTTTTTTTTTGATTTTGTTTAGTTTGTTGAGATTGTTTGTCATTGGATTCACAGCTGGAGATAGTATTTATGACAATATGATATCAGATAAAAAAATCAGTATATATTTGTTACTGCTATACTAGGTCAATTCGATTAAATGCCATACTGTGTACATTGCTTAAAATAAAATCATAATAACGAGTTGGAAGAAGAAAATAAAATGTTGATTATAAGTTAACGTTGAGACGTGGAGTAGAAATATCATTCCGAGAGAGAGAGAGTGAGAGAGATGGAATACACCGATCATCAAAATCAGCAGACTTTTATCTGTTCCATTGTCCTTCCTTGTTATTTGTTGCGATTCTTTCTGTTGCTATTTCCCTGAGCTTTGCTATATGTACCTGCAACCGAAAAATAGGATAATATAACAGCTTTCATATAGTGACCATGTCAATAATCAGCGTACACAAATCAGACTCTATTATACAACTATTATGTAAGTGGAGAGTGTATTTATCAAATGTGACATCTTATGTATATCATTAGAAAATTACTTTATTTCGCTTTATATGCGTCGAAAAAAGATAGCCTGCACTTGCATAGAGAATTTAAAAGGTCAAATTCTAGTCTTTAGATAGAAGCTTGCGTACCTTAAGACGAGCACCGATTCTTGGTAGTTTCTCTAGTACGAAATAGTACAGTGGGCATTGCAGAAACATCAGCTAGTGATAACAAGAAAAATATCTTGAATAGGAAGAACATGGGTTCAGATATGTAATTTTTGAATGTATATATTAGATAAAAAGATGTAGAAAGGGACCTACAATGACTCCAGCAGAGGATTGAACAGGTAATTGAATGGGTAAAGGGGAATACTATATTGTACATACAAATAAGGAAATATCAAAATATCATATACAAATACGACTTGTAATTACCTTAGCATAAAAGTAGGATTCTATCTCCTCCTCTGTAAGTATTGCTGCCTCTGTTGGCCTGTTGGACAAATAAGTGTATTTTGTTATACTGTTAATACGAAATACCTCTTTTGACCTTCTTTACCATATTTTACTTAAAACTCGTACAGAAAAAAAATGAAATTCAAAATCGATTCTCTCTATGAAATTGACAAAAAAAATCGATGTTATCATGGCTTTCCTTAGCTTAGGGTTTGTTATGTTGGATTTATAGTTTTTACGTTCCACACACGAAATCAAAACCCAAATACTAAGTACAAACGAAATGACAACAATAAAGACAGCTTAAGAGACAAAGGCAAACTGGCATATTCATTTTCACAATAGAAAAGCAGGCAGGACACTAATGCTGTAGGAGAAGAACATATCTTTTTCAAAATAGCTTATGACACCGAAATAACATAATTAAAAATCTGGTCATGTGCGATATATTGCTCCATAGGGTGTAATTACTATAAAACATGAGATTTTTATAACATCTATTCAAGTTTCGGATCAACGGTGTCATTTAACAGAAAAAGGCTGGTATGTAGCGCTTATGTTTCAAACATATGAAATGGTGGGCACAAAATCCAATGAATTTGAATGTCATACTTACTCAACGAAGAGACATACATCATCGCCTAGCCTATCGTCAGGAATCCCGATCACCTATTTGTTTAACACAAGATTCGTCAGTAGATTAAATGCATATAATACATTCAGTTGAATAAAATTATGCTTCAACAATCATGTGTTAAATGGTGATCATTTCAATTGTTCATTATTCTACAATAGTTCGTACACACATACAGTGTAGCACATAGACGATCGCTAATTTCATAAAAGTAACATGTACATGACCCTTTTTGCTATCCGGTCAAATCACGAAATACGATTGAATATTGAAGAAAGAAGAAACGTGTTAAACGCACAGAGGAGATGAACTTTTCCATCCAAGCTCCTCCTGAACTGCATTGTAAACACTGAGCATTTTTGTAAGAGGCAACCTACGAAGGCTCCGGTAAAAGCATGAGTTTGTTTCTGCGTCCTCTGCTTAGTGATAAATAATAAGTCTTAATCTAACCTGCTACAGATACTGCGAAACTTTGGACATTTTGTTTCTTCTATCGACTCTTTCTTTTCGGATTTTCCCCAATATCATCATTTTCATATGACCGTAGCTATTGTGAGAATGTTAGAACAAAGGTACAGACACACCAACTGATTCAGATGTTTCACGGATCAAGGATGCTTCATAGGAAATGTAGTTGAGAAGCGTAAGTGTCTTTATATCAATGACGGTTCGGGAAATCGAATTATTTCCATACCATGATCATTTAACGCCTTATAGCAGGAAAGCACCCTTGATCAAATCCTGGAACATTTAGAATGTAGCATTTTTACGGTTGTACAGTAGGCAGAGAAGGCACATTTTCAACAGGAACGCCTCAAGCAAAATATTGTTGATATCTATCGCATAATCCCATATGTGTATATCGCTAAGTAAAGTGTTCCAGGTCAAATCGCGTTGCTTTCTGTCACATAAGGGTTTAGGGAAAGTCACTAAAAGCAACAGTTCCCAAATTCCTCTTCGGATAAAGAGTATTGGAACGCGTTCTCATCGGTGGAACTTAAACAAGTTTCAGTCATGTTACTTACGATAGCTGTTTTGACCTTCGGATGAGACCTTGCTGTGTCCAATATTAGCTGTGGAAACACTTTCTCGCCCATATGTTTGAACGTCACACACTCTGCCATACGCCCAAGTAATTTTACATGGCCTGTTTTATCCATAACTCCAACGTCACTTCAAAATAGTTTTCCAAATAAGTATTTAAAGAACATTTGTAGTGAAATTATTTACTGTTAAGAATGTTTTCTTTGAGGGTTGCTTTTTTCGCGAGTTTCCACAATTCTATTTTTTTCTACGGGATTTTCTTTTTTTAACGATACTTCCCTACCGGAAATGTTTTTGAATATGTTTTCTGAATAAAACATTTTTTTTTATAATATATTGATTCATGAATTTTGCGCAATTCAGATCTAAAATACAATCACATCGTTTATATAATTGTACTGTTACAGTGTTGTTGGGTAAACATTTCCTGAACACAGTAATTCTTTAAGTGTGCATATTGTTATATTAAACATAGGGTTCTAGTGGAATATGATGTTGTCAACACCTACTGTACAAATAGGCTGTTAATTTCAATATATTTCCTTGGAGCTTACCCCATTTGGATCCAGTTACTGTTGCCCTTGACAGCAGCCGTCGTTGCTGGATCATTGAAGTAGCAGAGAAACGATGCCCATCCACGAACACAAACCTCGCCGATCTCATCAACAGCCAGCGTCTCGCCACACTTACCAACAATCTTCAACTGACACAGGAAGGAGTGATAATGATGTACAACAGTAACACAATAACATGCTAAACATAGGGGAATGTAACAGCAGGAATTAAGACATCAAAACATTGAAAAGAAATATTGATAATCCCCTCAGATACACCGAGCATTATAATATAGCAGTAAAATGAATTCTGTGCTGTATAGCTAGCAATTCATTATCGATAAGTCTCACGTAATAGTCAATGTGACTTATGTCATGATTCACTGCCGTCTACAGCATGGTGTTTTAACAGACAAAAACAAAATGCCACAAATAACTGAATATGCTTTATAATGAATCTTGCACCAGGACTCTGAACATGCTAGTAAAATTTACTTCACATTCGAGGTAAAGTATGTAATAACATAGTAAATCAATTGACCTACCTCCATGTGTGGTAGAGGAAAGCCGACAGAATTTCTTTGCTGTTCGGGTGTAGAATATAATTTCGACGTCATGGTGGCCTGGACTTCGGTGGAGCCATATGCAATCTACACGGTAGTGACAATATGATAAAGTCTGCACACGCCAATATTGATTTGTACTCATGCCAAAGGAAATCACTCATAAAGTGTATTGATCCATAACCATTTTGCTAATCGCAAACCGACACAACAATAATGCCGAAACAAGACATAGCTAAACCAGACACAATACCTCTTAATAATAAGATATGTGTATGTCGCGATATTTTAACAGCTTTTTGTACATTTTTTCCTATATGAATTGGTTGAATTTATTACCTCATTTCCAATTTGAATGAGAACCAAATTAACATTTGTCAATATGTTTATATATAAAATATGGCATATTACAAGTAGTCCCTTATAAAACCTCCTTACCATGGTATCTGGGAAGTGTTCGCAGATTCTGTTGAGATTGCTGCTACTCACACTTTGCCCGGTCACTACAACTGGTAATATGAGATACAATAAATTCCATATTATCAATGTATCATCAGTAGATTTCGTTAATCAAATTTCACAAGTCAAATTGAAACTCGTCAGCCAGAAAAAAAGTCTTTATTAGTGGTGATAACCAGTTAAAACGTATTGATTGCTGCGGTATTACTTGAAGCCCGTAACTATGATACCTGCCTGTATGAATTTAGCCGTAGCTAGTTGTTTGCAATGTTTAACACATGACCGTTGGTATATGGGTGTGATCGATATTTGGTTAAATGGAGATTACATTTATTTTTTTCAAATTCATGATAAATACACATTTTGTCATAACTGTACATTTAAATAATTCTGCCAAAAAGTGAAACTGTTTTTAATGAAAACATTATCATATTTAAACGTTAAAGTCGTTTTAAGAAAAGTGCAATATTTAGGCAGTGTCCGCATAAACAACATTTGTTTTACTATAATGGCGAAAGTCTATTCAGAAAAGGCTTAAAGATCATTTTTATTCAACGATTGAGGAATTGTGATGCAGTAGTGCGTTTACCAGCTCTTAGTGAAGATATATCGTAACGATTGAGATCGGGAGCATCCAACATCTTAATAATTTCGTATGGATATCCGCTGTACCAGGTAAGTCTGTAGAATCAAAGGTACTCTATAAGAATTCACGCACTCCATCTTAAAGAAATTAATTAAGCTTATGTTTAACTTTTCATATAAAATGAAAACTGTTAATACATGTACAGACTAACAAGTATACACTGCATATAGTATAAAACAAGGCAAGCAATACATAACCTGAAAAAATATGAAATATAATCAAATAACTGTCATACAATATGAGAAAAACGCTATATACCGCCAGTTTTGGAAAGGAAAATACCCTAAAGTACTATTGATTTAACTCAAGACTGACAAATACTTGAAACACATTCATGAGGGAAGTGTGGCAGGGTCCTTACTCACGTGCTTGACACGCAATCTTATATGAAGTTCATTGTAACCTCTAAATGCGAGTTCTTGTTTGTATGTGTGAGCTGGAGACTATACAGATTTCAGTCTGCTTTTTGTAGTTTCTGGTCGAGTGGAGAAACAAGTGTAAAAAAGGCTTGCTCAAGGACACATCCACACATTTCTCTGCGAAATCCGACACTACTAGGGACTTTTAGTCAATAGGTCGGTGCATCATCAAGAGAGCTTACGGTTCCCATATTATAAACACAGATGGAAGTTATTATAACTGTTTTCCGATGTTTTTTTATGTATGTTGAAATATACTACTATGGTGCAGACTACAGTATCAACGTACCTTTCCTGCTCTATGCATCGCATCAAACAGCTAATATCGCTCATGTAGAAGTCGACGTCAGAGGGCACGAACACCACGTGCATGGTCCGCCATTTATATACCACTTCTGTACACTTGATAACACACATGGCATCGTCAGTGACGGGATTCCGAACGCCGGCTACCTCAGGCTGTCGTCAATCGATTTAAACAATATGCTTTATAATGAGTATCTGCATAAATATTCAAAATAATAGTACACGTGACTTGCAGGAAGTTACGAATATACCATGGAACCGATAGCACAAGGAAGGTAGCAGTACTAGTAATTAATTTTAATTAAATGTGACGTAATTCACATTGTGATGTCATCATCACAGTTTGGTGATTGCCAGCTGAAACCAATCAGGGCAATTCTTGTAATTGGATACACGTACACATTATGGTGAAATGGATTCAATAAGTATCCAACACACACATAAACATGTTTATTTATCGAATATTTTTTTTCATTAAAAAACGCGCATAAAGAACATTATTTAATATCTTTAAATTTGGTAAATGCACGTGTGATTCTAATTGATTATGTTTACATAATATTTATCCAACAACCTTTGAAATCCAGTCCTCATAAAAAACGTTTCCGGCCATCACGTTTAATTAAAAAGAATTAAATATATAAGATGATACATTTATTATTTTAAACCATTGGGCAATAGTATGTCAGTAAGTTTGATATGAAACAAAATGTCTGAGGGACGGATGTCAATTTTTCCGCGCTAAATAATCCTATCCCTGTTTGTTTAATTCATATCTGTTACGAAATAAAGACAAGTGGACTCTTACCAAATTTCTTGGATTGCGCCTGTTGTAAAATCTTGCAAAATTTACCATATAGAATTGATTCCGACAAACAAACTTCACATCACCTGTTGTACCCTGAGGAAGATATACACAGAGAAAGGTCAATGTCGAAATGTCTGACACACACGCAATAAGACACACACATGTCACATGACCTATGATAATCGATAATAGGTGTAAATACAAAGAGTCGAATTGGGACGAAGCGGTAACTATTTATTTTTCATTTTTAAAGTTGACGGAATTCATATTGACATTAACCGTGCGTTATCATTTTATTTTTGAAAGAGTAATGATATTCGGTTTATGTTATTGATATATACATTGGTGTGTACTGTTTAAGTACTTCTTTTATAGTAATCAAATATTATTTTATAAAAATTTGGAAATGGGTATCGCATTAATGCGTGCTCACATTATAATTATCATGTAACTGAATGTTATATACTGAAACTGTAATTGGCGTTGTTATACCTAAGAACGACATTTCAAGCACGAAACGCGCTAAAATAAGATAACCACTAAAACATATCCATTTCCAGTATTTGATAATATACGGTAGCGATGTGTTCTATATTTACAACCAGGACAAAAAATCAGAACATAAAACGGTGAACGTTTGTGCCTAACTTATTACAACTTGCTTTATATCGAATTTACAGCTTCAAATCTTCTTTTACCACAGCATGTTTAAAACAGTTGATTCGAGCGTACCCTTTTTAAATGTCATTTTTGTTTATAGTTTATATTACAGTCGTGGAATTGAATGCGGATTTTTTAAGAAGAAACTTTTCGCACTAGTATATGAACTATACTTCTTAAAATATATAGGTTTTTATAATACTCATTTGGTCATAAATGTGTTTTGTGTACGTACAGATGTCGTCAGGATAATGGCTGATTCTTCACAACTAACAAGCGACCTTAAGGTGGAGAGTGTTTCGTCCAATACTGCCACGCCGGAGACCAGGAAATCAGCATACGATATGTAACTAAACAACAAAAAAATCGAATTTATAGCTACACCCACGAAAACATCTTACGATAATAATCAGCGATCCTGCTTATATCAAGAAAAACATTCTACTACATAAGCCACACAATTCGTCGAATCAAAACATTGCCATTATATATACATATCAAACAGACAAAAGATATCTTAAGTTTTGTTGTTTATGTATTAGTATCTATGCTAACTCACCCGAAATCACATTTTCCTTCCAAAGACACGACACCTATCAAACTTGAAGGTCTGTAAATAATACGGATAAAGGTCAGTTCTCTGGATTTTTGTTTTTATATACAATCATTCTATTTCTGGTATATCTGTGGATGTTACTTCACATGTAATTTGTTTCGTGGATATTGAACCTGCATCAAAACATCACCAATGTTAGCTTCGTTAATGTTGTATGTATCAGTATTGCAATGCTTGCAGTACGGATGAGAAACAATATATGCTAGCATGCTGAACATTCAAATGAACCACGAGGTTTAACATAGAATGTTTCATTATGGCAGAATTTCAGGCGAACAAGTATGTGTATTATACGCATTGTTAATATTACAGGTTTTACGTAAGCCTGTCTTTATGCTATTAGTATTGATAATGATGTTAACATGTTTAGTTTGAATGTAAAATGATAAAAACTCCTACCTGATATCACTATTCTTCACAACGAGGTCGTTTAATAAAACCTTTACTTCCGGTATAACTAAGCTTCCGACAAATATCACCGACGGGTTTGTCTTAAAGTACAAACACAATAACAAGCTCAATTTTAAAGTCCTGCACTAATGAGACTATGTTTACTTTTCGTGTAAAATAAAAATACATCAAACAAACACAGTGCTCGTGCTGATTAACACGGATATATCGCCAGGTCGGCACTTACATCAGTACCAGAGCAGAATGGTATCACAATGTCGAAACAAACAGACTAAACTGGAAGTAATCATATCATTATGTCAATATCAAAAACGATATCTAAAACTAACTTTGAAATAAAAACACAACCAAAAAGACATCTTCTGGAAAAAAAGTGCATGAAATCATAAGAAAGGATGATTTATCAAACAATTTTGTATTTGTGATCTGTAATGTTTTTACCTTCAAAAGGACGAGGGTTTATACATAAAATGTCTTATTATACTCGAGTTAAGTGCAACATTGTCTTACGTTCAGTTGAATTAGTGTAACATTTTTTTTTCTTTTTCATTGGTCTTTTTAGAGATTGGCATCCTACCTTTAAACTGACAGGAAAGAATTTCTCAAACGGGTACCGCATCGTAGGCTATAAATAAATACAGAAAGTGTTGATAAAATACTATGTTTATTTATAGATATCATACAACTTGTATCGTTTGTGATATGTCAATCTATCGAAGTATTTGTAATGTATCAATCTAGTATGCTCATTGCTTATATCGAACATTTTCTTACAATGTAGACATATCAAGATATGCGATTGTTCTATTTATTTGTGCCACCAATTTAACAGTGGTAATTGCCAATTGTGCTTCCCCAACTTTCCAAATTTTAACAATTTTTAAAACACGTACAACTTGGCATAGAGGATTTAATCAGTAAATCAAGTGCAAAAATTTCAAATATGTCTTTCAGAAAAATAAGCACTTTGACAAACACATGGTATATATTTGAAGTGTTCAATATTAAATTATCAGTTTTAATACAAATTGAAAATTATTAAATGAAAATATAGATATTCTGATTATAAGTATACATTAATTCTTCAGTCATTTTTATCGCTATCTGATAAAGTAGGCTATTTGAAATAAGTGATTAAGTGATTTACTGTCAACATTTGAACGTTAGATATTAAAGCAGGCTACATTTCAATACTTACAACATAAAACTGTAATCCCAACGACACCGTTGCGTAGTATAGCGTGATGTACTCGCCATCCCCTACACCATTCAACATGACAACGTCACCTCTCTTCAGTCCTATTTCTACCAAACTCTTAGCTATCGTGTTAGCCTGAAATAATGCACGTGCTACGAGAATCAGAACCTTGCATAACTCAAGCTGCATAAACCACTGTTTAAGTTAATCCAAATAAGCCATTTTTTCTGTTTTATCTATCAAGATGAATAGCACAAATGTATACCGTATTTTCCCGCGCCATAAACACTACTTGATCTTAAAGTTACAGTCATATCGATTAATAAACATTACACATTTAAAACATTTGCACACAATCCTTGTATCTAATACTTTTTGGTATTTCATTTTAGAACAAATCCAAAATACACGTCTGTTTTTTACAAAATGTTGCATACAAATATCTAGCCATATAAATATATATTTGTGTAACTAAACAAAAGTGATATTAGATATAAAGTCCATCTGTTAATGTTATATTACTGTAACATACGCATAGAAGAACATGACAGTATAAGAATATTTGGCGTCAAGGTTTCATGTTATATAAAGAATGGCATACGGTTACTGTAATTAAGGCAATGCAGTGTGAACGTTATTCACACACATGTGAATGCATCGTTAACATTTAGTAATAGAACAGTATGCCATAAATGAATAATAATGCATCATACAGCTGTTTCGTCCTTCTATTGGTGATACTAGGGGGCCAACGTTTGAAATCCAAAATGGCTTGATTACGGTACAAATAGAGGGGTGGTGCGGAAAACCCTTAATATCTGAATTTCAAAGTTTAGAGTGGTATCTAATTGTGAATTAAATCATTACTTAAGTGTGTATATTATGAACAGTGCCACTAACTAAAAGAGATAAATGTGGCTATCAAGATTATGGCAAACCCCGATATTATACAATATATCACATACATTGAGTCCAAGACGCTCTCAGATTGTATAGACGTTTTGATTATTATGGTTTTGTTTTCTAAACGCCTTATTTAAAGTATCACATTACTTGAATACCACAGGACAAAAGCTGTGATACAAATAAATCATGTTAAAAGACAAGTGCAGCTGAGAAACATGGTTAACGTGACATACTCGAAGATACAACCATTTCTTATCACCTACAGGAATCGAAGTACTGTCATTATTGTCAATAAATATTTACAATACACATTCAAATAGGATAATAGAATTAAAATGTTAAAAGCAAACTAGATACAGCAATTCTTCACCAATATTAGTGTTATACAAAAATGTATTTTCGTATATACAAACCCTTTCGAGAATATATTTTAGTGTATATTCCTGTCGAAATTCCGGTACTTTCAAAGCCACTTGATCAGACGGTGCTTCCTTGGCGGCAGCCTCCAGTCCAGCAAACAGTGACTGATTGGTGAGAGGAGATGGACATATCCCGTGATAGTAACTTTGTGTCAGAGGGTGTTCCGCAGGAGTGCACTCTCTGTGGTAAACATCAGTTAATATCAAATAGAGAATGTGATGAAATCTATAAAAAGCCTAACAAGTGAAACCCTTAACAATCGAATTTCTAAACAACAGAACAAGAACCGTATCCAATGTGCGCATATTGGTGAGTTATACGAAAAGATAAACAATGTTTTATAAACCTCATGGAAAACGATACTTATATATGGAAATGAACATGAATGCAAAATATTTAATTTACTGTTGTTTTGTTTTAACATGTTCTTCTATTCACCAGCACGTTACAAATTAACAAATAGTGTCCTCTCGCAGTAGGACTTCCATACAACTCACTCTCTTCCAGGACTGCAATGCACCTCACTCTCTTCCAGGGCTTCCATACAACTCACCCTCTTCCAGGGCTTCAATGCACCTCACTCTCGTCCAGGGCTTCAATGTACCTATAGTGTCCTCTCGCAGTAGGACTTCCATACAACTGACTCTCTTCCAGGACTGCAATGCCCCTCACTCCCTTCCAGGGCTTCCATACACCACACTCTCTTCCAGGGCTTCAATGGACCTCACTCTCGTCCAGGGCTTACATACAACTCACTCTCGTCCAGTGCTTCCATACAACTCACTCCTCCAGGGCTTCAATGTACCTATAGTGTCCTCTCGCAGTAGGACTTCCATACACCTCTCTCTCTTCCAGGACTGCAATGCACCTCACTCTCCTCCAGGGCTTCCATGCACCTCACTCTCCTCCAGGGCTTCCATACACCACACTCTCTTCCAGGGCTTCGATGTACCTCACTCTCGTCCAGGGCTTACATACAACTCACTCTCGTCCAGGGCTTCCATAGAACTCACTCTCTTCTATGACTGCAATGCTCCTCACTCTCCTCCAGGGCTTCCATACAACTCCCTCTCGTCCAGGGCTTCCATACAACTCACTCTCTTCCAGGGCTTCAATGTACCTCACTCTCTTCAAGGGTTTTCATACAACTCACCCTCTTCCAGGGCTTCAATGTACCTCACTCTCTTCAAGGGCTTCCATACAACTCACTCTCTTTCAGGGCTTCAATGTACCTCACTCTCTTCAAGGGCTTCCATACAACTCACTCTCTTCCAGGGCTTCAATGTACCTCACTCTCTTCAAGGGCTTCCATACACCTCACTCTCGTTCAGGGCTTCCATACACCTCACTCTCGTCCAGGGCTTCCATACAACTCACTCTCTTCAGGGCTTCAATGTACCTCACTCTCTTCAAGGGCTTCCATACAACTCACCCTCTTCCAGGGCTTCAATGTACCTCACTCTCTTCAAGGGCTTCCATACAACTCACTCTCTTCCAGGGCTTCAATGTACCTCACTCTCTTCAAGGGCTTCCATACAACTCACTCTCTTCCAGGGCTTCAATGTACCTCACTCTCTTCAAGGGCTTCCATACAACTCACTCTCTTCCAGGGCTTCAATGTACCTCACTCTCTTCAAGGGCTTCCATACAACTCACTCTCTTCCAGGGCTTCAATGTACCTCACTCTCTTCAAGGGCTTCCATACAACTCACCCTCTTCCAGGGCTTCAATGTACCTCACTCTCTTCAAGGGCTTCCATACAACTCACTCTCTTCCAGGGCTTCAATGTACCTCACTCTCTTCAAGGGCTTCCATACAACTCACTCTCTTCCAGGGCTTCAATGTACCTCACTCTCTTCAAGGGCTTCCATACAACTCACTCTCTTCCAGGGCTTCAATGTACCTCACTCTCTTCAAGGGCTTCCATACAACTCACTCTCATCCAGGGCTTCAATGTACCTCACTCTCTTCCAGGGCTTCCATACAACTCACTCTCTTCCAGGGCTTCAATGTACCTCACTCTCTTCAAGGGCTTCCATACACCTCACTCTCGTTCAGGGCTTCCATACACCTCACTCTCGTCCAGGGCTTCCATACAACTCACTCTCTTCAGGGCTTCAATGTACCTCACTCTCTTCAAGGGCTTCCATACAACTCACTCTCTTCCAGGGCTTCAATGTACCTCACTCTCTTCAAGGGCTTCCATACAACTCACTCTCTTCCAGGGCTTCAATGTACCTCACTCTCTTCAAGGGCTTCCATACAACTCACTCTCTTCCAGGGCTTCAATGTACCTCACTCTCTTCAAGGGCTTCCATACAACTCACTCTCTTCCAGGGCTTCAATGTACCTCACTCTCTTCAAGGGCTTCCATACAACTCACTCTCATCCAGGGCTTTAATGTACCTCACTCTCGTCCAGGGCTTCCATACAACTCACTCTCTTCCAGGGCTTCAATGTACCTCACTCTCTTCAAGGGCTTCCATACAACTCACTCTCATCCAGGGCTTCAATGTACCTCACTCTCGTCCAGGGCTTCCATACAACTCACTCTCTTCCAGGGCTTCAATGTACCTCACTCTCTTCAAGGGCTTCCATACACCTCACTCTCGTCCAGGGCTTCCATACAACTCACTCTCTTCCAGGGCTTCAATGTACCTCACTCTCGTCCAGGGCTTCCATACAACTCACTCTCGTCCAGGACTTCAATGTACCTCACTCTCTTCAAGGGCTTCCATACAACTCACTCTTCCAGGGCTTCAATGTACCTAACTCTCTTCAAGGGCTTCCATACACCTCACTCTCTTTCAGGGCTTCAATGTACCTCACTCTCTTCAAGGGCTTCCATACAACTCACTCTCATCCAGGGCTTTAATGTACCTCACTCTCGTCCAGGGCTTCCATACAACTCACTCTCTTCCAGGGCTTCAATGTACCTCACTCTCTTCAAGGGCTTCCATACAACTCACTCTCATCCAGGGCTTTAATGTACCTCACTCTCGTCCAGGGCTTCCATACAACTCACTCTCTTCCAGGGCTTCAATGTACCTCACTCTCTTCAAGGGCTTCCATACAACTCACTCTCATCCAGGGCTTTAATGTACCTCACTCTCGTCCAGGGCTTCCATACAACTCACTCTCTTCCAGGGCTTCAATGTACCTCACTCTCTTCAAGGGCTTCCATACACCTCACTCTCGTCCAGGGCTTCCATACACCTCACTCTCGTCCAGGGCTTTCATACAACTCACTCTCTTCAAGGGCTTCCATACAACTCAATCTCTTCCAGGGCTTCAATGTACCTCACTCTCTTCCAGGGCTTCCATACAACTCACTCTCTTCCAGGGCTTCAATGTACCTCACTCTCTTCAAGGGCTTCCATACACCTCACTCTCTTCCAGGACTGCAATGCACCTCACTCTCTTCCAGGGCTTCCATACAACTCACTCTCTTCCATGACTGCAATGCACCTCACTCTCCTCCAGGGCTTCCATACACCTCACTCTCGTCCAGGGCTTCCATACACCTCACTCTCGTCCAGGGCTTCCATACACCTCACTCTCGTCCAGGGCTTCCATACACCTCACTCTCGTCCAGGGCTTCCATACACCTCACTCTCGTCCAGGGCTTCCATACACCTCACTCTCGTCCAGGGCTTCCATACACCTCACTCTCGTCCAGGGCTTCCATACACCTCACTCTCTTCCAGGGCTTCCATACAACTCACTCTCTTCCAGGGCTTCAATGTACCTCACTCTCTTCAAGGGCTTCCATACAACTCACTCTCTTCCAGGGCTTCAATGTACCTCACTCTCGTCCAGGGCTTCCATACAACTCACTCTCTTCCAGGGTTTCAATGTACCTCACTCTCTTCAAGGGCTTCCATACAACTCACTCTCGTCCAGGGCTTCCATACACCTCACTTTCGTCCAGGGCTTCCATACAACTCACTCTCGTCCAGGGCTTCAATGTACCTCACTCTCTTCAAGGGCTTCCATCCACCTCACTCTCTTCCAGGACTGAAATGCACCTCACTCTCTTCCAGGGCTTCCATACAACTCACTCTCTTCCATGACTGCAATGCACCTCACTCTCCTCCAGGGCTTCCATACACCTCACTCTCGTCTAGGGCTTCCATACACCTCACTCTCGTCCAGGGCTTCCATACACCCCACTCTCTTCCAGGGCTTCCATACAACTCACTCTCTTCCAGGGCTTCAATGTACCTCACTCTCGTCCAGGGCTTCCATACAGCTCACTATCGTCCAGGGCTTCAATGTACCTCACTCTCGTCCAGGGCTTCCATACAGCTCACTATCGTCCAGGGCTTCAATGTACCTCACTCTCTTCAAGGGCTTCCCTACACCTCACTCTCGTCCAGGGCTTCCATACAACTCACTCTCTTCCAGGGCTTCAATGTACCTCACTCTCTTTCAGGGCTTCAATGCACCTCACTCTCGTCCAGGGCTTCAATGCACCTCACTCTCTTCCAGGGCTTCCATACAACTCACTCTCGTCCAGGGCTTCCATACACCTCACTCTCGTCCAGGGCCTCCATACACCTCACTCTCCTTCAGGGATTCCATACACCTCACTCTCGTCCAGGGCTTCCATACATCTCACTCTCTTCCAGGGCTTCAATGCACCTCACTCTCTTCCATGTCTTCCATACTCTCTTTCATAAACTATTGATTTATAAATTACATGTTATTATCGTTATTATTTAGAACTATTTATTTTTGGTTTTATATCAGGTCTACTTATGCTTTTTATTATCCCCTCGCTCACAATCTCTTATTTACTAGCGAACGCTCTTGCTTGAGCTTCATATAGGGATTGAACGGCGTTTTTTAAATTTCCATTCCGGTATGAACCCAAATCGGTTGCATCCATATTTCATGAAGGTTTGAGATTATATTCAAATCACACGTATGGATTCCAAAGTTTATTTGGAGCCTTTGGATGTAACCAATCGAAAGTTAAAGTTTTTGGTGACTTAACATGTATTAGTGGTCATGAACCTTAACCAAAAGCAATCACAAAATATATATGTGACATTTCATTTGTGATATTTGATTAAGCTGTTATAACCAGACTTTTGCGTTTATTTTCAGTTCAATTTAAACAGTAGTTCATAAAGCATCACTATTTTGGATTGGGATATTAAAATTGTGTTTTGAAATTTGCGACGGTATGTCGTTACTATACTATCGGAAGAAAAACTGTTTTTTATTTTACACTGTTGTAATTAATGTCTCGTCTCATATATCAAATTTAAGTAATTCGTATTCTACAAACATGCGTTTGTAAGGCTCCAGTGTTATATGATATTTTATCGTTGAAATTGATATTTTTAAATTCATGCACACGTATGCAGTCATACAAATGTAAAACAGTGGCTGCTTATAAATAAAATTGCCTTTCACAGTCATACTATCTTATATGATATCATTTCGGGGCTGACGCTTTATACTCAAGGACACAGTGTACCTGTGTCCCATTTAAATGCCGATATCATGCTGATATATCATATGGTTGACTTACAAATTCATCAGAAAGAGAGGAAGTCAGCTGCCTTTCATGAGTATTTTGTTGCTAGCAATGTTAGGTTTAACAAAATATATCTTATTTCTATTGACATTAGTGCTCTGTGATATTCATAAAATCGTAAATATATTGTTTGTGCTACAGAAATATATTCACAAACATTATGCGTGTATTGATTTGGTTATAAATGTTATCACGTACAAAAACCACATCGTTAAAACATTCACAAGGGCATCCTAAGTGCATGTACAATGTGTATAGGTCATGCACCATCTATAGGTTATCTCTGTATATAAGTACACACAACCTCTTATCGTACTGAATACTTATATAATAAACTAACAGTTCAGTATTTGTATGATCTACTTATCTCATATAAATAATGCAACTGAACGTAACAGAAACAAACATGCCTTCTATGACAAATACTTAGCCATCATCGTTTACTAAAAACTTAGTCTTAGTATAAAGTCTACATCATCATCACCGAACAGATGAAATGTATTGGATCATCAACAAAAAAGACAATAAAAATTACAACAGAATCACGAATATAACCAAACCATCAATTTATACAAAATTGATAATAACGCCACAAACAAATGCAAAATTTCACCACGCAACGGTACAAAATATATACCAGAGCATCGATATATACAAAAAAACTACATAAGAATGTATCAGTGACCACACAACCAATATCTGAACTCAAAATCGGTAAAACTAGGTCACGATATGAACAAAGGACAGATTTACGAGGAGACCCGTGAAAAAGCGGGAGGAAAAGAAGACCAGGTGTTCCGGAAGTGTACCATCTTTCACTTCATCAACGACAGCCGCCTTGTAAATCTAGGTAGAATACAAGTCCTCACGTCGACAACTCGGCAGTGAACACGAAAATACCAGGCAGTGTAATGAGCATAATAAGAAACATCGACCTTCATATCACACAAGGAAAATGCATATTTCCACGAAAAGTATACAACTTCAAGTGATACCAAATATACCGCAAATTGCAACAGATGCCACAACATACACAAAACAAATTCAAAATCTTCAGGATATTATCAATGGTTGAGGAACTACCTGAAAGGCCAAAATGACATTAGAAGATTCCAAAGACTGCAGTGTCTATTCCAGTATTAAATACAGGCAATATAGTTATCTTTATCATATATATATCAAAAACATATCAACATGGTCAAAATGATGCTACTCACCTGGAAATCACCGAGGCACCCTCGTTTGTATCGAAATTTCCGTCCATGCTACAACAAACATTAATAATAACACAACATTAATACTGTGAGGTTGATACTTCCCTATTGTTTGTCGGTATGGACCAACTTAGGTGAGATAACACGTGATATCATCACTACGTGTGCATGTCCAGTGATAAGCGTGTTTCTCGTTTGTTTACACTGGCGTGCCTACTTTTAATGTGTCATGACGAGTAATCCTGTATGAACTAATATCATCTAATTACATACATGCAGGAAAACGATTAATATCAATATAAATATATAGGAAAAATATACTCTCCCATGATAATGTTACTACTGCATAAGTGAAGTAATCAAATTATTTCTTTATCTAGAAATTTAAAATTCCGCAAGTTAAAGTATGGATTGTCTACACAGTCCATTCATCATTACGGTCGGCAAGCCATATCTCGCTTCCGTCCCAGTCAATAACACGTTTGTATTGAAATGATGTATACATAACACTTTGAAGAACGTAATTGACATTTCCTATCCAATTAGTACACACACGGGCGTCCGAATCCAGGCTGCAAAACAGACTCGCTCATGTTTTGCATGTTTTTGTAACTGTTTATTATGTGTATATATATGTTTCAGGATATTATGACATTTACAAACCTTTTATTTATGTTGCCAATACCCATCTGTGTCTGCCCTCTAATATATCTATTCCCAATAGATACCTGCTATATCATGCGTCCCTATTTCATCTTGAAAGATTAGGGGTAATCTATCAAAAAAAAAAAAAAATACACTAAAAGAAATCATGATCTTGAACATGATGACCTTGAGATGTTATGGGGTGGAAGTCCACATTTAATCACATACATAACTTCTTAGTTGTATATACAGACCTGAGTCACCGGTTAGATATTGGGAAACATTACACTCTGTCCTTGAAAATGCCACTAATACTAACTTGGATATAATAGTTACTGGTGATCAAAATATTGATATGCTGAATCTACATCCCCATTCTCATGTTAGTAGACTTATGACAACATTTCATCGTTGTAGTTCTATTAATGAACCCACTCGTATCACTCCAACTTCTTCAACATCAATAGATATTTTTTTTCGAATAATGACAACTAGGTGAAGATTGCATATGTATCTCTACCTTTTTGCAGTGACCATTCTCTGATCCAGTTTAACATCTCTTATAGTTTCTTCAAACAACAAACATATCAAAAGAATATCTTAATTCATGAAGATGCAGATTATGTCAAATTCAATAGACATATAAGTGAAATAGATTGGGAAAGTCTTATTAATAGATATGACAGTAATGAATTTATCAACAGTTTATGTGATAAAATAAACCAACTAATTGCTGATTGTATACCAAACGTAAATGTAACAGTAAGGCCAAATGATAAGGAGTGGATGACAAATGATATAAGAATTAAAATGAGAACAAGAGTAATAATTTTGTGATTCATTGGAGAAACTATAGAAATATGAGTAATTATACAGTAAGTAAAATAAGTGAAGCTGAGAAAAAATACATAGCAAACTTACAAAAATCTTTGAGTAATAAAACTATCCCTTCTCACAAATGGTAGAAAATTGCTAAAAATGTTTGTTATAGTTAAATAAAGCTAACTCTATTTCGCCACCCAAACATAATAAATCATTTATTCAGCATCCATTTGACAAAGCAGAATGTTTAAATAAGTATTTAAGTCAATATCCACAACTTCTGTAGATACTGAACCAATAACTGAAACAGTAAATACTTCTACCCATTCAACACATAATATAATCATTACTCAACATAGAGATCAACTGTCCCTCTTAGATTCTAATAAACCTGCTAGATCTGATGGTATGATACCAAAAATATTTAAACTACAGCCATCTATCACTCTTCCTCTAACTTTACTTTTCAGTAAAACACTTGAAACAGATACTATTCCTCTAAGCTGAAAGATGGCTAACATAAAAGCGAGTTATAAAGGAAAATGTTTAGCTAACGAGGTAGGCAATTGTAGGCCCATCTCTGTTACATCTTGTTTAAGCAAATTATTAGAAAAATGGTTTTTAAATATCTTCATACATATTTTACTATGCATCACATTATTACAAAACATCAATCTGGTTTCACTCCAAGTGATTCACCTGGTAATCAATTACTCTCCGTATACCTCACAATTGTTAATTGGCTTTTAATAGGGTCTGGCATGATGGACTTTCACATAAATTAGAAACATATGGTATTATAGATAACCTTCTAATCTGGTTAAAATGTTTTTTAACTTCAAAGGAACAAAGACTGATAGCAGACGGTTTTGTATCAACATTTTGACCTGTACATGCAGGCGTGCCTCAAGGCTCGGTCATCCGACCATTACTGCTTTTTAGGTTATATCAATGATATTGTAGATTGTATTTGTAGTAACGTTAAATTATTTGCAGATGGCACATCACTTTATGGTATCACTGAAAATAATCCTATCGATTTGGCACAGAATCTCTCAAATGATATGTTCAATATTAAGTTATGGGCTAAAAAATGGGATGTAAAAAATAATCCTTCTAAAACTGAGTACGTAATATTTTCAAGAAAATTATATAAAAATCATCCAGTTATTACCTTTTATGAAGAACCAATTACAGAAAATAAAACGCATACACATCTGGGTCTAACCTTGAGTGATGATGCAAAAAGAAATTTTCATATTACTAACATTTATGGAAAGCTTTTAAGAGGATACATATTTTAAGATTATTAAAACAAAAAAGTAGATAGAAAATCTCTCACTACCTTATATATATCTTACATAAGACATGTATTGAAATATGCTGATGTAATGTGGGACAATTTTACTCAAGAATCTGTTCAGTTAGAGGCAGCAAGATTAATTACAGGACTACGCAGAGGGACATACAATTATGAATAATGAAACACCTAATTACTTGAACCCTACTATCATGATGATAATCTGAATAGATATCCTTTAAGAACATATAGCATATTTGACCCACCATTATGTTGTACTGTATGTTTTTATGAATTGTTTTCCCTTCTGTTTAATGAATTTAATACAATTGCCCCTAATATTCATAACAATAAATTTACCAAACAGTTCATAAGCTTATTTTAGGTCAAAATCATTATGTTCAAACTAAAACAACCGATATTTTCAAATTTTCTGGAAATCGCAATATAAACATAAAGCTTTGTCACCTAAGAAAAGGTGTAAGTAACCTAAATTACGACCTTTATAAAGACCATTTTGTTGAATCTCCACATTGTAAATGCGACCAAAGCTATGAAACTGCTTCCAACTATTTTCTTGAGTGTAATAGGTATAATAACATTCTACAGCAGAATCTTAATCATGATGTTCATAATCACCGAAGTATAAATATCCTGCTTCATGGCCCTAATATTGTGCTACAAGTCCTTCTAGGAATTGAAATTAAATTGGTAAAATTTGTCATGTTATGTACATGTATTATTTTGCCTCTTGGCAGATATCATTATGAAATACCTTTAGCTCAATTGAACTTAAATTAATTGAATTTAAACATCTGTTTTCCCTCCTGGTTCTGCTCCTATGATATAGCTGAAGTACACACGAATGATATATATCTTATCAGAAATAAACATGTTTTGTTTCTTTTTTTTCTTTCATTGTAATGATACAGGTCATAAATAACATAGTATAAATAAATATGTACTTTCCCCTAGGCACCACAGATTGGATATAACCATACTAGCTTCACGAAGTAACTCATGCTTTTGAAAATGTACTAACAGTCATAATATGTCCTAGAGTTGGTGTGACCCTACTAGTAAACTAAATATCTATCTGCTGGAATTGGCTTTTGATCTTCGTTAGTGGATGGCCAATGTGTGACATATGGACTTTGTATGCTTGTAGCTTTTGTGGAGATAAAGCCAAATCTACCAAGTGTATAAGTTTTGAATATTTTCATAATATATATGGAAAAAGTGTAGCTATAGCTAAGGTAAAAATATCATTTTTTGCAAAACTTGTTTATTATTAGTCTTTTATTATAAGGGTAATGATCTTTACATATCACTATTATATAACCTGCTTTGGATGAGTTACTTCTGCTTTGTGCATCTATAATGTCAACGTTTTTAATATATGTAAACAATGTGTTCACCACCGGATGTAGCTATAAGGAGAGGACGTATATAGGCAATGCCTGATGTTCAATTCTATAATAAGATATGTTGAAATTGATATCATCACATTGTTAGGGTTATATCATACTGTGTTATCATAAACGAAAGGTCAACTTGCAAATCAAGTTTAACACACACTGTGTAAAGGAGGCTGATACCGACAGCCTAAACTACTGCCCTACATCAGTCAATGTAACAGGCGATGTGTAAAGGAGGCTGGTACCGACAGCCTAAACTACTGCCCTACGTCAGTCAATGTAACAGGCGATGTGTAAAGAAGGCTCGTACCGACAACCTAGACTACTGCCCTATATCAGTCAATCTAACAGACGGTGTGTAAAGGAGGCTCGTACCGACAGCCTCAGCTACAGCCCTATATCAGTCAATCTAACAGACGGTGTGTAAAGGAGGCTGGTACCGACAGCCTAAACTACAGCCCTATATCAGTCAATCTAAGAGACGGTGTGTAAAGGAGGCTGGTACCGACAACCTAGACTACTGCCCTAAACCAGTCAATGTAACAGACGATGTGTTAAGAAGGCTCGTACCGACAGCCCAAACTACTGCCCTATACCAGTCTATATAACAGACGGTGTGTAAGGAGGCAAGTACGACAGCCTAAACTACTGCCCTATACAAGTCAATATAATAGACGGCGTCTTACACACGGTGTGTAAGGAGGCTCGTACGACAGCCTAAACTACTACCCTATACCATTCAATATAACAGACGGTGTGTAAAGTAGGCTCGTACCGACAGCCTAAACTACTGCCCTATATCAGTCATTCTTACAGACGGTGTGTAAGGAGGCTCGTACGTCAGCCTAAACTACTGCCCTATACAAGTCAATATAACAGACGGCGTGTAAAGGAGGCTCGTACCGACAGCCTAAACTACTGCCCTATACCAGTCAATCTAACAGACAGTGTGTAAAGGAGGCTCGTACCGATAGCGTAAACTACTGCCCTATATCAGTCAATCTAACAGACGGTGTGTAAAGGAGCCTCGTACCGACAGCCTAAACTACAGCCCTATATCAGTCAATCTTACAGACGGTGTGAAAGGAGGCTCGTACGTCAGCCTAAACTACTGCCCTATACAAGTCAATATAACAGACGGCGTGTAAAAGAGGCTCGTACCGACAGCCTAAACTACTGCCCTATACCAGTCAATCTAACAGACGGTGTGTAAAGGAGGCTCGTACCGATAGCGTAAACTAGTGCCCTATATCAGTCAATCTAGCAGACGGCGTGTAAAGGAGCCTCGTACCGACAGCCTAAACTACAGCCCTATACCAGTCAATCTAACAGACGGCGTGTAAAGGAGGCTCGTACCGACAGCCTAAACTACAGCCCTATCCCAGTCAATCTAACAGACGGTGTGTAAAGGAGGCTCGTACCGACAGCCTAAACTTCTGCCCTATATCAGTCAATCTTACAGACGGTGTGTAGATGAGGCTCGTACAGACAGCGTACACTACTGCCCTATATCAGTCAATCTTACAGACGGTGTGTAAAGTAGGCTCGTACCGACAGCCTTAACTACTGCCCTATATCAGTCAATTTAACAGACGGTGTGTAAAGGAGGCTCGTACAGACAGCCTAAACTACTGCCCTATATCAGTTAATCTTACAGACGATGTGTAAAGGAGGCTCGTACCAACAACCGAAACTTCTGCCCTATACCAGTCAATCTGACAGACGGTGTGCAAAGGAGGCTCGTACTGACAGCCTAAACTACTGCCTTATATCAGTCAATCTAACAGACGGTGTGTAACGGAGGCTCGTACGACAGCCTAAACTACTGCCCTATATCAGTAAATCTTACAGACGATGTGTAAATGAGGCTCGTACCGACAGCCTAAACTACTGCCCTATATCAGTCAATCTAACAGACGGTGTGTTAAGGAGGCTCGTACCGACAGCCTAAACTACTGCCCTATACCAGTCTATATAACAGACGGTGTGTAAGGAGGCAAGTACGACAGCCTAAACTACTGCCCTATACAAGTCAATATAACAGACGGCGTCTTACAGACGGTGTGTAAGGAGGCTCGTACGACAGCCTAAACTACTACCCTATACCATTCAATATAACAGACGGTGTGTAAAGTAGGCTCGTACCGACAGCCTAAACTACTGCCTTTAATCAGTCAATCTTACAGACGGTGTGTAAAGTAGGCTCGTACCGACATCCTTTACTTCTGCCATATACCAGTTAATCTAACAGATGTAAAGGAGGCGACAGCCTAAACTACTGCCCTATATCAGTCAATCTAACAGAGGCGATGTGTAAAGAAGGCTCGTACCGACAGCCTAAAATACAGCCCTATACCAGTCAATCTTGCAGCTGTAAAGGAAGCTCGTACCGACAGCCTAATGTTCTGCCCTATACCAGTCAATCTAAGAGATGTAAAGGAGGCTCGTACCACTGCCCTATACCAGTCAATCTACCAGATGTAAAGGAGGCTCGTACCCACAGCCTAAACTACAGCCCTATCCCAGTCAATCTAACAGACGGTGTGTTAAGGAGGCTCGTACCGACAGCCTAAACTACTGCCCTATATCAGTCAATCTAACAGAGGCGGTGTGTAAAGAAGGCTCGTACCGACAGCCTAAGCGACTGCCCTATACCAGTCAATCTACCAGATGTAAAGGAGGCTCGTATCGACAGCCTAAGCGACTGCCCTATACCAGTCAATCTAAGAGACGGTGTGTAAAGTAGGCTCGTACCGACAGCCTAAACTACAGCCCTATACCAGTCAATCTAACAGATGTAAAGTAGGCTCGTACCGACAGCCTTAACTAGTGCCCTATACCAGTCAATCTAACAGACGGTGTGTAAAGTAGGCTCGTACCGACAGCCTTAACTAGTGCCCTACACCAGTCAATCTAACAGACGGTGTGTAAAGGAGGCTCGTACCGATAGCGTAAACTACTGCCCTATATCAGTCAATCTTACAGACGGTGTGTAGATGAGGCTCGTACAGACAGCGTACACTACTGCCCTATATCAGTCAATCTAACAGACGGTGTGTAAAGTAGGCTCGTACCGACAGCCTTAACTAGTGCCCTATACCAGTCAATCTAACAGACGGTGTGTAAAGGAGGCTGGTACCGACAGCCTAAACTACTCCCCTATACCAGTCAATCTAACAGACGGTGTTTAAATGAGGCTCGTACCGACAACCTTAACTACTGCCCTATACCAGTCAATCTAACAGAAGGGGTGTAGAGGAGGTACGTACCGACATCCTTTACTTCTGCCCTATACCAGTCAATCTAATAGATGTAAAGGAGGCTCGGACCGACAGCCTAAACTACTGCCCTATACCAGTCAATCTAACACACTGTGTGCAAAGTAGGCTCGTACCGACAGCCTTAACTAGTGCCCTATCCCAGTCAATCTAACAGACGGTGTGTAAAGGAGGCTCGTACCGACAGCCTAAACTACTGCCCTATACCAGTCAATCTAACAGAAGGTGTGTAGAGGAGGTACGTACCGACATCCTTTACTTCTGCCCTATACCAGTCAATCTAATAGATGTAAAGGAGGCTCGTACCGACAGCCTAAACTACTGCCCTATACCAGTCAATCTAACAGAAGGTGTGTAAAGGAGGTACGTACCGACAGCCTTAACTACTGCCCTATACCAGTCAATCTAACAGACGGTGTTTACAGGAGGTACGTACCATACAGATGTACATTTTGTTCGTGTAGTGTGTAGTATTAGTATATTGTGTGTTCTAGATACATTTTTATAATACACGTAGTGTGTAGTTTTATCATAGGATGTATTTTAGGTGTGTCTTTATGTACATGTAGTGTGAAGTGTTAGTACACTATATGTTCTTTTTTTGTTAAGCACATGCAGTTTGTAGTGTTAGAATATGATGTGTTCTAGGTGTGTCTTTATGTACATGTAGTTTGTAGTGTTAGTATATTATATGTTCTAGGTGTGTGCTTTTAAGTAAGTGCAGTGTGTAGTGTTAGTATATTATGTGTTCCATGTGTGTCTTTGTGTACATGTAGTTTGTAATGTTAGTATAGTATGTGTTATTGGTGTGTCTTGACGTACGTGTAGTGTATTTGTTGATATATTATGTGTTCTATATTTGTTTTTTATTACGTGTAGTGTGTTTATTGGTATATTATGTGTTCTAGATGTGTTTTGTGTTACGTGTAGTGTGTTTGTTGATATATTATGTGTTCTAGATGTGTTTTTTATTACGTGTTGTGTGTTTATTGGTATATTATGTGTTCTAAATGTGTTTCTTTAATTACACGTACATATTTAACGGTGTAGTGTTAGTATATCATGTTTTTTGGATTTGTTTTTTAAGTGCGTGTACTTTGTAGCGTTAATATATTATGTGTTCTAGATGTATTTTTTATAATACGTGTAGTGTGTAGTATAAGTATAGGATGTGTGTTTACGTACATGTAGTTTGAAGTGTTAGAACATTATATGTTCTAGGTGTGTGCTTTTAAGTAAGTGCAGTGTGTAGTGTTAGTGTATTATGTGTTCTAGGTGTGTCTTTACGTACATGCAGTTTGTAGTGTAAGTATATTATGTGTTTTATGTGTGTCTTTACGTACATGTAGTTTGTAATGTTAGTATATTATATGTTCTAGGTGTGTCTTTACGTACATGTAGTTTGTAGTGTTAGTATATTTAGTGTTCTAGGTGTGTCTTTACGTACATGTAGTTTGTAATGTTAGTATATTATGTGTTACGTGTGTCTTTATGTATATGTAGTTTGTAATGTTAGTGTATTATGTGTTCTATGTGTGTGTTTTTACGTACATATAGTGTTTAGTGTTAGAAATTATATAACTGAGTTCTTGGTATAGGAACATCAAACATCGTATAGTGGCGCAGATGATAATTGTCAGTATTATTATTAATGTACGGTTGAGAGGGGCATTTCTTATTATATATTTAATAAAAAGTAATATTTTGATGCAAATGTTTTCTTCTATTAAGTGTTATGAAACTAGATTCTCTATATGGATGCAGTGTCTCAGAGTCAATCCGCCTCGAGAAGAGCAGGGCTACAGTTTTATCTGGATTAAGGTTAATTCCCCATTTTTAGCCCAAATTGAAATTTTCCTTATATCATCATTTAATGTATTAGCACATTCTTGCCTGTCTCCCTCAATGAGACCATATAAGGGGGTATCATCAGCAAATAGTTTGACGTTTGAGGCCAATTCATCACCAATATCACTAATATATAGTAAAAACAAAAAAGGACCAAGGACTGAACCTTCAGGTACCCCTGCCTGTAATGTTTTCCAATTAGACTTATACCCACCTATGACCACTCTCTGTTGCCTATCATGAAGGTATGATGTGACCCATTCTAATATATTATCACATATACCATATTATTTTAGTTTATAAATTAGACCGTCATGCCAAACTCTGTCAAAGGCTTTGCTTATATCACAGAAAATCATTCTGGCCTCTTTGCCTTTGTCTAAATGTTTTACAATTTCATCGTATATAATTATTAGTTGATACACTGTGGAATACTTAGGTAAAAAGCCTGACTGATTCTTAGAAATAATGTTATATCTTGAGAGGTAATTGAACATATACTTAAAAACATTTTTTTTCAAATAGCTTGCTAAATATAGGGGCAACAGATGTTGGGAAGCGAATAATCCTAACTAGTTTGGCTCTGCCGTCCGAAAACACATCTACGAATGGAATATTGTAAAAAGAAGCGTTCTTCATCATTGAACTGGCCGGAAATATGGTGCTATGTAAGTGCAATGGTACAACATTTTGGTGGACAGTTACAAGGCACTGAATGGAACAGCTCCTCAGTACCTGCAGGAGCTTGTTACCCTGTATCAGCCGTCACGATCACTGCGGTCGAAGTCAGAATCATTGTTGCGTGTCCCAAAATCTCGTACTGTGACCTATGGAAACCGGTGCTTTGGGAGGTACCATCTGCTCTTAGAAAATCAAATACCCTGGCCAAATTCAAAAGGGATATCAAAACTCACCTCTTCGTATCTGCATGTTAGGGTCTCAGCAAAGACGTCATGTAAACACCACCCTTTATTTTGTAACGGATGCGTGCCTTCAGCTCGTTACCAAGTTCTATCTTGGACCCAGTAATTGTTGTAACAAATAAGTGCCAACAATATATACAAAATAATGTCCGTCTATCCGACTCGAATAACTATTACCTAATGATTCAACAAACTACTGCCTCAAATCACTACTGCCTAATCTACACCCGGTAGATATTTTACATTAATATTGATATACCTCTAACACTAACATAGTCAAAAAGCCAACTAAAACAACTGTGTCACAATGTATCCGTCACCCTGTATCAACAGTAAATAGCCCATTACTGTGACACCCGTGACTGTGTACACCCTTTACCGCGACACACCTTGACCACGTCACCCTTTACCGCTACTGCCTCTTCACCAAGTCACGCGCCCTAGGCACTACGACACCTATGCCTTGGTAAACCCTGTGTCTTGGTACCTGTCACTCTGTATCAACAGTACGTCGCCCTGTACTGTGATACCCTGTGACTATGCACACTATCCAGTAACACAATTTATTTTGACCATGTACTATAAAGGAATACAGTGGAACCCTAGCTTATGCAGCTAGGCCCAAACTTATACAGCTTGGTCACTGATTACCTTTTTAGAGATGTTCCTTCTTCTTCGACCGCCAAAGCAAGAGAGACCTTTTCATCTGATTGATAGATTGATTGATAGGTTTTACGTCCGCTTCACTACCGCGTATTTCGGTTATCCAGCAGACGAAGAACAGAAAGGAAATGAGTAGAAGGGATAAAGTATGGAGTGAAAGAGTAGAGGAGGGGGACAGTTTGGAGAAGGAGCCGTCTATCCTATATATATTAACTGTATAAGTCTAGTTTTTGTAAGACGACTCCTATGCCTAATAATGCCTTAACCTAACACTCATCGTACAGCATCACCAAGTCAGGACCGGAAGTGAGGTACTGTGCCGCCTCCAGCCACACCAGCGCCTGCCTATTATATGAATTTGGTTTGTTGTACATATATATATATCCATTTGTAGTTACTCCTGTATACATATATATGAGCGGTTAGACATAAGATTGCTGTGGGTGGCAGACTCGTTCGTAAACGGAACTACCCGCACGTGGTCAGAACACATACGTTGCAGCTTTCTTACATCAACCGGAAGTGAGATGTTTTTAGGTGTTTTGAATTTATAATATGTTTATTAGTCTTTGTAAGATTATTTTACTTTGTATATTATTTTGAGTGATTGGATATTTTTGTTATTACACTATTCGCTGAGTTAGATAAACAGATATTGATTATTAGTTCATTATTCGTTTATCCCGTTATTCCTATCTAACTAATAGGCCAATATAGCACCAATGGCCTCCCTCCTTTACCCGCGCTAACCTTGTGGGGTTTGACGCCGTTTGAGCGAGAGGACCTATTTTACCGGTCGTTATATACAGTTTATAGTGGTAATACAGTTCTATCCTATTTTATATCCACCGTTTAAGCTTTGTGCAGTCTAAAAACGGCGTACCGCTTCAGATTGTACATCGCCCCACGGTGGTACATATATATGTATCCATTTGTAGGTACTCCTGTATATATATATATGAGCGGTTAGACATAAGATTGCTGTGGGGTGGCAGACTCGTCCGTAAACGGAACTACCCGCACGTGGTCAGAACACATACGTTGCAGCTTTCTTACATCAACCGGAAGTGAGATGTTTTTAGGTGTTTTGAATTAATAATATGTTTATTAGTCTTTGTAAGATATTTTACTTTGTATATTATTTTGAGTGATTGGATATTTTTGTTATTACACTATTCGCTGAATTAGATAAACAGATATTGATTATTAGTTCATTATTCGTTTATCCCTTTATTCCTATCTACATAATATGTCAATATAGCACCAATGGCCTCCATCCTTTACCCGCGCTAACCTTGTGGGGTTTGACGCCGAATGAGCGAGAGGACCTATTTAACGGGTCGTTATATACAGTTTATAGTGGTAATACAGTTCTATCCTATTTTATATCGACCGTTTAAGCATTGAACATTCTAAAAACGGCGTACCGCTTCAGATTGTACATCGCCCCACGGTGGTACATATATATGTATCCATTTGTAGGTACTCGTGTATACATATATATGAGCGGTAAGATATAAGAATGCTGTGGGGTGGCAGACTCGTTCGTAAACGAAACTACCCGCACGTGGTCAGAACACATACGTTGCAGCTTTCTAACATCAACCGGAAGTGAGATGTTTTTAGGTGTTTTGAATTTAATAAATGTTTATTAGTTTTTGTAAGATTAACTTGCTTTGTTTATTATTTAGAGTAATTGGATATTTTTGTTATTACACTGTTCGCTGTGTTAGATAAACAGATATTGATTATTAGTTCATTATTCGTTTATCCCGTTATTCCTACCTAACTAATAGGTTCATATAGCACCATTGGCCTCCCTCCTTTACCCGCGCTAACCTTGTGGGGTTTGACGCCGAATGAGCGAGAGGACCTATTTTACGGGTCGTTATACAGTTTATAGTGGTAATACAGTTCTGTCCTATTTTATATCCACCGTTTAAGCTTTGTGCAGTATATATACCTAGCCATCCAATGAACTGCCTTTTTTCATTAGCCAATCAAAACTACTCTTACTTCCTAATTACAAAGAAATAACTAAAGCAAGTCTATACTAACGATCATTTATTGAACAAGGTAATTAACAAAGAATCAACCGCTTCAATTTGTTAAATTACATGTTGTGTGTGTGTGTATGAAAGTGTTTGTAAGCCTTTGCTTTTGTTTCACAATTATTACTATTACTATTATCCATATGTTGTAAAGCGCTTTAGAGTTATTTAACACATTAGATAGGTCGCTATATAAATGTTGTATATTACTATTATTATTATTACATGCGTTGGGATAACCAAGTGCGACAACCGAAGCCAACGGTGGGCTCACAATTCTCCAAGTTTCATATTAATATATATCGGTATTGCAATATCCACGGGTACCTAGTAAGAGAGACCGACCAGTTACTCAAACCAATGTACGTTGGCACATACTCAGGTGAGATATACTTTTCATAAAGTTATAATCAGGGATCGATCGTCTGGTTGCGAAAATATAATCAAATTGTATTTCAATCGCGGTGATATCTTGACAACAAACACCCGTCGTCTGTCTGTGATGTGACGTCGACGTTTTGCACTCCATACGAGCTTATTAAACACAAACATGCAATATACATATATTAATTATCTGGCTTCGGTAATCACACGTGATTATCCCAACCCATTAACCCAACAGTAGTAACTATCGATACGTACGTTGATCAGTTGGGGTAAGTCTCATACAGGAGGCCTCTCTATCCTCGTTCACGTTACTCTTCACTTCTTCTTGCTTTTTAACCAATCATTCATTATTTCATTCTCATTCATTCTAATTAATTGCTTATATTTAATTTAATCGAAGTTATATGTTATTTCCCCCAAATAATTTCTTTACATACATATTAATGAATTCAGTATTTGTCCCTAAATCCTACATTAATACGTTGAGATTGCAATAATTTCCTTAAAATTAGATCAAATAATCTGAATAAATGATATTAACAATGGTGAACGTAGTAATCCCCTGTCACTAATCAGATATAATCTGAAATCACTCAGAAAAAGTTGTCCACGGAAATACAATTATACAGATCTAAATGTGCCAACCAATCGTCTTGTGTCAGTGCTGGATCATTTGTTAACAGCCACCTGTCACTTAACTAAAGGATCTTTTATAGCAAAGCGTTTCCAAAAATATATTCCTGTGAATATCATTTGGTTTTTATTTCACATTATCTACGAAAACAACATAGTGTGTGTATGATATACGCATAAAAGAAAAGTAGTTTCATTAATTTTATTTGCAAAAAACAATCCAGGGCTGATGATACCATGTATGGTTTCTTTATCTTTATTATAGCAAAAATGAAAACATTAACATTCATCACAATATTTATATAAATATTTAAACAAAAATAGTCAATCCCAAAACAACTTACTTTGATCGAATACCAGTACAACATATACAACTATTTTTTTTCTTCTGTAAATGTTAAGCATCTTGCACGCTTAGAAATGCAAGGCTCCCGAAACCACCTACCGGACACATTTCAATGGTAACCATGGAATCCTATCCAAAAAACTGGCCCTAATGTTCTTTACATGCAAAATTAATAAGATTGTTCAGTGATATGTCGTCCAGTATTGGATCGGGATGAATATTGACGTTTTCGGTTGCCACTGACATGTCCCACTGATCAAGGTAGATAATTTTGTGTATTAAATCTTTCAACTCTTCCAGTAAAACCTGTTCCACGAACATTCTAATATAGGCATATGGCTTGTTAGCATTGACAAATGTGACAAGGTGAGGACCTTTAATGAAAATTTGAACATCCGGGGACCTCGTCAGAAGCCTAACAATGGCTGCCTTGGCATGGCGCACGTGCTCTCGTAGAGCTAAGTGATCACAGCACCTGGCGATGTGGGCGTACCAGTGAATGATTACAATGGCAGTACTGTTACCCGGGATTCTGTCTAGCCTATAGGCAACAGATTTAACGGTTTTCCTGTCTGACCCCGGTGTTCCGTGGAAGGGAAGCTCGTGCGGTTGCCATTCCATGTCTAATCCAAATGTAGTGGCATGCGCATGGGCGAACTTTTGCCACGAGGCTTTATTTACAAAACCTTCACTGTAATTCATTTCTAAGTAGGTTGCAAGACGGGAGAACCACTGTCTGGTTGTAGAATCACCAATCAAAATAATAGGTCTATCTCTAAGACACGTCCGATATTTGTCTTCATTTAGGTCTATAGTAGGGCGGCATATTAGGTTGTGATACACTCCCCTGCAGAGGAAGCCTGACGGTACAGTACTATTCCATGTTAAAGCCCGAGGCAATGCATTGCATGGGGTATAAGGCAGAGGGTAGTCTAAATCGCCATTGGAACCTAAAACAAGTAAAAATAAATATGTGATGTAAAACTAGTTCGATAAAATCATTTAAAAAACATTTTTATAGACGAAAATGTTTCTTATTGAGGACAATCTCTCGTTATCTACAGTTCGTTCACGAACACATCCTGAAGAACCCTTAGCTGTTAATAGGACGTTTATTAATATCAAACCAACTCATTCACTCAAAAGTAATACGTTTAATTGCTCAGAATTATTGCGTTTTAAGTACGAGTTACATGTACATATAATTGTTACAAGTATCGGGGAAAAGTTGGCCTTTTCGGAAGAGTGAAATTAATATTTCCTGGTACTCATACTGTTCCTTTGTAATAAACACGGTACGTGGTGACCTTAATTCTTGCCGTATAAGGTTGTATTGAAATCCTAGGGTTTGTAGGTTTCCTGCTTAGTGACCCTTAACCAGCAGGGTTCAACTAGTGTACATTGTAATAGCTGTTGCATGCAGGTAAAACATGTACGCTGGAAAAGGGTTTATATCGCTCGGAGGTCACAACTTCACTGTAGTGAACACTTGAACAGTGTATATACATTTTCGCTGTCTCTTCACTATAAAAACCTCGTCTATCGTTTACGGTCATAAAAAAATGAACCGAAATCAGTAGTATTACGAACGTGATCAAAACGTAAACAAACAATACGGTAGTCACGTTTGACTCTCGTGTGGAATATTTCGGCGAGATTATTCCACCATGAAACCATAGCGATAACATTTATGTCTATTAAATAACCATACTTTATACCTTGTAGACGTAAACGAAATTATCTTTTTTTTTAAATAACAATGAATCTTGTCTTCGGCCATTCCACGAGTATAATACAGTTTACCTGTAACTGAGCGAGATCGGGTTATCTCGATCGAGGGTTAAGATTCTGTAACAAATGGGATGTTACAGAATCTTAGCCCCAAACTGAGATAACCCGATCTCGCTCAGTTACAGGTGAAAATATTTTTTTCTCGCACCTTTTTGCTCGAAAAGAACTATTCAATTTTGCTAAAAGCTACAAGTATCCCGCCTTGGGCCTCAGATTATAATTACCTCTTCACTTCTAAAGCTACATTTGAATGCTTCCGCGTAAAAATGTAGACCGTCCTTACATAGATTACAACGTATTTCACAGTGTAGATTATATTTTATCTATAACATCATATATCTTACAACATCAAAAATATACAGATAACGACAAAACAGAACATTTATTTTTATTTTAACGGAAATTCTAAATTTACAATTTCAAAATTGAAATATGAAAAGATGAAAAGTTCAAAATTGAAATATGAAAAGTTGGAAAGATGACAGAGAATTAGTGAAGATACATACGGCTATATACAAAAGAAATTTATTTGTGATCACTATATTGAAACTAACATGAAATTTAACAATCCAATCAAATTTGAAAACCATAAGTAGTACAGTTTTGATAGGTCTACACAGTACTATAATAGCATGTCTATACAGTTTCCTGATGACCTGTCTACACAGTACCTTGATAACATGTCTACACAGTCCTCTCATAACATTTCTACACAGTCCCCTAATAACATGTCTACACAGTCCCCTAATAAAATGTCTACACAGCCCTCTAATAACATTTCTACACAGTCCCCTAATAACATGTCTACACAGTCCTCTAAT